>NC_141009.1:8181628-8380970 GCF_052327205.1 Somniosus microcephalus
CACGGCCGCTATTTGGAAGAAGAACAGGGGAGTTCTCCCCGGTGTCCTGGGCCAATATTTATCCCTCAACCAACATCACTAAAAAACAGATTATCTGGTCATTATCACATTGCTGTTTGTGGGAGCTTGCTGTGCGCAAATTGGCTGCCGTGTTTCCTACATTACAACAGTGACTACACTTCAAAAAGTATTTCATTGGCTGTAAAGCGCTTTGGGATGTCCGGTGGTCGTGAAAGGCGCTATGGAAATACAAGTCTTTCTTTCTTTTTCCTTGGGGATCTGTATTTGTGACAGATGATTACAGCACGTCGGAATCCGCTGGAGTGGGGCATCTCGCGGCGCGCCCTGTTAGTTAGACTTGTTCCTGTACCTTTCAGCTCAACAAATCTTTTGGCCGTCACTCGCTGGGAGTGCGAGCTGCTAACGGGGCGTCTGGGGCCTCGGTGAACAACGGGACCAACAGAGGTTGAAAGGACTGAGAAAGAAACAGAGAAAGGACTGAGCAGGAAATCGGGTGAATTCAATGTCAAACCAGATACAGAAAGAGAACTAAAAAGAGGGAAAGAAAGATTGGATTAAGAGAGAGAGAGAAAAAAGAGACGGAAAGGAAAAGTAAGAAAAGGATTTAAAGTTTGACATTTTTTAAATCGCCAACACTTCACTACCTGAAGCAATGAGATGCCACACTTCACTTTCTGGGCGAGAGAGGTTGATTGACGGTCATTAACAATCATCACTTCGTTAAAAGGGTACTTGTGCTGTTAATTGCTGGACTGAACTTTCTGCGGCCGGATTAACAGGCAATGAATGTGCGAATCCAGCAAGTTGGTGAAATTTACAGGGGTGGTTGAGGCCGAGCTATCGTTTCCACGAAGCGGCACAAAGCGGCTGGCAGCTTGCGGTGGCTGGCCATTCGCGGGGCGCCTTGCCCTCGCTACAAGTTGCCAGCCGATTTTGTGCATTAATAGCGGCGAGCGCCATTCACACACCGTTATTGCTTCAGCAAATTCCAACCCCTGTGTCTTTCCTCAACTGCAGCTGGTGATAAGAGAACCGATTAAATAAAATATAACACAGAAAATAAGATACTAAATTTTTTTTTTAAACATTCGAATTCGTGCACCTTGGGGGCATTCTTAAATCGTCTCTAAGTGATTCCTTCCTCGGGTTGCATTACATTTTTAATAACTTTGGACGGTTGCCAACAAAGCAATCTACTAAATTAAGCAGATGGCTGAGAAATATTCTAACAGAATAATATCCACTGAATCAGCTCGAAATGAAATAAGAACATAAGAAATAGGAGCAGGAGTCGGCCATTTGGCCCCTCGAGCCCGCTCTGCCATTCAATAAGATCATGGCCGATCTTCGAACTCAACTCCACTTTCCTGCCCGATCTCCATACCCCTTGATTTCCCCTAGAGCCCAAAAATCTCTCGATCTCAGCCTTGAATATACTCAAAGACTCAGCATCCACAGCCCTCTGGGGCAGAGAATTCCAAAGATTCACAGCCCTCTGAGTGAAGAAATTCCTCCTCATCTCAGTCTTAAATGGTCTACCCCTTATCCTGAGACTGTGTCCCCTAGTTCTAGACTCCCCAGCCAGGGGAAACAACCTCTCAGCATCTACCCTGTCAATCCCCCTCAGAATCTTATGTTTCAGTGAGATCACCTCTCATTCTTCTAAACTCCAGAGAGTATCGGCCCAATCTACTCAATCTCTCCTCATAGGACAACCCTCTCATCCCAGGGATCAATCTACTGAACCTTTGTTTTGCACCACCTCCAAGGCAAGTATATCTTTCTTTAGAAATATTTTGAATGATTTTGTAAAGCCAGGATTAGGGTGCTGGGGTTAAAAAAATAACTCAAAATTTATATAGCACCTTCGTGCATCTTTCAAAAATGCCCCAAAGCATTTCAGGTGCTTTTTCAGGTGCAGCCAGTCTTGTTCTGTAAGCAAAGGCAGTGGCCATTTTATGCAGAACAGGGTGCAACAAACAACAATGAGAAGAATGTCTCTTTAATCTGATTTCTTCGTAGTTTTTAAAAAATTAATTCTCGGGATGTGGGCATCACTGACAAGGCCAGCATTTATTGCCCATCCCTAATTGCCCTCGAGAAGGTGGTGGTGAGCCGCCTTCTTGAACCGCTGCAGTCCGTGTGGTGAAGGTACTTCCACAGCGCTGTTAGGGAGGAAATTCCAGGATTTTGACCCAGCGACAATGAAGGAACGGCTGATATACTTCCCAAGTCAGGATGGTGTGTGACTTGGAGGGGAGCTTGGAGGTGGTGGTTGTTGTGTATGTGCCTTTAAGAGAAGAACTGATTCTATACTGCAGTACCGGCAGTGACCACCCCTGTATATAAAGCCATAGCAGGCTTCTGTATTTCAGTCTTGAATTACTCCCTGTTCAGTGAATACCTGTTTTATTGTTCTCCTGCAGTCTCGGACACTACACTGGCGACGGGCAGGTTTGAACTCACCTGCAGTACTGCATCACCTCACGGGGATCTTTTCCCTGAAGAGAAGCTTCTTGGAGGTCGAAGTCAGAACAGCGGGCGTCGACCGCGGACAACCGCCCAGGGATCCATCAGAGAGTTGCAGGGGAGGCTGTGGAGAGCTGGGCCTGGCTCCCCAGTCGAGGTGTTCCAGCAAGTCGTGCTGGTAGCAGGTAGTGCGCTGACCCTTCCGGACTGCGGCGGGCTCGGGCTCGATCGAGCGGCTCTGCAAAGGGGCCGTGCAGTGTCGTCGGGAGGAAAAGAGAGAGAGAGAGGGTGGAGCGCACAGGGCGCGGTCGGTGCTCAAGAACAGGGCAGCGTGGAGAGGATAGAACGCGGGGAAGGAAAAGTGAGATGCGCCGAAGCCGCGGGTCGCCGCCATTACCCTGTAGAACGCTAGGAGCAGCGTGGCAGCAAGGGGAAGAAGGAAAAGCGCGGGAGGCGCCATTTTATTCCATTGGGGAAGAAGGAAAAGTGTGGGAGGCGCCATTTTAATTCATTGGTGAAGAAGAAAAAGCGCGGGAGGCGCCATTTTAAATCACCCAAGATGCCGAAAAGTGGCAGTATCACTGCTTTCGACAATGAGGTAGAAGACTGGACCACGTATGTGGAAAGAATTGAAGTGTACTGCAAGGCAAATGAGGTGGCTGATGGAAAGAAGGCGTCGGTATTATTAAATTTGATGGGCGCGAGAACGTACGGCCTATTGCGGAATTTAATTACCCCAGCTAAACCAATGGAGAAAAGTTTTGAGGAGATTGTTAATATCTTACAGGAACACCTAAACCCTACACCGCTGCTGATAGCAGAAAGATTCAAGTTCCATAAAAGAAACCAGCACAAAGATGAGAGCAATGCTGACTATCTTACGGAACTACGCAAGTTATCGAAGCACTGCCAGTTCGGAGCAGGACTGGCAGACACCTTGCGGGGTAAGTTTGTCTGCGGGCTCCAGAGTGAAGGAACCCAGAAACGACTACTTTCGGAAAAGGACCTGACGCTAGAACAGGCTTTCAGCGTGGCAGTATCCTACGAAGCAGCAGCACGGGGAGCTGCGGAAATACAACAGAAACCACAGGAATACAGCGCTAACAAAATGGCGTATGGAGCAGAAAAGTGCTATCGCTGCGGCAGAACAACCCATGATCAGAAGGACTGCTGGGTTAAGGACAAAGTATGCAGGCAATGTGGGAAAATGGGACACATAGCAAGAGTCTGCAGGTTGGGAAAGAAAACCAACACTACAAGAACTACTAAGGGAAAGTACAAGAAAGTTAAGAAATTGACAGACAGTAGTTCGGAAGATCAGGAGAGTGATAAGGACTCCGGGAGCAGGAGACTAAGTTGTCTAAAGTTACACAACGTGATCGCAAAGGAGGATCACCGAACCATTTGGGTCACCCTCATGATAGCAGGGTCCCCAGTAAAGATGGAATTGGACACAGGATCAGCCCTAACTGTCATGAATCGACGAGACTATGAGTGGCTATTCTCACACATACCCTTGAAGGACATGTCCATTGTATTGAAGACATACACGGGGCAAAAAGTCTACCCCAGAGGAAAAATAAGGGTGCCAGTTGAATACAACGGCAAGGAAACACAGAAACTGTATCTATATATACTACCAGATGGAGGACCACCATTATTGGGACATGAATGGATCCGAAAAATACAATTGGATTGGCATTCCATTCAGGCGCTAACTGTGACTGATAAAAAGGATGATGACGTCACACCTGGACGACTGTCAAAAATTCTAACTGACGCAAAAGAGGTGTTCCAACAAGGACTTGGGACTCTAAAAGGAGTAACGGCAACGATAAAAATCGAAGATAACGCAAACCCAAAATTTTTTAAGGCCAGACCGGTACCTTACGCGATCCGCCCAGCTGTTGAAGCAGAGCTGGAGAGTCTGGAGCATTCGGGTGTGCTGTCCAAGGTGGACTGGAGCGAGTGGGCCACACCCATCGTTCCTGTAATGAAGAAATCATTGAGCAGCACGCCTGGGGAACCGAAGAAGGTTCGCATCTGTGGGGACTTCAAGGTAACTGTGAACCCAGTCCTGCACACAGTACAATATCCACTTCCACGGATAGAAGATATTTTCGCCTCACTATCTGGAGAGAAACGCTTTACAAAGATTGATCTGGCCCAAGCGTATCTACAAATGGAGGTGGAAGAAGCATCTAGGAAATACCTCACGATAAACACTCACAAAGGCCTTTACCAGTACAATCGACTGGTATTCGGGGTAGCATCAGCCCCGGCTATTTGGCAGAGGGCGATGGAACAAGTCCTGCAAGGGATCCCGGGGACCCAGTGTTATTTGGACGACATCCTGGTTACGGGCGAAAATGGCAGTGAACACCTTGCCAACCTGCAGGTGCTCACGAGATTACAGGAATATGGGCTACGAGCCAACCGCCCCAAATGCGAGTTCTTCAGGAGACAAATCTCGTATTGTGGCCACATGATTGATGAGGAAGGGTTGCACAAGTCGCGGACAAGATTGAGGCTGTAGTCAAGGCTCCAGCACCGGAAAATGTGTCGCAACTGAGGTCGTTCCTCGGGTTGGTGAACTACTACCATAAATTCTTGCCGAATTTATCTACAATTCTGCACCCACTGAACGCCCTACTGCAAACTGGAGTAACATGGAAATGGAGTGATGAGTGTAAGCGTGCCTTTCAGAAATGTAAATGCCTAATCACTTCAAAAGAAGTATTGGCCCACTACAATCCAACACTACCGATTCGGTTAGCATGTGATGCGTCTCCCTACGGCATCGGAGCGGTGCTGTCACACAAATTCCCTAACGGTTCAGAGAGGCCAATAGCCTTTGCGTCGCGCTCGTTAACCTCAGCCGAGCGTAACTACGCCCAGATTGACAGGGAGGCCCTCAGCCTGGTGTGGGGGGTGAAGAAGTTCAATCACTATCTGCACGGGCAGAAATTCACCCTACTGACT
This sequence comes from Somniosus microcephalus, assembly GCF_052327205.1. Lineage (NCBI taxonomy): Eukaryota > Metazoa > Chordata > Chondrichthyes > Squaliformes > Somniosidae > Somniosus > Somniosus microcephalus. Next base: position 8,187,101 of record NC_141009.1, read on the forward strand.
GATCATCAGCCCCTGGTCTCCATTTTTAACCCAAAGAAGGGCGTTCCAGTGATGACAGCGCAACGGCTGCAAAGATGGTCACTTTTTCTAGGGGCACATCAGTATGACATAGAGTACAAGGGTACGAAACAGCATGGAAACGCTGATGGGCTGTCGCGCCTACCGTTGCCTACGGTAGAGGAAGCACCTGCAGTGGACCCTGTTGAGATATTCCATGCGACCATAGTCGAATGTCTACCTGTTACAAACTCAAGTATAGAGAAGGAAACCCGAAATGACCCGACACTCCCTTGGGTCTATGATTTGACGGTGAAGGGATGGCCAGCACATGGCGACTCACTGTTGCCAGCATTCTCGCCAAGGAGAGAACAGCTGTCAGTGTGCCGGGGGACCTTGATGTGTGGATCCCGAGTGGTAATTCCACCCAAGTTGAGAGATAGAGTGCTCAATGAGCTTCATGAGGGTCATCTGGGAGGGGTAAAAATTAAGAGCCTAGCCAGGGCGTTTGTGTGGTGGCAGGGAATCGATAAAGAAATCAAGGATATGACCAAGAGATGCACAGGATGCCAGAAGGTCCAAAACGCTCCACCACAGGCCCCGCTACATCCATGGGAGTGGCCCTCATCTCCATGGCAATGGGTACACATTGATTTTGCTGGTCCATTTATGGACTCAATGTTCCTAATCGCTGTGGACGCCCATTCGAAATGGCCAGAGGTCATCAAAATGTCCTCCACTACCACGGAGAAAACTATTGCAGTCCTACGGACCATCTTCTCCAGGAATGGCTTGCCAGAACAGATTTGCTCCGACAATGGGCCACAGTTTGTGTCAGAGGATTTCCGGAGTGATGTGCCTTCAATAACCACAAAACTAGAAGTTATAGACTTTAACAAGTTGGCTTTTAATCACTAAGATCAGAGCTAACATCTCAACACACCGACTGGCTCACAGGAATGAGTCAGGAAAGAGGAAGTGAAACTATACACAGTGTGGGGGAGGGTAATATACATGAGTGCAAAACGAATACAGGCAAGACAAACAAGCAGATTTCATTACATTCACCCCTTCTTTAGATTTAGTCCATCGGGGTGATGTTTCTTAAAAGTTGGTATAAGTGAGTCTGTCAGGAGGTTTTGCGGTTCTCAGTGATCGGCGCAAAGCCGGTTGGGGTGCCTCTAGCGGAGTGGATTCTAGTTCCTCCGCTGTCCGGGCCTCTGCAGTGTCTTCCAGGTTATCTGCAGTGTCCTCCAGGTTAAAGTTGGGTATTGATACCTCTGGGCGTCCTGTCTCCTTTTGGTGTAGGTCTTCCTCGGGTAGTCTCTCATCGTTCTCTCCGCTCCCCGAGGGAGCGAGGTCTTTTATGGAAACAGTGTCCTCTTGCCCGTCAGAGTATTCGATATAGGCGTACTGAGGGTTTGCATGGAGGAGCTGTACCTTTTCCACAAGGGGGTCCGTTTTATGGCCTCTCACGTGCTTCCGCAATAGTACTGTCCCCGGAGACGTCAGCCACGCGGGTAGAGATATGCCTGAGGTGGATTTCCAGGGGAAAACGAACATCTTTTCGTGAGGGGTAGCGTTAGTGGCTGTACACAACAGAGACTTTATGGAGTGGAGCACGTCTGGGAGGACTTCCTGCCAGCGGGAGGTCGGAAGGCCTTTTGACTTTAAGGCTAACGTGACAGCCTTCCAAACAGTAGCATTCTCCCTTTCCACTTGCCCATTACCCCGGGGGTTGTAGCTAGTGGTTCTGCTAGTGGCTATCCCCTTTGAGAGCAAGAACTGGCGCAGTTCGTCACTCATAAATGACGTCCCCCTATCGCTGTGTATGTAGTTCGGCATGCCAAACATGCAGAATAGATTACTGAGACACTTGATGACCGTGGCACTGGTCATGCCTGGGCAGGGAATGGCGAAGGGGAAGCGGGAATATTCATCGATGATATTGAGGAAGTATACGTTACGGTCGGCAGAGGGAAGGGGTCCCTTGAAGTCCAGACTTAGGCGCTTGAATGGCCGTGTGGCTTTGATAAGGTGTGCACGGTCAGGCCTGTAGAAACGAGGCTTGCATTCCGCACAGATGCGGCAGGCTCTGGTCATTGCCCTGACCTCCTCGATGGAGTGGGGCAGATTGCGGGACTTTATAAAATGGTATCGTCGGGTGACCCCTGGGTGACAGAGGTCGTTGTGGAGACCCTGTAATTTGTCCGTATGAATGCTGGCACACATTCCCCGCGATAGGGCGTCTGGGGGTTCATTAAGGGCTCCCGGCCTGTACATAATATCATAGTCGAACGTGGATAGTTCGATCCTCCACCTGAGTATTTTGTCATTCTTGATTTTCCCCCTTTGTTATTAAACATGAAAGCCACCGACCGCTGGTCGGTGAGCAGGGTGAAACGTTTGCCGGCTAGGTAGTGTCTCCAGTGCCGCACTGCTTCCACTATAGCCTGTGCCTCCTACTCGACAGAAGAGTGCCTGATTTCAGGTCCCTGAAGGGTTCGGGAGAAGAAGGCCACAGGTCTCCCAGCCTGATTGAGGTCGCAGCTAAGGCAAAGTCTGACGCATCGCTTTCGACTTGAAAGGGAATGCTTTCGTCCACTGCACACAATGCAGCCCTTTCAATGTCCTGTTTGATACTGGTGAAAGCCTCCCGAGCTTCAGCTGATAGTGGGAAGGACGTCGATTTAATGAGGGGTCGGGCCTTATCAGAGTAATTGGGCACCCATTGGGCATAATACGAAAAAAATCCCAGGCACCTTTTTAAAGCTTTGGGATTGTGTGGCAGGGGCAGTTCCTTTAGGGGGCGTAATCGGTCAGGGTCCGGTCCAATTACCCCATCTTCCACCACACAGCCGAGGATACAGAGACGGGTTGTGTTGAAGACACATTTGTCTTCGTTGTAGGTTAGATTCAGCTTTAGGGCAGTTTTTAAAAATCTCGCAAGATTTAGATCGTGGTCTTGCTGGTTGTGCCCGCAGATAGTGACATTGTCCAGATAGGGGTAGGTAGCTTGTAGTTTATTCTCGTCAACCATGCGGTCCATCTCACGTTGGAAGACCGAGACCCCATTTATTACCCCGAAGGGCACTCTGAGAAAATGGTAGAGGCGTCCGTTCGCCTCAAAGGCGGTGTATGGGCGGTCCTCCGTTCTAATGGGGAGCTGGTGATACGCGGATTTGAGGTCGATAGTCGAGAAGACTCGGTATTGTGCAATCTGGTTGACCATTTCTGATATGCGGGGTAAAGGGTAGGCGTCCAGCTGGGTATAAATATTAACAGTCTGGCTGTAGTCAATTACCATCCGTTTCTTTTCGCTATTTTTAACTATGACTACTTGGGCACGCCACGGACTGGTACTGCATTCAATAATGCCTTCCCGCAGGAGTCTGTCCACTTCCGCCTTGATAAAGTGTCTGTCTTCCAGACTGTACCGTCTACTTTTGGTCGCTATGGGCCTACAGTTCGGAGCGAGATTAGCGAATAAAGAAGGCAGGCTGATTTTTAAGGTTGATAGGCCACAGACTGTGAGTGGCGGCTGGGACCCGCCATTTGCTAGCGTGACACTTTCGTGGTGGCACTGGAAGTCCAGGCCCAAGATTACATTAACACAGAGTTCTGGCATCACGAGGAGTTTAAAATCCTTGTAGTCCGTGCCTTTTACAGTCAGTGTTACCACACAGTAGCCCAAAATGTCCGAAGTGTGGGGCTTAGCAGCCATAGCGATTCTGCTCCATGTAGGGGTTACCGTTAATGAGTGCCGCCGTACCAGGCTAGGGTGGATAAAACTCTCGGGACTCCCACAGTCAATTAAACATTCTGTTAAATTCCCGTTTACCTGTATGTCCATCATGGATTTTGTCAACGGGTGTGGCCTGGATTGATCCACCGTGATCGAAGCCACTGTTGGGCCCTGGGCGGCCGTTGAGTCGGGAAAAGATGGCAGATCCCAAGATGGCGGCCCACACGGCATGCACGAGGCGGTGACGGAGTTGGAAATCGGATTCCCCCTGCAGACTTTGCTAAAATGCCCCTTTTTCTTACATTTGAAGCATGTAGCGTCCTTCGCTGGGCATCGTTGTCTGGGGTGCTTGGCCTGGCCGCAGAAGTAGCATTTCGGGCCTCGAGACATTGCCGCTGTAGTAGGACTCCTGGGTGAACTTCTGTGTGGGGACTCCGGCGGTGTAGAGCTGGTCTGAGACCTGGATGGGGAAGATGGCTGGTTCCAAGATGGCGGCCCGCTCGGCGCGCACGAGGCGGTGAGGGCCGCATGGCCGGAAGAATAAGAGTCAGAGTTTTTCTGGGCCATGTCCAGCGATCGCGCAGTGGCCACTGCCTTTTTTAAGTCCAGGACCTCCTTCTCCAGCAGTCTCTGCCGGATATAATTCGATTTGAGGCCCGTGATGAAGGAATCGCGGACCAATTCATCAGAGTACACGTTGGCCGTCACGGCCTTGCAGTTACAGTCCCGGACCAAGTCCTTTAGGCCCTGTAAGAAATCGTCCATTGATTCCTCAGGTTGCTGCCTGCGTGTAGCCAGCAGATGTCTAGCGTACACTTCATTTACTGGCCTCTGGTATTGGGCCTTCAGGATAGTGATGGCCTCCATGTAAGAGGTGGTGTCCCGGATGAACGAATAAATCCGATGACTAACGCGAGTAGTCAGTAGACTCAGTTTATCTACCTCGCTAGCGGATGAGGCCCTCGCGAAGAGTTCGAAGCATTTGAGCCAGTGTCCAAATTGATTTGATGATATTAGTGATTAAAATTGATGTGCCTTCAATAACCACAAAACTAGAAGTTATAGACTTTAACAAGTTGGCTTTTAACCACTAAGATCAGAGCTAACATCTCAACACACCGACTGGCTCACAGGAATGAGTCAGGAAAAAGGAAGTGAAACTATACACAGTGTGGGGGAGGGTAATATACATGAGTGCAAAATGAATACAGGCAAGACAAACAAGCAGATTTCATTACACGGAGGTTTCTGAGGAATAATGGGGTGAAGCATTACACATCTGCCCCATATCATCCAGCCACAAATGGATTGGCTGAGAGGTTTGTTCAGACCTTTAAAAAGGCCATAAAGGCAATGCATAATGACGACATACCACTACAACACAAGGTGGATAATTTCTTGTTTGCTTACCAGAATGCGACACATGCAGTCACCAACCAAGCTCCAGCCATAATGTTCTTCAACCGAAGGCTAAGATGTCACCTGGATTTGCTCAAACCAAACATAAGACGAGATGTTGAGGATAAGCAATTCCAGCACATAAATGAGAAGCCAACCAAGAGCTTCAAGATAGGGCAACCAGTCTTGGCCCGCGACTACCGAACAGAAAAATGGCAGCCAGGAACGATATGCACACAGCAGGGACCACTAATGTACACAGTGGACGTTGGAGAGAGCATCGTGAGACGCCATGCTGACCAGATTCTAGAGTCACAGGAACAAGCCAAACCCATACCACGAGCAGGTGCACCTGGTAATCAACCCAAAGTAGAGATTGCGTCTACCTCAGAAGCAGTGGTATTGGAAGCTGACGAACCAACCAATGACAATGAGCCAGAATCAACTCCGCCGCAAGAACAGGATACTCGAGAAAGGCGCTATCCAGTCAGGATCAGGAAAACTCCTCAAAGACTGAACTTATAAATGATTATTTCAGTTGATGTATATAGTACAGAGAAAATTGTAATTGTAATTAGTTATTATTTAGTTGTTAAATGAATGTTATGTACTGTTTATCTAAAAGGGGAGGAATTGTTGTGTATGTGCCTTTAAGAGAAGAACTGATTCTATACTGCAGTACCGGCAGTGACCACCCCTGTATGTAAAGCCATAGCAGGCTTCTGTATTTCAGTCTTGAATTACTCCCTGTTCAGTAAATACCTGTTTTATTGTTCTCCTGCAGTCTGAGTATTATTGATCCTCGGACACTACAGTGGTGTTCCCATGAGCCTGCTGCCCTTGTCCTTCTAGGTGGTAGAGGTCGCGGGTTTGGGAGGTGCTGCCGAAGAAGCCTTGGTGAGTTGCTGCAGTGCATCAGTTGAGGGAGGATTGTTGGGCAGGATATCAGGAGAACTATCCGCACTTAACAGTGCGGTGGGATCGTTCCTCAAACACCAGAATGGTAGACAAGCCTCACTTTAATGTCTCAGTTGAGGAACAGCACCTCCGACCAGCACCTCCGACAGTGCAGCGCTCCCCTCAGTACTGCCCCTCTGACAGTGCGGTGCTCCCTCAGCACTGCCCCTCCGATGGTGCGGCACTCCCTCAGTACTGCCCCTCCGACAGTGCGGCGCTCCCTCAGCACTGCCCCTCCGATGGTGCGGCACTCCCTCAGCACTGCCCCTCCGATGGTGCGGCACTCCCCCAGTACTGCCCCCCGACAGTGCGGCGCTCCCTCAGTACTGCCCCTCAGACAGTGCAGCACCCCCTCAATACTGCCCCTCTGACAGTGCGGCGCTCCCTCAGTACTGCCCTCCGACAGTGCGGCGCTCCCTCAGTACTGCCCCTCTGACAGTGCAACGCCCCCTCAGTACTGCCCCTCTGACAGTGCAGCGCCCCCTCAGTACTGCCCCTCCGACAGTGCGGCGCTCCCTCAGTACTGCCCCTCAGACAGTGCGGCACTCTTTCAGTACTGCCCCCCAGACAGTGCGGCACTCTTTCAGTACTGCCCCCCAGACAGTGCAGTGCCCCCTCAGTACTGTACTGGAGTGTCAGCCTAGATTATGTGTTCAAGCCCCGGTTCTTTACCCATAAACTAAGCGAGTCCAGGGCACCGTTTCCCACCAGTATAACCATGAAGCCCGTGGAACGGGGTGACAAGGCCCTCACACACTCACCACTGGACCTTGTTGAACAGTCAGCTAGCTTGATTACTGAGTTACAATTAATTTAATTGGTTCTCTTATCACAGCTACAGTTAAGAAATCACTCTGTAATTGGAGAGGACACGGTGTGCGGGCATTCTGTGTCCATGAGCTGCTTATGAGTGCATGACTGAACTCTCAGGCCCCATATAAAGTTTAATTCCATGTCCCTACTGCTTTTTTTTATTTGTTCATGGGATGTGGGCATCGCTGGCAAGGTCAGCATTTATTGCCCATCCCTAGTTGCCCTGTAAGCCACCTTCTTGATTCGCTGCAGTCCGTGTGGTGAAGGTGCTCCCACAGCGCTGTTAGGGAGGGAGGACCAGGATTTTGACCCAGCGACAGTGAAGGCCAGTCCATCGGTTTTTTATTCGTAGTATATTTCGTTGTAGCTGGTTCGGTGCAACTAAGTGACTTGCAAAGCCATTTCACAGGGCAGTTAAGAGTTACTGTGGGTCTGGAGTCATATGTAGGCCAGACCGGGTAAGGACGGCAGATTACTTTCTCTAAAGGACATTAGTGAACCAGATGGGGTTTTTAACGACAATCCGATAGTTTCATGGTCATCATTACTGATATTAGCTTTTTATTCCAGATTTATTTAATTAACTGAATTTAAATTCCCCAGCTGCTGTGATGGGATTTGAACTCACTGTCTCCAGATTATTAAGTCCTGGCCTCTGGATCACTAGTGCAGTAACGTAACCACTCTGCCATCGTCCCCTTGCGTTTGCATATATCACAAGCTGCTGATACTAACAGATCTCAGTGTCCTGATTTAAGAGTTCTCTATCAGTGAGGCTGCATTGCCACAAACAGCCCTTTTCAAACAGCCAGGCCTACCGTACTAACCACCGGGTAAACGCCTGCTTGAGCTGAAGTTTAAGCACCTCAGAGAAACCATTAATTCCCAATCCTTTGTTTCTTCGGCCCTTTAATGTTTCTCTTGCTGGCAAACTGAGCTCCCAAGAAAGTCTAGGCTGCTGGGTTTATGTTAAGAAAGGTAAGGTGTTAGCTAGGGCGCAGTGGGTAGCACTTCTCGCCTGTGGATTCAAGCCCCACTCCAGAGGCTTCAGCACATAATCCAGGCTGACACTCAGTGCAGTACCTGAGGGGAGCGCCGCACTGCTGGAGGGGTTGGGTTGTATTTCACGTGAGATGTTAAACCGAGGCCCCGTCTGCCCCCTCAGGTTTCAGAAGAAGTGCAGGTGAGTTTTCCCCGGTCTCCTGGACCAACATCACTAAAACAGATTATCTGGTCATTATCACATTGCTGTTTGTGGGAGCTTGCTGTGCACAAATTGGCTGCCGCGTTTCCTACATTACAACAGTGACTGCACTTCATAAAGTATATCATTGGCTGTAAAGCACTTTGGGACATCCTGGGGTCGTGAAAGGTGCTGGAGAAATTCAAGTTCTTTGTTCTTTTACTATAGTTGTCCTGCATCCTCACAATTTTTCACCGGTATTCCATTGTTTCACACTTGAATTGGGCAATATAGAAATATAGAAACATAGAAGATAGGAGCAGGAATAGGCCATTCGGCCCCTCGAGCCTGCTCCGCCATTCAATGCGATCATGGCTGATCATCCAAATTCAGTACCCTGTCCCTGCTTTCTCCCCATATCCCTTGATCCCTTTAGCCTTAAGAAATATATCTAACTCCTTCTTGAATATATTTAATGAATTGGCCTCAACTGTCTTCTGTGGTAGAGAATTCCACAGGTTCACCACTCTCTGGGTGAAGAAATTCCCCCTGATCTCAGTCCTAAATGGCTTACCACTTATCCTTAGACTGTGACCCCTGGTTCTGGACTCCCCCGACATTGGGAACATCCTTCCTGCATCTAGTCTGTCTAGTCCTGTTAGAATTTTATAAGTTTCAATGAGATCCCCTCTCATTCTTCTAAACTCCAGCGAGTATAAGCCCAATCGACCCAATCTCTCCTCATACGTCATTCCTGCCATCCCAGGTATCAGTCTGGTTTCACCTTGCTTTAAAATTATGAAAGGTTTTGACAGAATAGACACAGAGAGAGTGTGTCCACTTGAGGTGAAGAGCAAAACTAGAGGCCAGCAACAGAAGATAGTCCACCAAGAAATCCAATTGGGAATTCAGAAGAAACTTCTTTACCCAGAGAGCGGTGAGAATGTGGAACTCGCTACCACAGGGAGTGGTTGAGGCGAATAGTATGGACGCATTTAAGGGGAAGCTGGATAAACACATGAGGGAGAAAGGAATAGAAGGATATGCTGATGGGGTGAGATGAAGAGGGTGGGAGGAGGCTCGAGTGGAGCATGGACCTGTTGGACTGAATGGCCTGTTTCTGTGCTGTAAGTTCCATGTAATATGTCATTCTAGATTATATATTGTGATTTTAAAAGGATCTTTAACACTATTAGCTGGAAAATTCCATGCTCTGGCTTTGAGTGCTGCGGTTTAAATATTCATAGAATCATAAACTGATATAGGACGGAATGAGGCCATTCGACCCATTGTGCCCGTGTCGGCTCTTTGAAAAATCGATCCAATTAGTCCCCTTTCCCCATAGCTCGATTAATTTTTCCCCTTCAAATAATTATCCAATTCTCTTTTGAAAGTTACTATTGAATCCTTTCAAGCAGCGCATTCCAGATCACAACAACTCGCTGCGTAAAAACAATTCTCCTCATCTCGCCCCTGGTTCTTTTTCCAATTATATTAAATCTGTGTCCTCTGGTTACCGACCCTTCTGCCACTGGAAACGGATTCTCCTTATTTACTCTATCAAAACCCCTCATAATTTTGAACACTTCTATCAAATCTCCTCTCAACCTTTTCTGCTCTAAGGAGAACAACCCCAGCTTCTCCAGTCTCTCCACGTAACTGAAGTCCCTCATCCCTGGTATCGTTCCGGTAAATCTCCTCCGCAACCCTCCCCAAGGCCTTGACATCCTTCCATTGGTGTTTTCATCTTTTGTTGTGACTCCTTCTGCCAGGGCGCCTTCTCCAGCTCGTGGTGTTAGGGTGGAGTGCAGCTCGGAACAGAGTGTAAAGCTGCGAGTTTTGTGAGTGAGGGACTGAATCTTAAAGGTTAATCTCTTTTTATAAAATCTAGTCTTGTGTGCTTGCAATTAGCATTTAACTTAAATTGAAATTTACTGTTTCAAGTTTTAAGTTTCTTCCAGGCTTGGGCAGGGCTAAGCAAGCTCTGTGCTGGAGAGCAGGTGAGAGTAGTTAATTAATTAACTGGTCTAATCTGGTTCTGTAACTGCCAGAGAACTCACTTATTTAAATCTCAGCAGTATAAATAAGGGAGGCTAGAGTGCAGTTTGTCACAGAGTGTAAAGCTGTGAGTTTGGTGAGAGTGAGTGAGTGAGTGAGTGAGTGAGTGAGTGAGTGAGTGAGTGAGTGAGTGAGTGAGTGAGTGAGTGAGTTTCCAGGAGAGCAGGAGCTAATAAGCTGCACAAGAGGGGACAGAGAAGCAGCAGGAGTTCGGCTCTGTGACACCCCCCAACCGCTTCTGGAGAAAAATAAAAGGTGACATCACAGGGAAAAGGGTAAGTGATTGGTTGGTGAGTATTTTGCTCACTTCCCTTATCTTTTAAAGCCCAGGAAATTTATTAGTAATTGTAAGGTTTCATTAGTACTAGTTTACTAGCAGTAATAAATCGTATTAGGTGTAGTAGGGATTAATTAATAAAATAAATTAATTAAGACTCAATAAAGATGGCAGGGCAGGTGATGTGTTGTGACTGCAGTATGTGGGAGCTCCTGGATGCCAGTGTGATCCAGGACGAACATGTCTGCGGTAAGTGTCTGCGGCTTGAGGAGTTTCGGCTCAGAGTTGATGAGCTGGAGGCCGAGCTGCAGACTCTGCGATGCATCAGGGAGGGGGAATGTTACCTGGACACTTTATTCCAGGAGGCAGTCACACCCCTTAGGATAGGGTCTTCTGATTTGGTCAGTGGTCAGGGACAGGCGGATGTGAGTGAGGCAGGTATGGGGACCCAGGAGGTGGAGGAGCCCCAGCCTTTGCAATTGTCCAACAGGTTTGAGGTTCTTGCGGCCTGTATGGATGAAAGCGGTAGCTGCAGGGTGGATGAGCAAACTGGCCATGGCACCGAGGTACAGGAAGTCATTCAAGCGGGGGGAGTAAATAGGATTGTAGTGGTAATTGGGGACCGCATAGTCAGGGGGATAGTTACAGTTCTCTGCGGCCAAGAGCGAGAGTCCAGATGGCTGTTGCCTGCCCAATGCCAGTGTTCGGGACATCTGCTCTGGGCTGGAGAGGAACTTGCAGTGGGAGGGGGAGGAGCCAGTGGTCGTGGTCCATGTAGGTACCAACGACATAGGTAGAACTAGGAAAGAGGTTCTGCTGAGAGAGTATGAGCAGCTAGGGGCTAAATTAAAAAGCAGAACCTCAAGGGTAATAATGTCTGCATTATTACCTGAGCCACGAGCAAATTGGCACAGGGTAAATAAAGTTAGAGAGATGAATGCGTGGCTCAAAGACTGGTGTGGGAGAAATGGGTTTCGATTCCTGGGGCACTGGCAGCAGTACTGGGGAAAGTGGGATCTGTATCGTTGGGACGGTCTTCACCTGAACCGTGCTGGGACCAGTGTTCTGGCGAGTCGTATAACTAGGGCGGTGGAGAGGGCTTTAAACTAAATATTGGGGGCATGGGGTCAAATTTGGGAAGATGTGGTAATTCAAAGATTAGAGACAAGGCAATGGAGAAAGGTATTAATATGGGAAATGATAAACAGACCGTGACAGGACGGGATAGAGAATATAAATTAAGAGTAAATCAACAGATAAGGCTAGAGGTTACAAAAATAATAAAAGGACAAAACTAAAGGCTCTGCATCTGAATGCACGTAGCATTCAAAACAAAACCGATGAACTGATAATGCAAATAGAAATAAATAAATATGATCTGATAGCCATTACAGAAACATGGCTGCAGGATGACATAGATTGGGACCTGAATATTGAAGGGTACATGACATTCAGGAAGGTGGGAAAAGGTAGAGGGGTGGCTCTGTTAATTAATGATGGTATTAGCACAATAGAGAGGGATGACCTAAGTTCAGGAAACCAGGATGTAGAAGCGGTTTGGGTAGAGATGAGAAATAATAAAGGCAAGAAGTCACTTGTGGGAGTGGTGTACAGGCCCCCTAACAGTAACCACATGGTAGGATGGAGCATAAAGGAAGAAATAATGGGAGCTTGTCAGAAGGGTACGGCAATAATCATGGGGGATTTTAATCTGCATATAGACTGGAAAAATCAGATGGGCAAAGGTAGCATAGATGAGGAGTTCATGGAATGTTTTCGGGATAGTTTCTTACAACAGCACGTTCTGGAGCCAACCAGAGAGCAGGCTATACTAGACCTGGTATTGTGCAACGAGATAGGATTAATTAATGACCTCATAGTGAAGGCGCCCCTAGGTAGCAGCGATCATAATATGATTGAATTTTACATTCAGTTTGAGAGAGGGAAGGGTGGGTCCAAGGTTAGTATTTTAAACTTAAATAAGGGCAATTATGAGGGCATGAAAGCAGAGCTAGCTAAAGTGAACTGGCAAATTAGATTAAGGGATAGGTCAATAGAGTTGCAGTGGCAGACATTTAAGGGGATATTTCAAAATACACAGAATATATACATTCCAACAAGAAAGAAAAATTCCAAGGGGAGGACCCACCATCCATGGTTAACTAAAAAAGTTAAAGATAGTATTAAACTTAAAGAAAAAGCATATAATTGCACAAAGATGGGTGGCAAGTCAGAAGATTGGACAGAATATAAAAAACAGCAAAGAATGATTAAAAGATTGAGAGAAAAATTAGAGTACGAGAGAAAGCTAGCTAGAAATATAAAAACAGATAGTAAGAGTTTCTATAGATATTTTAAAAAGAAAAGAGTTAACAAAGTGAGCATTGGTCCTATAAAAAGTGAGTCTGGGGAATTAATAATGGAAAATAAGGAGATGGCAGTTGAATTGAACAGGTATTTTGCATTGGTCTTCACTATAGAAGAAACAAGCAACATCCCAGAGATAGCTGTAAATCAAGAAATGGGAGGGAGGGAGGAACTCAAGAAAATTATAATCACCAGGGAAGTGGTACTGAGCAAATTGTTGGAGCTGCGGGCTGACAAGTCCCCGGGCCCTGATGGACTTCATCCTAGGGTCTTAAAAGAAGTGGCTAGTGAGATAGTTGATGCGTTGGTTTTAATTTTCCAAAATTCCCTAGATTCGGGGAAGGTTCCATTAGATTGGAAAATAGCGAATGTAACTCCTTTATTCAAAAAGGGAGGGCGACAGAAAGCAGGAAACTACAGGCCAGTTAGCTTAACATCTGTCATAGGGAAGATATTAGAAGCTATTATTAAAGACGTTCTAGCAGGGCACTTAAAGTTCAAAGTAATCAGGCAGAGTCAACATGGTTTTGTGCAAGGGAAATCATGTTTAACCAATTTATTGGAGTTCTTTGAGGAAGTAACATGTGCTGTGGATAAAGGGGAACTGGTGGATGTACTGTACTTAGATTTCCAGAAGGCATTTGATAAGGTGCCACATCAAAGGTTATTGCGGAAAATAAAAGCTCATGGTGTAGGGGGTAACATATTGGCATGGATAGAAGATTGGCTAGCTAACACGAAACAGAGAGTAGGCATTAATGGGTCATTTTCTGATTGGCAAGATATAACGAATGGTGTGCCACAGGGATCAGTGCTGGGGCCTCAACTTTTTACAATTTATAGAAATGACTTGGATGAAGGGACCGAAGGTATGGTTGCTAAATTTGCTGATGACACAAAGATAGGTAGGAAAGTAAATTGTGAAGAGGACATAAGAAGGCTACAAAGGGATAAACAGGAAACTCTCGCTTTACCGGCACCCAAACAACCGAAAATCTCGGTTAACCGGCAAAATTCAGGAGTAGGTTCAGTTAAGTTTTTCTTCATATTAGTGGCCGTTTCTTGATTCTTGGCTGTGTAATTGGGGGTTCCTGCACTTGTTGCTAAGCAACAGGGACGCTTGGTCTGTGGCCGGGCTTCTTGCACCTGTTGCTAAGGAACAGGAAGCCTGGATTTGTTGCTGTGTACGGAGCTCTCGTACCTTTTAACTATAACTCTCTGTAATCCGGACTTTTTGATAAACCGGCACCACGCCGGTCCCGTCGGTGCCAGATAAAAAGAATTTCCTGTAGATAGGTTAAGTGAGTGGGCAAAGATCTGGCAAATGGAATATAATGTGGGAAAATGTGAAGTTGTCCATTTTGACAGCAAGAATAAAAAAGAAGCATATTATCTAAATGGTGAGAGATTGCAGAGCTCTGAGATGCAGAGGGATCTGGGTGAACTAGTGCATGAATCGCAAAAGGTTACTATGCAGGTACAGCAAGTAATTAGGAAAGCTAATAGAATGTTATTGTTTATTGCGAGGGGAATTGAATACAAAAGTAGGGAGGTTATGCTTCAGTTGTACAGGGCATTGGGGAGACCACATCTGGAGTACTGTGTACAGTATTGGTCTCCTTATTTAAGGAAGGATGTAAATGCATTGGAAGCAGTTCAGAGAAGGTTTACTAGACTAATACCTGGAATGGGCAGGTTGTCTTATGAGGAAAGGTTGGACAGGCTAGGCTTGTATCCGCTGGAGTTTAGAAGAATAAGAGGTGACTTGATTGAAACATGTAAGATCCTGAGGGGTCTGGACAGGGTGGCTGTGGAGAGGATGTTTCCTCTTGTGGGAGAATCTAGAACGCGGGGTCACTGTTTAAAAATAAGGGGTCGCCCATTTAAGACAGAGATGAGGAGAAATGTTTTCACAGAGGGTCGTGAGTCTTTGGAACTCTCTTCCTCAGAGGGCGGTGGAAGCAGAGTCTTTGAATATTTTTAAGGCAGAGGTAGATAGATTCTTGGTAAGCAAGGGGGCGCAAGGTTATTGGGGGTAGGCGGGAATGTGGAGTAATCGGATCAGCCATGATCTTATTGAATGGCGGAGCAGGCTCGAAGGGCCGAGTGGCCGACTCCTGCTCCTAATTCGTATGTTCGTAAGCTGAGGCTGCTTCCACTGCTGCCCTGGGAGCAGCTTGGAGGAGCTGGATTCCACCTGATGCGATTGATTCCGTCCGTGTCCCTGTCGGAGGGACAAAGAGCTCCCTCTAGCTGTGGGGCTGAGGATCGACAGCCTCAGCCACTGAGCGAAACCAAGGATAGGAGGGAAAGTCAGGGGTCATGCATTGTTTCCAGGGCTGTTTTGGGTCACACACGCTTATTGATTACTTCTATAACTAACTTCAGTTTCCTGGAATTTTTTTTATTTCTTTCTGACAGTGACACGGTTCAAGTTAAGGTCTAGAAGGCTAGGGGGGGTGGACTTAAGTGTCAGCTGTGGCTCAGTGGGTAGCACCCTTACCTCCTGCGTCAGAAGGTTGTGGGTTCAAGGCCCACTCCAGAGACTTGAGCACAAAATTCCAGGCTGACACTCCAGTGCAGTGCTGAGGGAGTGCTGCACTGTCTTTCGGATGAGACGTTAAACCGAGGCCCCGTCTGCCCTCTCGGGTAGACGTAAAAGATCCCATGGCACTATTTCGAAGAAGAGCAGGGGAGTTCTCTCCAGTGTCCTGGGGCCAATATTTATCGCCCAACCAACATCACTAAAACTGATCATCTGGTCATTATCTCATTGTTGTTTGTGGGAGCTTGCTGTGCGCAAATTGGCTGCCGTGTTTCCTACATTACAACAGTGACCACACTTCAAAAAGTACTTCATTGGCTGTAAAGCACTTTGGGACGTTCTGTGCTGGCTCTTTGAAAGAACTGTTCCGATTTTAGTTCCACACTCTAGCTGTTTCCCCCAGAACTCTGCAGATTAGTCCTCTTCCTGTACATGTCCAATTGCCTTTTAAAAGTTTCTATGGTATCTGATTCCACCACCCTTTCAGATCGCGCGTTCCAGATCTTAACAACTCTCTCTGTGAAGAAAATTCTCCTTATTTCCCCTCTAGCTTTTTTGCCAATTATTTTAAATCTGTGACCTCTGGTTACCGACTCACTTGCCAGACGAAACAGTTTCTCCCATTTTGCTCTATCAAAACCCCTCATAATTTTGAACACCTCTGTTAGGTTTCCCCTTAACTTTCCCTGCTTTAAGGAGAACAATCTCAGCTTCTTCAATCTCGCCACATAACTGAAGTCCCTTATCCCTGGTAACATCCTGGTAAACCTCCTCTGCACCCTCTCCAGGGCCTTGACATCCTTCCTAAAGTGTGGTGCCCAGAATTGTACACAATACTCCAGCTGAGGCCTAACCAGAGATTTGTAAAGGCTTAACATGATTCCCTTGGTTTTTCTATTCAGTGCCCCTATTTACAAAGCCAAGTATCTCATACGCTTTCTTAACTGCCTTATCAACTTGCCCTGGCACCTTCAAAGATTTGTGAATATGCACCCCCAGGTCCCTCTGTTCTTGCACCCCCTTCAGAATAGTACCATTTAGGTTATACTACCTCTCCATGTTGTTTCTCCCAAAGTGCATCACTTCACATTGATCCGCATTAAACTGCATCTGCCACCTGTCTGCCCATTTCACCAGTCTGTCTATATCCTCCTGAAGTCTGCTACTATCCTGCTCACTGTTTACTACATTGCCAGGTTTTTGTATCATCTGCAAACTTTGAAATTGTACTCCCTGTACTCAAGTTCAAGATTCACAGCTCATCTTGAAGGAATTAAAAAAGTAAAACGTAAGGCACGTTGTTGCACCAACAAACGATGCCATTGACCTCTCGGATTCAGGTCAAGTCACATTCACCCTACGTGGTAAGATTGGCAGATCACCAAGGAGATGAGAAATGTCAATGAGACACCTCCTGCAGGCACTATCAACTGGTGGGAAAATCGGCCCCGGTTCGCTCTCGAGTGTTGTACCAGCGGTGATGAAGCAGGCTGAAGCCAAGCTTGCCCGGCCTCCAAAAATGGGAGACAGTGGCAGACAGAAAGAGAAGAGGGAGCTGGACCGGTTCCTGACTGGGGCAGAGATCGCATCACATAGGTCAGTGTCTTTAGAGAAAACACTGGGTCCGTGTGATCTCCTGGACTGGTTTCGATCGCCTGAGGGGGTGGGAGAGGAATTTCCCAGAGTTTTGTTTGCTCTGTTGGTTTTTTTTTTCCTGGCTGCAGGGGAAGGAAGTGTCTGGTCGTGATGCTCTGGCCATCAAGAGTGTGGGGCAGGCTTGATAGACCAGCTGGTCTTTACCAGCCTGTCAAATTCGTATGGTCAAAATAACACATATCTAAATTCTGGGAAGACTGAGCTGTATCGATTCCAGAGAGGCCACAGCCTCGGAACCATATGGGAAAACTACCACCAACAGAAAACAGGGAGGGAGCTGTTAAAATGTGAGTGATTTATTTAATCAGTAACTGATGCACACTGTAATTCATTGCTGACAGGGATGATGCATGGTCCCAATCAACACAGACCATTCTTCTGTCAGACTAGGGGTCACAGTCTCCGGATAAGGGGTCAGCCATTTAAGACTGAGATGAGGTGAAATTTCTTCACTCAGAGGGTTGTGAACCTTTGGAATTCTCTGCCCCAGAGGGCTGTGGAGGCTCAGTCATTCCATATATTCAAGACAAACATCGATAGATTTTTGGACCCTAAGGGAATCAGGGGATAGGGTGAGAAAGTGGAGTTGAGGTAGAAGATCAGCCATGATCTTATTGAATGGCAGAGCAGGCTCGAAGGGCCGATTGGCCAACTCCTGCTCCTAATTCTTATGTTCTTAGTGGAATATAAGGTGGCTGCACCTCAGCATTCGATCACGCGATCAGCAAATCATTTGTGGACCTTCTCCTCAAATCATTCAGTCGCAATAAGACTTTTCCTTTGTCAGGTTTCAAAGCATAATCAAAATTACAGCGCTCTGTAAACACTGCAGTGATCCTTGTCTGAGGGGGGGGGCTATTCAAAGATACCAGAATCCAACTCGAGCCATATTCCATATAGTTTATTATATCACAAAAGTTGTAGCTTTTTCTTTATGCTTTGTTTGAGTTGTTCAGTGACCTCCCTCCTCTCGCTCCAGATACAGGGCAGCAGAGTTTTGGATGAGTTGGAATTTTTGGAGGGTGGAAGATGGGAAGCCGGCCAGGAGAGCTTTGGAATAGAGGTAATGAAGGAAGGGAACGAGGGTTTCAGCAGCAGATGAGCTGAGGCAGGGGCGGAGACGGCCACCTGGACTCCCAGTTGATGTTTTGTTGGGACCTTCGGAAGTTCACCTGACAAAGACGTATCTGTGCACCACTGGGGTAGACAGCTGGCTTCAAGCTTCCTGCTAATAATGAATGGATGAGCCCCTGTCATGCTTGATTGGCTCCCCGCCCACCATCTTAAACATTCACTCCCTCCACCACCGGTGTACCGTGGCTGCAGTGTGTACCATCTACAAGATGCACTGCAGCAACTCGCCAAGGCTTCTTCGACAGCACCTCCTGTAGTGTATGTACCTTGAAGAAGGAACTATATTCTGCAGCCCCTGTATACTGCAGTACCAGTAGTGACCACCCCTGTATATAAGCCTGTGTAGTAACTTTGTATAGTAGTTCCAGTTTTGTCTCCATTCAGTAAACACCTGGTATAACCAACTTCTGCAGTCCGTGTCTCAATTACACACGGACATTACATTGGTGACGAACAGATCCGAACTTACCTACAGTTCTGCACCACCTCATGGGGATAGAAACATAGAAACATAGAGATAGGAACAGGAGTAGGCCATTCGGCCCTTTGAGCCTGCTCCGCCATTCAATGAGATCATGGCTGATCTTCGTCTGAGATCATAGCTGATCTTACCAGTTCAGTACCCCGTCCCCGCCTTTTCTCCGTAACCCTTAATCCCCTTAGCCTTCAGAAATATATCCAATTCTCTCTTGAAAATATTTATTGAATTAGCCTTCACAGCCCTCTGTGGCAGGGAATTCCACAGGCTCACCACTCTTTGAGTGAAGAAATTCTTCCTCATCTCTGTTTTAAATGATTTGCCCGCTATTTTTAGACTGTGGCCCCTGGTTCTGTGCTCCCCGGCCATTGGAAACATTCTCTCTGAATTCAGCCTGTCCAGGCCTGCCATAATTTTATATGTTTCGATGAGATCCCCTCTCAATCTTCTAAACTCCAGTGAGTACAAGCCCAAACTATTTAATCTCTCTTCGTAGGTCATTCCCGCCATTCCAGGTATCAGCCTGGTGAATCGCCGTTGCACTCTTTCCATGGCAAGAACATCCTTCCGCAGATGGGGCGACCAAAACTGTACACAATACTCCAGATGCGGTCTCACCAGCACCTTGTACAGCTGTAGTAAGGTATCCCTATTCCTATACTCGAACCCCCTTGATATGAAGGCCAACATACCATTTGCCTTCTTAATCGCCTGTTGCACCTGCATGCTCTCCTTCAGTGACTGGTGCACAAGAACACCCAGGTCCCTCTGCACTTCCCCATCTCCCAATCTATTGCCATTTAGATAATAATCTACCCTCCTGTTTTTACCCCCAAAGTGGATAACCTCGCATTTATCCACATTATAGTGCATCTGCCACGTATCCGCCCATTCCCCCAACCTGTCCAAATCGCACTGTAGCCTCCTGACATCCTCATCAGAGCCCACCCCTCCTCCTAGTTTAGTGTCGTCAGCGAATTTGGAAATATTGCATCCAATTCCCTGATCCAGATCATTTATATATATTGTGAACAGCTGGGGTCCCAGGACAGATCCTTGCGGCACCCCGCTGGTCACTGCCTGCCACTCCGAAAATGAGCCGTTTATTCCAACTCTCTGTTTTCTATCCGCCAGCCAGTTCTCTATCCACGTTAATACTTTGCCCCCAATCCCATGAGCCTTAATTTTGCATGATAATCTTTTGTGTGGAACCTTATCGAAGGCTTTCTGGAAGTCAAGGTACACCACATCCACTGGCTCTCCCCCATCTATTTTACCAGTTACTTCCTCAAAAAATTCCAGCAGATTAGTCAAACACGATTTACCCTTTGTAAATCCATGTTGACTCTGTCCGATCCTTTCCCCATTTGTCAAGTGCTCCGCTATTTTATCCTTAATAATGGACTCTAGCATTTTGCCCACAACCGATGTAAGGCTTACTGGTCTATAATTCCCTGCTTTCTCTCTAGCCCCCTTTTTAAATATTGGGGTAACATTAGCTACCCTCCAATCCACGGGTACTGTTCCCGAGTCAATGGAGTTCCGGAAGATGATCCTTAGAGCATCTGCTATCTCCAGGGCCACCTCCTTAAGTACCCTAGGATGTAGTTTATCAGGCCCCGGGGATTTGTCGGCCTTCAGTCCCCTCAACTTACCCAACACCATATCCCTAGAGATACTAATTTCTGTCAGCTCCTCCCTCTCATTAGTCCCTATGTTTGCCGATATTCCTGGGAGGTTATTTGTGTCCTCCTTTGTGAATACAGAACCAAAGTATGAGTTTAATTGGTCTGCCATTTCCTTATTCTCCATTATATATTCTCCCGAATCGGACTGCAAGGGACCGACTTGGGATTTTACCAGTCTTTTCCTCCTGATATACCGATAAAAGCTTTTGCAGTCTGTCTTTATGTTTGCTGCAAGTTTACTTTCGTATTCTATTTTCCCCTTCCTGATTAATCCCTTTGTCCTCTTTTGCTGTATCCTGTACTGCCCCCAATCTTCCGGTCTGGTGCTTTTTTTTGCCAGTTGATATGCCCTTTTTTTTGATTTTATGCTGTCCCTAATTTCCCTCGTTATCCACGGTTGAGTCACCTTTTTAGGTTTATTTTTATGCCAAACCGGTATAAACATGTTCTGGAATTCTTCCATTCTATCTTTGAATGCTTGCCATTGTCTATCCACTGTCAATCCCCCCAGAAACACCACCCAATCAATCTTACCCAATTCCCGTCTCATACCCTCGTAATTCCCTTTATTTAAGTTCTGGACCTTAGTCTCTGATTCAATTTCCTCACTCTCCATCTCGACTGAGAGCTCGATCATATTATGATCGCTCTGACCCAAGGGGCCTCGTACAAGAAGATTGCTGATAAGTCCCTTCTCATTGCACAATACCCAGTCTAAAATGGCCTGATCTCGAGTCGGCTCCTCGACATATTGGTCCAGATAACCGTCCCGAAAACATTCCAGGAATTCCTCCTCCTCAGAATTTTTACTAATTTGGGTAGTCCAATCAATATGTAAATTAAAGTCACCCATGATGACAGCTGTGCTCTTATCGCACGCTTCTCTAATTTCCCTTTTTATGCCTTCCCTCACCTCCATATTACTATTTGGAGGCCTATATATCACACCCACTAACGTTTTCCTCCCCTTGCTATTTCTCATTTCTACCCATACAGATTCCGTTTCATCCGAGTTAATATCCTTCCTTTCCATTGCATTAATCCCCTCCTTTACCAGCAATGCTACCCCACCTCCCCTACCTTTTTGCCGATCCTTCCTAAATATTGTATATCCCTGGATGTTAAGTTCCCAGCCTTGCCCACCCTGCAGCCACGTTTCTGTAATCCCAATCAAATCATACTTGTTTACCTCTATTTCCACAACTAATTCATCCACCTTGTTCCTAATGCTTCTAGCATTAAGATACAAAGCCTTCAGGCTTGCTTTTTTCACACTCTCATTATGAATTAGTTTGGCCCTTTGTGTTTCTCTCCTTTGCTTATTGCTTCTCACCTTTCTACCATCTATTTCTGACTTCATATGACTTCCCTCTTTTCCACTACCTAGGTTCCCATCCCCCTGCCAAATTAGTTTAAATCCTCCCGAACCGCCCTAGAAAATATTACCCCGAGGACATCGGCTCCCTCACAGTTCAGGTGTAGACCGTCCCCTTGGTACAGGTCACTCCTCCCCAAGAACTTCCCTGAAGCGAAGTTATTAGAGGTCGAAGCCAGAAGGAAGAAATCCAAAAAGAAAAAAAAACAAACAGAAGAAACGGGCGTCGACCGTGGGCAACCGCCCTCTGATTCATCGAATTCGAAGATTTGAGAAAAAGGCATCGGTACTACTAAACTTAATGGGCGCAAGAACGTACGGCCTATTGCGGAACCTGATCACTCCAGTCAAACCGATGGCGAAGAGTTTTAATGAAATTGTTGATATCCTACAGGAACACCTAAATCCTACACCACTGCTGATAGCAGAAAGATTTAAATTCCACAAGAGAAATCAGCATAAAGATGAGAGCAATGCTGATTACCTTACGGAACTACACAAGCTTCTTTCCCAGGGCTGTCATCCTACTGAACTCCACAAATAAACTCTAAAGCCTGCACATCTGCCAATGCACTTTATTATGGTTATGTTTATGTTAATGTATTACAAGCCAAATGTATGTTGAATGTTTAAATGTCTTAATCTAAATGTACACTCTCGGGAGCCGCAAGCCTACATTTCGTTGTACTGCACTTGTGCACTAACAATGACAATAAAGTTGATTATGATTATGATTATCATTAAGCTATCAAAGCACTGCCAGTTCAGAGCAGGACTGGCAGATACCCTACGGGACAAATTTGTCTGTGGACTCCTGAATGAAGGAACCCAGAAGAGGTTACTCTCAGAGAAAGAGCTGACGCTAGATAAGGCTTTCAGCGTGGCAGTATCGTACGAAGCAGCAGCAAGGGGAGCTGTGGAAATACAGCAAAAGCCACAGGAATACGGCACCCATGAAATGACATGGGGATTTGAAAAATGTTATCGCTGCGGCAGAACAACCCATGACCAGAAGGACTGCTGGTCCAAGGACAAAACATGCAGGCAATGCGGAAAGATGGGACACATTGCACGAGTTTGCAGGTCCAGGAAGAAGACTAACGACAACAAAAAGACTACTAAGGAACAGTACAGGAAAGTACAAAAGATGACGGACAGTAGTTCCGAAGACCAGAAGAGCGATAGTGAATCCGGGAACAAGAGACTAAGCTGTCTCAAACTACACAACGTAATCGCAAAAGAGGATCACCGAACCATTTGGGTCACCCTCACGATAGCAGGGTCCCAAGTCAAAATGGAATTGGATACAGGATCAGCCCTGACCGTCATGAATCGACGAGACTACGAGCGGCTATTCTCACACATACCCTTGAAAGACATGTCCATTGTCTTAAAGACATATACGGGGCAGAAAGTATACCCCAGAGGGAAAATAAGGGTGCCTGTCGAATACAACAGCAAGGAAATACAGAAATTGTATCTGTACATACTGCAAGATGGTGGACCACCGTTATTGGGACATGAATGGATCAGAAAGATAAGTTTAGACTGGCACTCCATTCAGGCACTGACAGTGGCTGGTAAAAAGGATGACGACGTCACACCTGGCCGATTGTCAACAATCTTAGCTAACGCTAAAGAGGTATTTCAACAAGGACTGGGAACTCTTAAAGGCGTAACCGCCTCGATAAAAATAGAAGAGTATGCAATTCACAAGTTTTTCAAAGCAAGACCGGTACCGTATGCAATTCGCCCAGCCGTCGAGACAGAGCTGGAGAATGCAGGCGTGTTATCTAAGGTAGACTGGAGCGAGTGGGCGACACCCATCGTTCCTGTCATGAAGAAAATGTTAAACAATAAGTCTGAGGAGCCAAGGAAGGTTCGCATCTGTGGGGACTTCAAGGTGACTGTGAACCCAGTCTTTCACACAGTACAGTATCCTCTCCCGGGGATAGAAGATATTTTCGCCTCACTATCTGGAGGGAAACGTTTTACAAAAATTGACCTAGCGCAAGCATATTTGCAGATAGAGGTTGAAGAGTCCTCTAGGAAGTATCTCACGATAAACACTCAAAGGTCTTTACCAGTACAATCGACTGGTATTCAGAGTAGCATCAGCTCCGGCTATATGGCAAAGAGCGATGGAACAAGTCCTGCAAGGGATTCCGGGGACTCAGTGTTACTTGGACGACGTCCTAGTGACAGGTGAAAATGACAGTGAACACCTTGCCAACCTAGAGCAGGTGCTCACTAGACTAAGAGAACATGGGCTACGAGCCAATCGCCCCAAGTGCGAGTTTTTTAAGAAACAAATATCGTATTGTGGCCACGTGATTGATTAAGAGGGGTTGCATAAGTCTCCTGACAAAATTGAAGCAGTAGTTAAGGCTCCAGCGCCTGAAAATGTGTCGCAACTGAGGTCATTCCTCGGATTGGTGAATTACACAGAATCACAGAATCACAGAATCTACAGTGCAGATAGAGGCCATTTCGGCCCATCGAGCCTGCACCGACACATATCCCACCCTATCCCTGTAACCACATGTATTTAATCCCCTAACACTAAGGGTCAATTTATCATAGCCAAATCAACCTAACCTGCACATCTTTGGACTGTGGGAGGAAACCGGAGCACCCGGAGGAAACCCACGCAGACACAGGGAGAATGTGCAAACTCCACACAGACAGTCGCCCGAGGCCAGATTTGAACCCGGGTCCCTGGCGCTGTGAGGCAACAGTGCTAACCACTATGCCACCGTGCCCCCCTTACTACCATAAGTTTTTGCCGAATTTGTCCACAATTCTGAATGCCCCGCTACAAACTGGAGTAGCATAGAAATGGAGCGATTGAATGTAAGCGGGCCTTTCAGAAGTGTAAAGGCCTGATCACTTCAAGAGAAGTATTGGCTCACTACAACCCATCACTACCGATAAGACTGGCGTATGATGCGTCTCCCTACGGCGTTGGAGCGGTACTGTCACATAAATCCCTTGATGGTTCAGAGAGGCCGATAGCTTTTGCGTCACGCTTGTTAACTGCAGCCGAGCGTAACTATGCCCAGATTGACAGAGAGGCCCTCCGCCTGGTGTGGGGGGTGAAGAAGTTCAATCACTACCTGCACGGACAGATATTTACTCTACTAACTGATCATCAACCTCTTGTCTCCATTTTCAACCCTAAGAAGGGCATCCCGATAATGACAGCACAACGGCTATAGAGGTGGTCCCTTTTCCTAGGGGCACACCAATATGACATCGAGTACAAAGGAACTAAACAGCATGGGAATGCTGATGGATTGTCGCGCCTACCGTTGCCGACGGTGGAAGAAGCACCTGCAGTGGATCCTGTGGAGATATTCCACTCGACCATAGTCGAATGTCTACCTGTGATGAATGCAAACATAGAAAAGGAAACACGAAATGATACGACACTCTCCAAGGTCTATGATTTAATGGTGAAGGGATGGCCAGCACATGGCGAACCACTGCTGCCAGCATTCTCGCCGAGAAGAGAACAGCTGTCAGTGTGCAGAGGAACCTTGATGTGTGGATCCAGAGTAGTAATTCCACCCAAATTGAAGGATAGAGTGCTCAATGAGGGTCATCTGGGAGGGGTAAAAATGAAGAACTTAGCCAGAGCGTTTGTGTGGTGGCCGGGAATCGATAGAGAAATCGAAGAGATGACCAAGAGCTGTACAGGATGCCAGAAGGTCCAAAACGCCCCACCACAAGCCCCTTTACATTCATGGGAGTGGCCCTCATCCCCATGGCAAAGGGTACACGTTGATTTTGCTGGTCCATTTATGGACTCGATGTTTTTAATTGCGGTGGATGCACATTCAAAGTGGCCAGAGGTAATAAAAATGTCCTCAACCACCACAGAAAAAACTATCACAGTCTTACGAACCATATTTGCCAGAAATGGGCTGCCTGAACAGATTTGCTCCGACAATGGACCACAGTTTGTGTCTGAAGAGTTCCGGAGGTTCTTAAAGAACAATGGTGTTAAGCATTACACATCCGCCCCATATCATCCAGCCACCAATGGATTGGCTGAGAGGTTCGTTCAAACATTCAAGAAGGCTATCAAGGCAATGTGTAATGAAGACATACCCCTACAACACAAGATGGATAACTTCTTGTTTGCCTACCAGAATGCGACACATGCGGTTACCAACCAAACTCCAGCCATGATGTTCTTTAATTGAAGACTAAGATGCCGCTTGGATTTGGTTAAGCCAAACATCAGAAGAGATGTGGAGAACAGGCAGTTTCAGAATATGAATGAAAGGCCAACCAGGAGTTTCAAGATAGGTCAACCAGTTTTGGCCCGGGACTACCGCACAGAGAAATGGCAGCCAGGAACGATCTGCACACGGCAAGGACCTCTAATGTATACCGTGGACGTTGGAGAGAGCATTGTAAGACGTCATGCTGACCAGATTCTAGAGTCACTGGAAAACGTCAAATCTACACCACGATCCTATACACCTGGTGATGAAACCGAAGTACCAATTGCATCTACCTCAGAATCGGTGATATTGGAAGCAGACGAACCAAACAACGATGTTGATCCCGAATCAACTTTGCCAGAAGAACCTGATACCCCAAAGAGGCGTTATCCGGACAGAATCAGGAAGCCTCCTCAAAGACTGAATTTATAATTGATTAACTTCAGATAATGTATATAGCAACTGTAATTGTAAATATGTTATTTAATTATTAATCGAATGTTATGTACTGTTTAGCTAAAAGGGGAGGAATTGTAGTGTATGTACCTTGAAGAAGGAACTATATTCTGCAGCCCCTGTATACTGCAGTACCAGTAGTGACCACCCCTATATATAAGCCTGTGCAGTAACTTTATATAGTAGTTCCAGTTTTGTCTCCATTCAGTAAACACCTGTTATAACCAACTTCTGCAGTCCGTGTCTCAATTACGCACGGACATTACACCTCCCAAACCCGCAACCTCTTCCACCTAGAAGGACAAGGGCAGCAGGCGCATGGGAACACCATCACCTCCAAGTTCCCCTCCAAGTCACACACCATCCTGACTTAGAAGTATATCGGCCGCTCCTTCATCATCGCTGGGTCAAAATCCTGGAACTCCCTCCCTAACAGCACTGTGGGAGTACCTTCACCACACGGACTGCAGCGGTTCTCAAGGGCAATTAGGGATGGGCAATAAGTATTGGCCTTGCCAGCGACGCCACATCCCATGAAGGAATAAAAAAAGTGCTGGTATAGCAATGAATGGATGCGCCCTGTAATGTACAAGTATTATCAGTCAGAGGCATTTTATAGAAAAAAAAATGAGCAGGAGTAAGCCATTTGGCCCTTCGAGCCTGCTCCGCCCTTCAATATGATCATGGCTGATCCTCTATCTCAATACCATATTCCTGCTCTCTCCCCATACCCCTTGATGCCTTTTGTATCTAGAAATCTATCTATTTCTTTCTTAAATATATTCAGTGACTTGGCCTCCACAGCCTTCTGTGGTAGAGAATTCCACAGGTTCACCACCCTCTGAGTGAAGAAATTTCTCCTCATCTCAGTCCTAAATGCCTTACCCCGTATCCTGATACTGTGACACCTCATTCTAGACCCCCCAGCCAGGGGAAACATCCTCCCTGCATCCAGTCTGTCTAGCCCTGTCAGAATTTTATACGTTTCAATGAGATCCCCTCTCATTCTTCTAAACTCTAGTGACTACAGGCCTAGTCGACCCAATTTCCGAGTTCATGGGACCCGTGCGGCGTGCAAAACACAAGGTGCCCTCTCAGGTGGATGTAAAAGATCCCGCAGCACTATTTCGAAGAAGAGCAGGGGAGTTCTCCCCGGTGTCCTGGGCCAATATTTATCCCTCAATCAACATCACTAAAACAGATTATCCGGTCATTATCTCATTGCTGTTTGTGGAACCTTGCTGTGTGCAAATTGGCTGCTGCGTTTCCTACATTACAACAGTGACTACACTTCAAAAAGTGCTTCAAAGCACTTTGGGACGTCCTCAGATGGTGAGAGGCGCTATAGAAATGCAAGTCTTTTTTAGGTCAGATTCACAGTGACCATTGCACCAGAATGCGTGAGAACAATAACAGGGTAGGACTGGAAAAATCATTTTATTAACCGGATTTAGCATTTACATTTTCAAGTATTATACAATTTATTAAATCAGTTATTTGCACAGTGTGAATCCAGTATATATGACACCTGAGTTTTCATATTTTACAAATGTAATAAACCCTCAAGTCCTGGACCCACAACCCTCCGGCTCAGAGTCAAGAGTGCTCCCAACTGAGCTAAACAGACCCCTTACAAATCACTTGGTTCTGTGGATTATTACATGTCCTAAGGTTGAATGAAAGCCTATTACAAGTCACATGGTTCAAAGGGGGTGTATTACGAGACATACGGTTCTATGGGAGTGTTCGTACAAAATACGTGGCCCAATTGGGGTGCAGTTTATAGAATCATAGAAATTTATCGTGCAGAAGGAGGCCATTTGGCCCATCATGTCTGTGCCGGCCGAAAAAGAGCTATCCTCAGCCTAATCCCACTGTCCAGCTCTTGGTCCGTAGCCCTGTAGGTTACGGCACTTCAAGTGCGTATCCAAGTACTTTTTAAATGTGATGAGGGTTTCTGCCTCTACCACCCTTTCAGACAGTGAGTTCCAGACCCCCACCACCCTCTGGGTGAAAAAAAATTCTCCTCAACTCCCCTCTAGTCCTTCTACTGATTACTTTAAATCTAAGCCCCCCGGTTACTGACCTCTTTGCTAAGGGAGTGATGATATGTTGTGATCCAAGTGGGGTGCGGTATAGCTGGCAGTTCTATTGGGGTGCAGTATAAGTCACGTGGTTCAATGGGGGTGCATTACAAGTCATGTGGTTCTATGGGGGTGCAGTATAAGTCATGTGATTCAATGGGGGTGTATTACAAGTCATGTGGTTCTATGGGGGTGCAGTATAAGTCACATGATTCAATGGGGGTGCATTACAAGTCATGTGGTTCTATGGGGGTGCAGTATAAGTCATGTGATTCAATGGGGGTGTATTACAAGTCATGTGGTTCTATGGGGGTGCAGTATAAGTCATGTGATTCAATGGGGGTGTATTACAAGTCATGTGGTTCTATGGGGGTGCAGTATAAGTCACGTGATTCAATGGGGGTGTATTACAAGTCATGTGGTTCTATGGGGGTGCAGTATAAGTCACGTGATTCAATGGGGGTGTATTACAAGTCATGTGGTTCTATGGGGGTGCAGTATAAGTCACAGTTTCAAGAGCCCGCTTATCTTTCAGCTTGCAATGCTGATGGAAGGGTCTTCACCTGGAACATTAACCCGGCTTTTCAGATGTTGTGCATTTCTGTCATTTTCCATTTTTTGGGGGGCGGTAGGCCTGGCACTTTAGGCTTGCTGACTGACTGGGTTCTGCTCACTTCCACCCAACCTCCCCATTAGCTCATTGCAGCTCTCCTGCTCTGGAATGCAAGATCCCCACTGTGACTGCATTAAACCCATCGGGACCAGACTCATTTAGGGGAAAGATAGAGACAACTGGAATATGTACACTAAAAGTGCACTGAAATGACGTATCCTGGACTGAGGACAACGACCGGATCCATTGGATGGATCCATCTTGTAAACGGAATGGGCTCAGCCAGCCCAAGGTGCCATCAGTACTGCCCCACTGTCAGGCTGGAATACTAACAGGGCAGCTCTGATCATTAACCCCTTGCCCTCTCTCCCTAATCCAAGTGCGTTCATTCAATGGGCTCTGCAGCCTGAGCTAGAACAGTCACTCCCGATACGAGTGTAAACAGGACCGGTGTCAGCTTCTCCGCGCTGCCAGTTCACTCCTGGTGTGGAGCTGCCACTTGTCCAGTTTTGCACCAGGTAGTCTGCCTTTTAACCAGAAACTTAGAATCATACAGCACAGGAGGAGGCCATTCGGCCCATCGTGCCTGTGCCGGCTCTTTGAATGAGCTCTCCAATTGGTCCCACCCACCCCCCTGCTCTTTCCCCAGAGCCCTGCAAATTTCCCCTTCAAGTATTTATCCAATTCCTTTTAGAAAGTTACTATTGAATCTGCTTCCACCGCCCTTTCAGGCGGAGCATTCCAGATCACAACAACTCGCTGCGTAAAAATAATTCTCCTCATCTCCCCTCTGGTTCCTTTGTCACTTCTGAAGTGTTAAAATGGAGACAACAGATCAGGTTCTGCTTGTCCTCGCCTGCACTGGAGATTATGGGATGGTCGCGAGCGAGGACTCAGGACATCTCCCCTCAAAAGTCTCACTTTCAAACATGAGACATGAATTGTAACCACTTAACTCCTGCGCCTCGTTCCAGAGAGGCATTCCGCTATTGAGGTTTACAATCGATCCTCAGAAAAGCTCGAGCCTGATCCCGGATCCTGTCACTGTCCTAACTCCCCAGCACCCGCCCTGCGCACCCCCCCTCCCACCCTGCTCTGGTACTGGGTCTGGCGTTAGCTTGTGACTCTGTCCTGGTATAGAATTACTCCCGGCATCAATGGAGACGCAGGAATTGGAGGGAATCCTTTCACTGCTAACAATGATGCACTGAGTGGGCGGCCACACGCTTAACCCTTCGATGGCCTGTGCCCCATTTTTAGACAAGACACGGCGAAGCTTGGAGATCGGGGGTTGTGTAGCGAGAGTTGACCCCGCGGGTCCTGGGCTGCTGATTTATTATATACAGCAATAGAAAATCATCCTTTATACATGTGAGGGAAGAGTAATTAGTTGCGGATACTATGCCTAGGGCTCAATAGTGAAGCTCTCCTGTCTGCTAGCGGTTAAGGCAGCCTACAGGATCATGCAAGGGACGGCCGGTTTTGCTGCGTGGCGACCAGCGATGTTGGCTTTTGTTCAGATGCTGATTCACTCCAGCAGCGCAGTGTTGGCACCGACTTTACGCCAAGGGTTTACATAAGAATTTTGGTGGCCAGTTCCGGCCCGCCCCCCCATCCCCCTACTGGTCTATGCCTGGCGTTCACACTCCACCCGAGCCTCATCTCACCCGACTGACGAGGTTGCTCGTCCCCCCCCCGCCCCCTTGGGAGCCCACCCCACCTGTGACTTTCCGTCAGGTCATCGACTACACTCACTTAGAGGGGAGC
This sequence comes from Somniosus microcephalus, assembly GCF_052327205.1. Taxonomy (NCBI): domain Eukaryota; kingdom Metazoa; phylum Chordata; class Chondrichthyes; order Squaliformes; family Somniosidae; genus Somniosus; species Somniosus microcephalus. The sequence continues at coordinate 8,217,924 of NC_141009.1, forward strand.
GTGTTCCCCCCTCCTCCCTCCACCTACTCTCTCACTCTAAAGATCCCAGCTCTCGCCCACTCCTCCCCCCCACCCCACCCCACCCCCTGGCATCCTAGGCCGTGTGAGCTTCAGCCCACTGGCACAGTCGCTTGGCATATTTGTCAGGGTTGACGGTGGAGAAGGACTGGCCTCGGTACCGGATGGACTTCCACAGGTGCTCCAGCTTTTTGCGGAAGCCGTAGACGGTGAAGACGTCGATGATGCCCACGAAGTAGCGGGACTGGGCCCCGTCGATGACGTGCAGAGAGTTCTTGTAGTTGGGCAGCAGCCGGCGGTTCTGGGCCGCCGCGTCGACCAGCTCCAGCTCCGACCCGCCGCCGCTGTCTGCCGAGGCCAGCGACACCTTGGGGATCTCCTTGACCCGGCACTCGCCCGTGCCGCTCACGGTCTCGGACACCAGCACCGCCGACTCCTCCTCCACCAGCCCCGGAACCGGGGTCCCCATGGAGGCACTGGGGCTGCTTCCACTGGTCATCGACCTGCGAGAGACACAGAGAAAGAGACATTTCTACAGCGTCTTTCACCACCTCAGGACATCCCAAAACCCTTCACAGCCAACGAGGTACTTTTTGTGAAGTGTGATCACTGTTGTAATGTGGGAAATGTGGCCAATTGGTGCACAGCAAGCTCCCACAAACAGCAATGCGATAATGGCCAGATAATCTATTTTTTGTTATGTTGATTGAGGAATAAATATTGGCCAGGACACCGGGGATAACTCCCCTGCTCGTCTTCCAAATAGTGCCAGGGGATCTTTTACGTCCACCTGAGAGAGCAGACGGGGCCTCGGTTTAACGTCTCACCCGAAAGACGGCACCTCCGACAGTGCAGCACTCCCTCAGCACTGCACTGGGAGTGTCAGCCTGGATTTTTGTGCACAAGTCCCTGGAGTGGGACTTGAACCCACAACCTTCTGACTCAGAAGCGAGGGTGCCGCCCACAGCCGACACCTAAAGGAAGAGCAGGAACACATCACCAATCGTTACCACAGAATCGTACAGCACAGAAGGAGGCCACTCGGCCCACCGCTGCCTGTATCGGATCTGGTTACAGGAAACTCTCGTTTAAACGGCACCTAAATTATCCGGAATTCTCTATTAACCGGCAAAATTCTCACTCCGAAAACAACACCTCAATAACCAGCAATGTTGCCGAGTCTGAGTCCAAGTCTCCCGCGGTGGCCGAGTTAGTCAGTGGGGGTAGTTCTCCAAACTGCCACTACTCGGCTTCTTGGCACTGTCGGAAGTCGGAACACCTCACTACCCCTGTAACAGGAGTCTGACTCTCCCGCGCTGCCGGTAGTCTCCTCTGATCCGCCATTTTACAGGGGTACTGTGTGTCTCCCACGCTGCTGGTAGTCATTGCATTGCATTACCCTCAACTGGCAGGACTGTACTTAATCAAGCATCTTCCACCATCCATTTAACACAACATTCTGTAGGTGAGTACCCAATTACTGTATACTGCACATTTCTTGATTTTTTTATTTTTCTTTGTTAAAAATAGCCTCGGTAGATAACCCTCTCCGTCATCCGGAATTTTTGATCAACCGGCAACACGTCGGTCCCGTCGGTGCCGGATACCCAAGAGTTTCCTGTATTTGATACTTTACGCCCAGCCTAATTATGGGATGGCTAGTTAGCGCCAGAGGGCGATGGCCGCACCCTGGGGCTGGCCCGTTCCGGTAAACCTGCTTACTTCTTAGTGCGGAGAATGATGTTGGCAAACGACCAGCTCTGGCGACGCTCGTCTAGGTGGAGGGGCTGGTGGGCCACCAGGAGGCTGTAGTCCAGAACGTTGAGTCCTTTGAGAAACTCCGTGTCAACGTTCATTTGCCGAAGGAGCCAGGTCCGTTGCTGATCTGGAACAGGAAGTTTGGGGAATCCAGAATAGCACAGCGAGAACAAAAATAAAACCTCGTCACAGCCAGAAATCGCTGGAGCTAACACAACCGGGGAGGGCTCGGGCGGGACTCCCACTCCTCTGCCGGATCGCTCAGGACTTGATCATTCCCCTCCTCGTGTTCAAACCCCTCCATGGCCTCGCCCCTTCTCTGCAACCTCCTCCAGCCCTATGAGATCTCTGCGTTCCTCCAATTCTGGCTTCTTGTCCATCTCCTGCTATCCATCACTCCGCCATTGGCGGCCGTGCCTTCATTTGTCTGGGCCCCAAGCTCTGGAATTCCCTCTCTAAACCTCTCTGCCTCTCTCCCTCCTCCTTTAAGACGCTCCTTAAAATCTACCTCTCTGACCAAGCTTGGTCACCTGTCCCTAATATCTCCTTATGTGGCTCGGTGTCAGATTTTGTTTGATAATCGCTGCTGATGAGCTGCAGCGAAATATACATTTCCCATGTGATCCCAACGTGTGAAAGGGATTCCATTCTCCTCAGCCGGGCTTACCGGTTCCCACCAGATGATGGGGGAGGGGGAGGGGGAGGGTTGGGGTCATTGTACTTCCTACGGTTTGAGAATTTGACCTCAGTTTAAAGAAACAACCTGGAAATATAAAAGCTGGTGTCAGCAAAAGTGACCGTGAAGCTGTCGGATTGCTGTAAAAAAAAAACCTGGTTTCCCAATGTCTCTTCAGGGAGGGAAACCTGCCGTCCTTACCCCGGTCTGGGCCTATAGGTGACTCCAGTCCCACACCAACGTGGCTGACTCTTAACTGCCCCTCTGAAATGGCCCAGCGAGACACTCTGTGGTATCAAAACCGCTAATGGTTCAAGAAGAAGGCGGCCCACCACCCCCTTCTCAGGGCAACTAGGGATGGGCAATAAATGCCGGCCTTGCCAGCGACGCCCACATCCCGAGATTGAATAATACAGAGCTGGCTCAGCAAGATATCTTCCCCTCCCGCACCACCCCCCCCCCCCCCCCCCCGAACTCTGATCTGACCATGAGCTCCAACCAATTCCAGGTTGATCATCAAGTACAATAGATTCACCAGCATGACCCGAGATCACATGGCATCCCACGGCCCAGCCTCCCGCCTCACACATGGCGAACGAGAGCTCACTGCACAAATGCAGCTACCCCCATATTAAATAGTTCCTCAAATAACTGATTGCATTTGTAGGTGAGTTAGTAAACTCTACCTCACTCCATCTCCAATAGTTTTAGGTGTTGATAACCAGCACTGAACATGGCCGATTCCCACAAGTCACAAGTTACCGTCTTGCAGACACATCTTTGGAGATTCAAGAACTTACAAACTGAGTATAATGGGACTCGTATCTTAAAAACTGAGTATAATGGGACTCGTACCTTAAAGCAAGTCTCATTATACTCAGTTTTTAAGATACGAGTCTCATTATACTCAGTTTTTAAGATACGAGTCTCATTATACTCAGTTTTTAAGATACGAGTCTCATTATACTCAGTTTTTAAGATACGAGTCCCATTAAACTCAGTTTTTAAGTTACGAGTCTCATTATACTCAGTTTTTAAGATACGAGTCTCATTATACTCAGTTTTTAAGCTACGAGTCTCATTATACTCAGTTTTTAAGATACGAGTCTCATTTTACTCAGTTTTTAAGATACGAGTCTCATTAAACTCAGTTTTTAAGATACGAGTCCCATTAAACTCAGTTTTTAAGATACAAGACCCATTAAACTCTTTCGCATCCGGCACCTACGGGACCGGGATGGTGCCGGTTGATGAAAAATTCCGGATAACAGAGAGGTAGGCAATTTTTAACACAAAAAAGATAAACACCACAGACTAACTCGACCATCGCAGGAAACTCGGACTCGGACAAAATGAGCGCTGGATGGATTCGTCAAGATTACCGGTTATCTATTTTGCCGGTTATTAAAGAATTCCAGATTATTAAGTGCCGTTTAAACAAGAGTTTACTGTATAATGGGACTTGTATCTTACAAACTGAGTATAATGGGTGTCGTATCTTACAAACTGAGTATAATGGGACTCATATCCTAGCGATAGAGAAGTGAAAATAGCTGCAGACAGATTTAATATTTGTGACTGGAAGAAGATGTAAAGTCATCCTTACCCAGGCAGATCGTGGTCCCCTCGAAGTTCAGGTCTTTAAGCACCACAATGACGTTGCTGCCCTCGGGGGCGGGTTCTGTCCATCGACTCACCTGGCAACCCTTGATGTCGTACCTGGAGAGAACAGTAACGTTACCGAACATGGCCATCGCCGTCACACACCCGCGAGCTCAGTGCTGCGGAGGAGCAGCGGGATATGTGGGTGGGGGGGAAGTGTAGGGGTACAGGACATTAAAAGGCAGCATCTCGGGTAGATAGGGCCGTTAAAAAAAAAAAAGCGAATGGGATTCTAAGTTCTATCAGAGGAGGTGCCGAATCTAAAAATTGTTTTCGTATATTCACGCTCTTCACTAGGACAGTAGCGCAAAGATTCGCTGGCTGATTAACAGTCCGGTAGGGTGGCGATGTCGTTGTTTTTGTATCTACAAGTTCTTACATAGGATTACATCGGATATACGGCACAGAAACAGGCCATTCGGCCCAACCAGTCCATGCCGGTGGTTATGCTCCACTCGAGCCTCCTCCTGTCCTTCTTCATCTAAATCTATCAGCATAACCCTCTATTCCCTTCTCCCTCATATGTTTGTCCAGCCTCCCCTTAAATGCATCTATACTATTCGGTTCAACCACTCCCTGTGGTAGCGAGTTTCACATTCTCACCACTCTCTGGGGAAAGAGTTTCTTCTGAATTCCCTATTGGATTTCTTGGTGACTATCTTATATTGATGGCCTCTAGTTTTGCTCTTCCCCACAAGTGGAAACACTTTCTCTGTATCCATTCTATCAAAACCTTTCAGAATTTTAAAGACCTCTATTAGGTCACTCCACAGCTTTCTCTTTTCAAGGGAAAAGAGACCCAGCCTGTTCATCCTTTCCTGATATGTATACCCTCGCATTTCTGGTATCATCTTTGTAAATCTTCTCTGCACCCTCTCCTGTGCCTCTATATCCTTTTTATAATATGGCGACCAGAACTGTACACAGTACTCCAAGTGTGGTCTAACCAAGGTTCGATACAGGTTTAGTATAACTTCCCTACTTTTCAATTCTATCCCTCTAGAAATAAACCCTAGTGCTTGGTTTGCTTTTTTTATGGCCTTGCTAACCTGTGTCGCAACTTTTAGTGATTTGGAGAGCAGTGTGAAATATGTAAGGATTCGTGGGATGATTAACACTCTGACAGGCCGCCACGGGAACACTCCTTCCAAGATCGAGACCGTCTTTATACCAGCTGATTGGGCCGTTAGTTCGTTACAGGACCAGACTGAGACCCAAACCAAAGTCGACCTTCAAACAAACATTGTCACCGAGTGTTCGTTCAGTATTTAACTTACTCTGCCGCATAAAATAATTCCTAAAATGATTACATACCGGGCGACTATTCGCTCGTCGGGGTAAAACACGCTCTGCATTATGATGAAGTATTTCTGTCAAAAAGAGAAATGTTGTTTTCAGAAAGTTACGGCACTGTAACCCTCCTGGCCTGCTCCCATCCTGTGCTTCAATCCCGCACATTTCCACGCTGTGCGCAAACTGGCTGCCGCATTTCCCTACATTACAACAGTGACTATGCTTCAAAAGTACTTCATTGGCTGTGAAGCGCTTTGGGACATCCTGAGGTCATGACAGGCGCTATATAAATGCATGTCTTGCTTTCTTTCACGGATTAAGCAATCCGTTAACAACTGATTGGCGTGTTCCCCTGCCATGGGACAGGAGAGGCCTCTCCAGGATTCAGGTTTTTAACGGTAACATCTTGTGTTTTTTTTAAAAAAAATATTCATTCTCGGGATGTGGGCGTTGCTGGCAAGGCCGGCATTTATTGCCCATCCCTAGTTGCCCGGGAGAAGGTGGCGGTGAGCCGCCTTTTCCTTGAACCGCTGCAGTCCGTGCAGTGAAGGTGCTCCCACAGTGATGGCTCCTTCATCATGGCTGGATCACAATCCTGGAACTCCTTACCTAACAGCACTGTGGGAGCAGCAGAGAATACCGGGGGATGTGTCAGAGTATCTCAGGCCTATATCGAGTAGGTTGGGCCTATACTCTCTGGAGTTTAGAAGAATGAGAGGTGATCTGATTGAAACATATAAAATTCTTAGAGGGATTGACAGGGTAGATGCTGAGGGTTTGTTTCCCCCTGGCTGGAGAGTCTAGAACCAGGGGTCACAGTCTCAGGATAAGGGGTCGACCATTTAGGACTGAGATGAGGAGGAATTTTTTCACTCAGAGGGTGGTGAATCTTTGGAATTCTCTACCTCTGAGAGCTGTGGAGGCTCAGTCGTTGAGTTATTCAAGGCGGAGAGAGATAGATTTTTGGACGCTAGGGGAATCGAGGGATGTGGGGATCGGGCGGGAAAGTGGAGTTGAGGTCGAAGATCAGCCATGATCTTATTGAATGGCGGAGCAGGCTCGAGGGGCCGAATCCTGCTCCTAATTCTTACGCTCTTATGAACCACAGCAGCCTGCAAACCAGGTCTAAAAAAAACCTCAAAAATCTTTAAGCAAATGCAGTGAAATTAATAACTTCCTGTGCCTGTTTGTTCAGATCACAGGATAGACTTTCCCAACAGACACAGAGGATGGGATGATGTCCCTGACCCTGACAGTCGCTCGATCTGAACGAGCGCTGACATGAATCTTGTCATTCATGTGGAAATGACTTATGTAATAATACTGGGCGGCCTGCTGGTGGCGCTGTCCAGGGAAAGTATAAATACTCGGGCACGGGCCCAGCTTGCTCAGGGCATTCTTTAACAGGAACTAGTGAAGGACACAACTAGACCTCCATGTTGAAAAACAGTTGATTAAAGCCTTGTTTAATTCACAGACCAAGTGCCTAGTAGTTTTCTTACATCAAGCACTTCGACAAATTTTAACAGCACCTTCGGGGGAAAAAAATTCGAACAATTTGGAGCCGCGGCAGTTTACAGCGTGGAAGGAGGCCATTCGGCCCATCGTGCCTGTGCCGTCCCTCTGCTAGAGAAATCTAGACGGGGTGACAAGGCCTGAGCCACCATCAATCTGCAGCACAGAAAATCTGCGACTGCCAATGAATTTATTTCTCTTAATAAAGAAAGTGTTCAGATCCCTTGGGGTGTAATCTCGCCATGCCGGGAGCGCAGAGTGAGTGATTGCGAATCGGCAACAAGTGAAAAAAGAGCCGCCGAATCGCTACCGCCTCTTTTGTGCAACCGTCCAAGTTGAACTTGTTCCCCCCCCTTTAGGTCTACAAGGACCCTTTAAGTCTTTGGCAGGACAAGTTGTTTAAAAAAGCATACGGAATCCTTGGCTTTATAAATAGAGGCAGAGAGTACAGAAGCAGGAAGTTATGGTGAATCTTTATAAATCACTGGTTCAGCCTCAGCTGGAGTCTTGTGTCCAATTTTGGGCCCCACACTTTAGGAAGGATGTCAAGGAGAGGGTGCAGAGGAGATTGACCAGAATGGTACTGGGGCTGAGGGAACTCGGTTATGTGGAGAGACTGGAGAAGCTGGGGTTGTTCTCCTTGGAGCAGAGAAGGTTAAGAGGAGATTTAATAGAGGTGTTCAAAATCATGAAGGGTTTTGATAGAGTAAATAAAGAGAAACTGTTTCCAGTGGCAGAAGTGCCGATAACCAGAGGACACAGATTTATGGTGATTGGTAAAATAACCAGAGGCGAGATGAGGAAACATTTTTTTTACGCAGCGAGTTGTTGTGACCTGGAACGCGCTGCCTGAAAGGGCGGTGGAAGCAGATTCAATAATAACTTTCAAAAGGGAATTGGATAAATACCTGAAGGGAAAATATTGGCAGGGCTCTGGGGAAAGAGCGGGGGAGTGGGATTAATTGGACTTCTCTACCAAAGAGCCGACACAGGCACGATGGGCCGAATGGCCTCCTTCTGTACTGTATCAACAACAACACCAACAACAACTTGTATTTATATAGCGCCTTTAACGTAGTAAAACATCCCAAGGCGCTGCACAGGAGTATAATAAGACAAGAAATTTGACACTGAGCCACATAAGGATAAATTAGGACAGGTGACCAAAGGCTCGGTCAAAGAGGGAGGTTTTAAGGAGCGTCTTAAAGGAGAAGAGAGAGGCGGAGAGGTTTAGGGAGGGAATTCCAGAGCGTGGGGCCCAGGCAGCTGAAGGCACGGCCGCCAATGGTTGAGCGATTATAATCAGGGATCCTCAAGAGGCCAGAATTAGAGGAGCGCAGAGATCTCGGAGGGTTGTGGGGCTGAAGGAGATTACAGAGATAGGGAGGGGCGAGGCCATGGAGGGATTTGAAAACAAGGATGAGAATTTTGAAATCGAGGCACTGCTTAACCGGGAGCCAATGTAGGTCAGCGAGCACAGGGGTGATGGGTGAATGGGACTTGGTGCGAGTTAGGACACAGGCAGCCGAGTTTTGGATGATCTCAAGTTTATGTCGGGTGGAATGTGGGAGGCCGGCCAGGAGTGCGTTGGAATATCATTCTATGGTTCGATAAAAACTTACTAAAGCTCAGTCTGCCAATCCTGATCTCGCCACCAGGGGCCAGTGCTTCCACAGCAATGATTCTGTTCTGGCTCAATTTAGTTGATCACAAGGAGCTGGTCTCAAATCCAATGCAATGTTCCACGTCACCACTCATTCCAACAGCAAGCACAAGTTTACTGAAATAACAACAGAAAACGCTGGAATAACTCAGCAGGTTAGGCAGCCTCCGTGGAGAGAGAAACAGAGTTAACGTTTCAGGTCGATGACCCTTCGTCAGAACTGAAACGTTGACTCTATTTCTCTCTCCACGGAGGCTGCCTGGCCTGCTGAGTTTTTCCAGTGTTTTCTGTTGTTATTTCGGATTTCCAGCATCCGCAGTATTTTGCTATCGTACAAGTTTACTGAATATACACCTGGCAACAGCCAAGGAAATTTCTCCTCCCGGGTGTTTTAACAGTTTGTGCCCTGTGAGGGATTAAATGTGTATCCCTCTGGAGATCCAGTTTGTGCTAATTGTTTACTCCATTCCTTAATACAGGGGGCTCTTACTAACAAACCAGATAAGCTCAGTGATAGGAACCATTTGCAAGTTGGGTCACAATTTGAATATTGCGGGGGGGTTTTTTCTTTAAATCTCGATTTTCTTCCATTTTGATCAAATCAAGTTATTTTATTACCTCCGGATCTCCCCGCATCAAATGAGAGTTAACTTACTGGCCTGATATTCTGCCATTCTCCACCAGAGGGAGCAGCTCACTCGCCTCGCTCTCCCTGCAGGGAACTTGTGGCCGTATGGAGAGAGTGGGGAACCTGCCTGTACAGACCCTCCCGATCCAAGCCCATTATCTCGAGCTCCCTTTCATTTTTTTCCTTTTTGTCTCTCTCGGGCCTTTCTTCAGCGCATCCAAAACTCTGCTACCCCGTGTCCTAACTCACACCAAGTCCCGTTCACCCATCGCCCCCTGTGCTCACTGACCTACATTGGCTCCCGGTTAAGCAGTGCCTTGATTTAAAAATTCTCATCCTTGTTTTCAAATCCCTCCGTGGCCTCGCCCCCTCCCTAACTCTGTAATCTCCTTCAGCCCCACAACCCTCCGAGAACTCTGCGCTCCTCCAATTCTGGCCTGTTGAGCATCCCCGATTTTCATCGCTCCACCATCGGCGGCCGTGCCTTCAGCTGCCTGGGCCCCAAGCTCGGGAATTCCCTCCCTAAACCTCTCCGCCTCTCTCTCCTCCTTTAAGATGCTCCTTAAAACCTACCTCATTGACCAAGCTTTCTGCCCTAATATCTCCTTATGTAGCTCGGTGTCAAATTTTGTTTGATAATCGCGCCCGTGAAGCGCCTTGGGACGGTTTACTTCTCAAAATTTTTTTGCCCTCTAACTTGCTGGAACTGCATTAAAAAAAAATTAAGTTTGTTTTCTTCCTTTTCCTTTGGTGAAGGAGCTAGACTGTTGGTCCCGTCGTTCACTGGGGTTCCAGGTGCCCCGTTGCCCAGTGAACGGTTCACTGGGGTCCCGGGTGCCCCGTTGCCCAGTGAACGGTTCACTGGGGTCCCGGGTGCCCCGTTGCCCAGTGAACGGTTCACTGGGGTCCCGGGTGCCCCGTTGCCCAGTGAACGGTTCACTGGGGTCCCGGGTGCCCCGTTGCCCAGTGAACGGTTCACTGGGGTCCCGGGTGCCCCGTTGCCCAGTGAACGGTTCACTGGGGTCCCGGGTGCCCCGTTGCCCAGTGAACGGTTCACTGGGGTCCCGGGTGCCCCGTTGCCCAGTGAACGGTTCACTGGGGTCCCGGGTGCCCCGTTGCCCAGTGAACGGTTCACTGGGGTCCCGGGTGCCCCGTTGCCCAGTGAACGGTTCACTGGGGTCCCGGGTGCCCCGTTGCCCAGTGAACGGTTCACTGGGGTCCCGGGTGCCCCGTTGCCCAGTGAACGGTTCACTGGGGTCCCGGGTGCCCCGTTGCCCAGTGAACGGTTCACTGGGGTCCCGGGTGCCCCGTTGCCCAGTGAACGGTTCACTGGGGTCCCGGGTGCCCCGTTGCCCAGTGAACGATGGGGCCAACAGTCTAGCTTCTTCAGCAATGAGATTTAAGGATTGAGAAAGAAACAGAGGAGAAGGAAATCGGGTGAATTAGAGTCAAATCAGACACAGAAAGAGAAATAAAGAGAGGGAAAGAAAGATTGGCCGAAGAGAGAGAGAAAAAGAGAGGAAGGAAAAGAAAGAAAACAAATTTTAAAATTAAAAAAATGAATTCTCTAACAACAATTTACTACCTGCAGGAATGAGATTGAACAGTTTCAATTGTTCCCTTTCTGGGCTGGAGAGGTTGATTGGCGTTGCATTAATAATTATCACAACGTTAAAAGAGTACTTGCGCTGTTAATTACTAGACTTAACTTTCTGCGGCAAGTTTAACGGGCAATTAATGTGCAAATCCAGCAAGTTCTTAACAATAACGGGGAGGCTGAGGGTGAGATGCCGTATATGCGAAGCAATCAGTGGAGCGTGTAAATCGACCAGCGAGTTCTGGAGATTCACGGCTCATGGCGCGTCTCTCGTAATCCTCTGAACTTGCTGGCCGAGTCGCCCATTAATAAGGGCGTGCGTCGTGAACACTCTGTGATGTTTCCAGCAAGGTCCGGCCTGTTGTCATCTAACTGGAGACTTGGTCATTTCAAAGACGACGTAAGAAAAAACTTTTTTACGCAGCGAGTGGTTAAGATCTGGAATGTACTGCCTGAAAGGGTGGTGGCGGAAGACTCAATCTTATCTTTCAATTTCAATTCAATTCAATTCAAATCGCTTTATTGGCACGATAAGGTACATCTTATGTTGCCAAAGCATCGAAAAACATTTATGGTTGAACACATAAACACAGATCTATCCATACAGTGTATAAACAGATATATCCCTGAGTGTATAAATATACATTCGTATAATTTGTATATACTCTTTTCTTAGGTTGAACGGTTGTCAAAAGAGAATTGGATAAGTACCTGAAGGAACTAAATTTGCAGGGCTACGGGGAGAGGGTGGGGGAGTGGGACTAGCTGAGAGTCGGCACAGGCTCGACGGGCCGAATGGCCTCCTTCAGTGCTGTAACCATTCTATGATTCTATGATACCTGTGTCCTTCAGCTCCCTGCTCACTATTAGGCCAACACTTGCTTACATCTAAATCGCCCATCACTTCTCTTCCAATCTTCTTCAACAAAAAAGACTCTAAGAGAAGGATGAACCATCCATGGCTAACTAAGGAAGTAAAGGATGGTATCAAATTGAAAACAAAAGCATACAATGTTGCAAAGAATAGTGAAAGGCCAGAGGATTGGGAAATTTTTAAAAATCAGCAAAGGACGACTAAAAAAATGTTAAAGAGAAATGTTAAAATGTTAAAAACTCCCATACCTACTAGGGGAACAGAGAAATTGTGTAACCTTAGCGGCACACTATGTTACAGCTTGCCATAAACAGAGGGACAACCATTAAATCTAAGAAAAGAGGATATACAAATTATATGAATGTATATTTATACACTCAGGGATATATCTGTTTATACACTGTATGGATAGATCTGCGTTTGTGTGTGTAGTGTATGTACCTTTAAGAGCCCCTGTGTACTGTAATACCGGTAGTGACCACTCGGGTATATAAGCCTGTATAGCGTCTTGTATCTTTTAGTTCACCTCCAGACTTTGTTCAGTAAACACCTGTTAAACCAACTCCTGCATTCCGTGTCTCCATTAACACACGGATACAACAATGTGTTCAACCATAAATGTTTTTCGATGCTTTGGCAACATAAGATGTACCTTGTCATGCCAATAAAGCGATTTGAATTGAATTGAATTGTAAGCTAGCAAGGAATATAAAAACAAACAGTAAGAGCTTTTACAGGTATATAAAAAGGAAGAGAGTAGCTAAAGTAAACGTTGGTCCCCTAGAGGATGAGTCTGGGGAATTAATAATGGGAAACAGGGAAATGGCGGCGACTTTGAACAAATATTTTGTATCAGTCTTCATGGTAGAAGATACTAACAACATCCCAATAATGGATAATCAAGGGGCCATTGGGGTGGGGCGGGGGGGGGAACTTAAAACAATCACTATCACTAGAGAGAAAGTACGAGGCAACCTAATGGAACTAAAGGTGGACAAGTCCCCTGGACCTGATGGCGTGCATCCTAGAGTCTTAAAAGAGGTGGCTGCAAAGATAGTGAATGCATTGGTTGTAATCTACCAAAATTCCCTGGATTCTGGAGAGGTCCCAGCGGACTGGAAAACCTCAAATGTAACGCCCCTATTTAAGAAAGGAGGGAGACAGAAAGCAGGCAACTATCGACCAGTTAGCCTAACATCTGTCATTAGGAAAATGCTGGAGTCCATCATTAAGGAAGAGATAGCAGGACATTTAGAAAATCATAATATAGTGAAGCAGAGTCAGCATGGTTTTATGAAAGGGAAATCATGTTTGACAAATTTGCTGGAATTCTTTGAGGATGTAACGAGCAGGGTGGACAAGGGTGAGCCAGTGGATGTGGTGTATTTGGATTTCCAGAAGGCATTCGATAAGGTGCCACATAAAAGGTTACTACACAAGATAAGAGCTCACGGGGTTGGGGGTAATATATTAGCATGGATAGAGGATTGGCTAACTAACAGAAAACAGAGAGTCGGGATGAACGGGTCATTTTCCGGTTGGCAAACTGTAACTAGTGGGGTGCCACAGGGATCAGTGCTGGGGCCTCAACTATTTACAATCTATATTAATGACTTGGATGAAGGGACTGAGTGTAATGTAGCCAAATTTGCTGATGATACAAAGATAAGTGGGAAAGCAAATTGTGTGGAGGACGCAAAGAATCTCCAAAGGGATATAGATAGGCTCAGTGAGTGGGCAAAAATCTGGCAGATGGAATTTAATGTGGGAAAATGCGAGGTTATCCACTTTGGTAGGAAAAATAAAAAAGCAAATTATTATTTAAATGGGGAGAAATTACAAAATGCTGAGGTACAGAGGGATCTGGGGGTCCTTGTATATGAATCACAAGAAGTTAGCATGCAGGTACAGCAAGTAATTAGGAAGGCAAATGGAATGTTGGCCTTTATTGTAAAGGGAATGGAGTATAACAGTAGGGAAGTCCTGTTACAACTGTACAGGGCGTTGGTGAGACCACACCTGGAGTACTGCGTACAGTTTTGGTCTCCTTATTTAAAGAACGATATACTTGCATTGGAGGCAGTTCAGAGAAGGTTCACGAGGTTGATTCCAGAGATGAAGGGGTTGTCTTATGAAGAAAGGTTGAGCAGGTTGGGCCTATACTCATTGGAGTTTAGAAGAATGAGAGGGGATCTTATTGAAACATATAAGATTCTGAGGGGGCTTGACAGGGTAGATGCAGAGAGGATGTTTCCCCTCGTGGGGGAATCTAGAACTAGGGGGCATAGTTTCAGAATAAGGGAAAACCCTTTTAAATCGGAAATGAGGAGGAATTTCTTCTCTGAGGGTCGTGAATCTTTGGAATTCTCTTCCCCAGAGAGCTGTGGAGGCTGGGTCATTGAATATATTTAAGGTGGCGATAGACAGATTTTTGAATGGTAAGGGAGTCGAGGGTTATGGGGAGCGGGCAGGGAAGTGGAGTTGAGGCCCAGATCAGATCAGCCATGATCTTATTGAATGGCGGAGCAGGCTCGAGGGGGCTCGAGGGGCCAAATGGCCGACTCCTGCTCCTACGTCTTATGTTCTTAAAAGCTCCTGCGGCCTGACTGTCTCTTACAACCCAATGTCCCCGATCCAACCTCACTGCTTTACCTACAACCGACTCCAGTGAATCATCTTTCAGACTGTAAAAGAAAGAAAAACTTGCATTTCTATAGCGCCTTTCATGACCTCAGGACGTCCCAAATCGCTTTACAGTCCATGAAGTACTTTTTGAAATGTCGTCACTGTTGTAATGTAGGAAACGCAGCAGCCAATTTGCGCACAGCAAGGTTCCACAAACAGCAATTTGATAAATAAACCAGATAATATTTTTAGTAATGTTGGTCGAGGGATAAACATTGGCCCCAGGACACCGGGGAGAACTCCCCTGCTCTTCTTCAAAATAGTGCTACGGGACCTTTTATGTCCAACTGGGAGCACAGACGGGGCCTCGGTTTAATGTCTCATCTGAAAGACGGCCCCTCCGACAGTGCAGCGCTCCCTCAGTACTGCCCCCCTCTGACAGTGCAGCGCTCCCTCAGTACTGCCCCTCCGACAGTGCAGCGCTCCCTCAGTACTGCCCCCCTCTGACAGTGCAGCGCTCCCTCAGTACTGCCCCTCCGACAGTGCAGCACTCCCTCAGTACTGCCCCTCCGACAGTGCAGCGCTCCCTCAGTACTGACCCTCTGACAGTGCAGCACTCCCTCAGTACTGACCCTCTGACAGTGCAGCACTCCCTCAGTACTGCCCCCCTCTGACAGTGCAGCGCTCCCTCAGTACTGCCCCTCCGACAGTGCAGCGCTCCCTCAGTACTGCCCCTCCGACAGTGCAGCGCTCCCTCAGTACTGCCCCTCCGACAGTGCAGTGCTCCCTCAGTACTGCCCCTCCGACAGTGCAGCGCTCCCTCAGTACTGACCCTCTGACAGTGCAGCACTCCCTCAGTACTGACCCTCTGACAGTGCAGCACTCCCTCAGTACTGACCCTCTGACAGTGCAGCACTCCCTCAGTACTGCCCCCCTCTGACAGTGCAGCGCTCCCTCAGTACTGCCCCTCCGACAGTGCAGCGCTCCCTCAGTACTGCCCCTCCGACAGTGCGGCGCTCCCTCAGTACTGCCCCTCCGACAGTGCAGCGCTCCCTCAGTACTGCCCCTCCGACAGTGCAGCGCTCTCTCAGTACTGCCCCTCCGACAGTGCAGCGCTCCCTCAGTACTGCCCCTCCGACAGTGCGGCGCTCCCTCAGTACTGACCCTCTGACAGTGCAGCACTCCCTCAGTACTGACCCTCTGACAGTGCAGCACTCCCTCAGTACTGACCCTCTGACAGTGCAGCACTCCCTCAGTACTGCCCCCCTCTGACAGTGCAGCGCTCCCTCAGTACTGCCCCTCCGACAGTGCGGCGCTCTCTCAGTACTGCCCCTCCGACAGTGCGGCGCTCCCTCAGTACTGCCCCTCCGACAGTGCAGCACTCCCTCAGTACTGCCCCTCCGACAGTGCAGTGCTCCCTCAGTACTGCCCCTCCGACAGTGCAGTGCTCCCTCAGTACTGCCCCTCCGACAGTGCAGCGCTCCCTCAGTACTGACTCTCCAATGGTGCAGCGCTCCCTCAGTACTGCCCCTCCGACAGTGCAGCGCTCTCTCAGTACTGCCCCTCCGACAGTGCGGCACTCCCTCAGTACTGCCCCCCTCTGACAGTGCAGCGCTCCCTCAGTACTGCCCCTCCGACAGTGCAGCGCTCCCTCAGTACTGCCCCTCCGACAGTGCGGCGCTCCCTCAGTACTGCCCCTCCGACAGTGCAGCGCTCCCTCAGTACTGCCCCTCCGACAGTGCAGCGCTCTCTCAGTACTGCCCCTCCGACAGTGCAGCGCTCCCTCAGTACTGCCCCTCCGACAGTGCGGCGCTCCCTCAGTACTGACCCTCTGACAGTGCAGCACTCCCTCAGTACTGACCCTCTGACAGTGCAGCACTCCCTCAGTACTGACCCTCTGACAGTGCAGCACTCCCTCAGTACTGCCCCCCTCTGACAGTGCAGCGCTCCCTCAGTACTGCCCCTCCGACAGTGCGGCGCTCTCTCAGTACTGCCCCTCCGACAGTGCGGCGCTCCCTCAGTACTGCCCCTCCGACAGTGCAGCACTCCCTCAGTACTGCCCCTCCGACAGTGCAGTGCTCCCTCAGTACTGCCCCTCCGACAGTGCAGTGCTCCCTCAGTACTGCCCCTCCGACAGTGCAGCGCTCCCTCAGTACTGACTCTCCAATGGTGCAGCGCTCCCTCAGTACTGCCCCTCCGACAGTGCAGCGCTCTCTCAGTACTGCCCCTCCGACAGTGCGGCACTCCCTCAGTACTGACTCTCCAATGGTGCAGCGCTCCCTCAGTACTGCCCCTCCGACAGTGCGGCGCTCTCTCAGTACTGCCCCTCCGACAGTGCGGCACTCCCTCAGTACTGCCCCTCCGACAGTGCAGCGCTCCCTCAGTACAGAAGCGTCAGCGCAGATTATGTGCTCAAGTCCCTGGGAGTGTGTCAGTATTTACAGGGGGTCCCCGAGGAGGGTGTGAATATTTGGAGGGTTGGGGGGTCTGTCTTCTGCTCTAATACACCTGGACACAGAATCCACGTGCTCTTTACCGCTGTCACCAGAAGCTATAAACTGCAGCACAGCGGCTTATCACAAACCGCTGTCGGGAATAAAGTTGGGACATATTCCAGGTCAAAGCCTGTGTAGTAGATGCAACTTAAAGCTGTCTGGACCCAGTGCTGGCGGAGGTGGCCTGGGTTAGGTCCCTGCCTGGGTGAATACAGCACGGTACAGTTTATTACAGGGACTGCAGACAATGACTTACCTTCCCCTCGTGAGGTATCTTGATACTGTGCACACCTACAAGTAAAAAAAGGGCACGTGACCAAGTGCGGACACCCTCGAACAACTGATCCTCACAGAGCGATTCACGGGAAACGCAGATTCATAAATCAATAACAGGCGTGAACAGCAATATTCTAACGCTGGAGAGTGGGCCCGAGCCTGAGATTGTGTGACGGCATCAAATTTGTTCACTTACTATCTCAATATTATTGTTGCTCTATATTATGTGGTTGTCCTATGAGGAGACAAGGCCTATATTCCCTAAAATCCTGAAATTCCTTACCAAACAGCACTGTGGGAGCGGCAGAGATTATTGGGGGATATGTCAGAGTATCTCAGGCCTATATCGAGTAGAATGAGTCTATATTCTCTGAAGTTTAGAAGAATGAGAGGTGATCTCATTGAAACGTCTGAAATTCTTACGGGGCTTGATGAGATAGATGCAGGGAGGATGTTTCCCCTGGCTGGAGAGTCGAGAACCAGGGGTCACAGTCTCAGAATGAGGGGTCGGTCATTGAGGACTGAGATGAGGAGGAATTTCTTCACTCAGAGGGTGGTGAACCTGTGGAATTCTCTACCCCAGAGGGCTGTGGAGGCTCAGTCGTTGAGTATATTCAAGACTGAGATCGATAGATTTTTGAATATTATGGGAACCAAGGTATATGGGGATAGGGCAGGAAAGTGGCGTTGAGGTAGAAGATCAGCCATGATCTTATTGAATGGCAGAGCAGGCTCGAGGGGCCGAATGGCCGACTCCTGCTCCTATTTCTTATGTTCTTATGAACAAAAAGTACTTCCTGCAACAATAGCACTACTTTCCTTTTTGGCAACTGATAGAATAAAGGGGCTCCGGGAGTGTGTCAGTATTTACAGGGGGGTCCCCGGGAGTGTGTCAGTATTTACAGGGGGTCCCCGGGAGTGTGTCAGTATTTACAGGGGGTCCCCGGGAGTGTGTCAGTATTTACAGGGGGTCCCCGGGAGTGTGTCAGTATTTACAGGGGTCCCCGGGAGTGTGTCAGTATTTACAGGGGTCCCCGGGAGTGTGTCAGTATTTACAGGGGCTCCGGGAGTGTGTCAGTATTTACAGGGGGTCCCCGGGTGTGTGTCAGTATTTACAGGGGGTCCCCGGGAGTGTGTCAGTATTTACAGGGGGTCCCCGGGAGTGTGTCAGTATTTACAGGGGGTCCCCGGGAGTGTGTCAGTATTTACAGGGGGTCCCCAGGAGTGTGTCAGTATTTACAGGGGTCCCCGGGAGTGTGTCAGTATTTACAGGGGCTCCGGGAGTGTGTCAGTATTTACAGGGGGTCCCCGGGAGTGTGTCAGTATTTACAGGGGGTCCCCGGGAGTGTGTCAGTATTTACAGGGGCTCCGGGAGTGTGTCAGTATTTACAGGGGCTCCGGGAGTGTGTCAGTATTTACAGGGGTCCCCGGGAGTGTGTCAGTATTTACAGGGGTCCCCGGGAGTGTGTCAGTATTTACAGGGGGTCCCCGGGAGTGTGTCAGTATTTACAGGGGTCCCCGGGAGTGTGTCAGTATTTACAGGAGGTTCCCGGGAGTGTGTCAGTATTTACAGGGGCTCCGGGAGTGTGTCAGTATTTACAGGGGCTCCGGGAGTGTGTCAGTATTTACAGGGGTCCCCGGGAGTGTGTCAGTATTTACAGGGGTCCCCGGGAGTGTGTCAGTATTTACAGGGGGTCCCCGGGAGTGTGTCAGTATTTACAGGGGTCCCCGGGAGTGTGTCAGTATTTACAGGGGTCCCCGGGAGTGTGTCAGTATTTACAGGGGTCCCCGGGAGTGTGTCAGTATTTACAGGGGGTCCCCGGGAGTGTGTCAGTATTTACAGGGGGTCCCCGGGAGTGTGTCAGTATTTACAGGGGGCCCCCGGGAGTGTGTCAGTATTTACAGGGGCTCCGGGAGTGTGTCAGTATTTACAGGGGCTCCGGGAGTGTGTCAGTATTTACAGGGGTCCCCGGGAGTGTGTCAGTATTTACAGGGGTCCCCGGGAGTGTGTCAGTATTTACAGGGGGTCCCCGGGAGTGTGTCAGTATTTACAGGGGTCCCCGGGAGTGTGTCAGTATTTACAGGAGGTTCCCGGGAGTGTTTCAGTATTTACAGGGGTCCCCGGGAGTGTGTCAGTATTTACAGGGGGTCCCCGGGAGTGTGTCAGTATTTACAGGGGGTCCCCGGGAGTGTGTCAGTATTTACAGGGGGTCCCCGGGAGTGTGTCAGTATTTACAGAGGGTCCTCGGGAGTGTGTTGATATTTACAGGGGCTCCGGGAGAGTGTCAGTATTTACAGGGGGTCCCCGGGAGTGTGTCAGTATTTACAGGGGGTCCCCGGGAGTGTGTCAGTATTTACAGGGGTTCCCCGGGAGTGTGTCAGTATTTACAGGGGCTCCGGGAGTGTGTCAGTATTTACAGGGGCTCCGGGAGTGTGTCAGTATTTACAGGAGGTTCCCGGGAGTGTGTCAATATTTACAGGGGTCCCCGGGAGTGTGTCAGTATTTACAGGGGGTCCCCGGGAGTGTGTCAGTATTTACAAGGGTCCCCGGGAGTGTGTCGATATTTACAGGGGCTCCGGGAGTGTGTCAGTATTTACAGGGGGTCCCCGGGAGTGTGTCAGTATTTACAGGGGGTCGCCGGGAGTGTGTCAATATTTACAGGGGGTCCCCGGGAGTGTGTCAGTATTTACAGAGGGTCCCCGGGAGTGTGTCAGTATTTACAGGGGGTCCCCGGGAGTGTGTCAGTATTTACAGGGGGTCCCCGGGAGTGTGTCAGTATTTAAAGGGGGTCCCCGGGAGTGTGTCAGTATTTACAGGGGGTTCCCGGGAGTGTGTCAGTATTTACAGGGGGTCCCCGGGAGTGTGTCAGTATTTACAGGGGGTCTCCGGGAGTGTGTCAGTATTTACAGTGGGTCCCCGGGAGTGTGTCAGTATTTACAGGGGGTCCCCGGGAGAGTGTGTCAGTGTTTACAGGGAGTCCCCGGGAGTGTGTCAGTATTTACAGTGGGTCCCCGGGAGTGTGTCAGTATTTACAGGGGGTCCCCGGGAGTGTGTCAGTATTTACAGGGGGTCTCCGGGAGTGTGTCAGTATTTACAGGGGTCCCCGGGAGTGTGTCAGTATTTACAGGGGGTCTCCGGGAGTGTGTCAGTATTTACAGGGGTCCCCGGGAGTGTGTCAGTATTTACAGGGGGTCCCCGGGAGTGTGTCAGTATTTACAGGGGGTCCCCGGGAGTGTGTCAGTATTTACAGGGGCTCCGGGAGTGTGTCATTATTTACAGGGGGTCCCCGGGAGTGTGTCAGTATTTATAGGCGGGTCCCCGGGAGTGTGTCAATATTTACAGGGGGTCCCCGGGAGTGTGTCAATATTTACAGGGGGTCCCCGGGAGTGTGTCAGTATTTACAGGGGGTCCCCGGGAGTGTGTCAATATTTACAGGGGGTCCCCGGGAGTGTGTCAGTATTTACAGGGGGTCCCCGGGAGTGTGTCAGTATTTACAGGGGGTCCCCGGGAGTGTGTCAGTATTTACAGGGGGTCCCCGGGAGTGTGTCAATATTTACAGGGGGTCCCCGGGAGTGTGTCAGTATTTACAGGGGTCCCCGGGAGTATGTCAGTATTTACAGGGGTCCCCGGGAGTGTGTCGGTATTTACAGGGGCTCCGGGAGTGTGTCAGTATTTACAGTGGGTCCCCGGGAGTGTGTCAGTATTTACAGGGGTCCCCGGGAGTGTGTCAGTATTTACAGGGGGTCCCCGGGAGTGTGTCAGTATTTACAGGGGGTCCCCGGGGTTGTGTCAGTATTTACAGGGGGTCCCCGGGAGTGTGTCAGTATTTACAGGGGGTCCCCGGGAGTGTGTCAGTATTTACAGGGGGTCCCCGGGAGTGTGTCGGTATTTACAGGGGGTCCCCGGGAGTGTGTCGGTATTTACAGGGGTTCCCCGGGAGTGTGTCGGTATTTACAGGGGCTCCGGGAGTGTGTCAGTATTTACAGGGGGTCCCCGGGAGTGTGTCAGTATTTACAGGGGGTCCCCGGGAGTGTGTCAGTATTTACAGGGGGTCCCGGGGAGTGTGTCAGTATTTACAGGGGGTCCCCGGGAGTGTGTCAGTATTTACAGGGGGTCCCCGGGAGTGTGTCAGTATTTACAGGGGGTCCCCGGGAGTGTGTCAGTATTTACAGGGGGTCCCCGGGAGTGTGTCAGTATTTACAGGGGCTCCGGGAGTGTGTCAGTATTGACAGGGGGTCCCCGGGAGTGTGTCAGTATTTACAGGGGCTCCCCGGGAGTGTGTCAGTATTTACAGGGGCTCTGGGAGTGTGTCAGTATTTACAGGGGGTCTCCGGGAGTGTGTCAGTATTTACAGGGGTCCCCGGGAGTGTGTCAGTATTTACAGGGGGTCCCCGGGAGTGTGTCAGTATTTACAGGGGGTCCCCGGGAGTGTGTCAGTATTTACAGGGGGTCCCCGGGAGTGTGTCAGTATTTACATGGGGTCCCCGGGAGTGTGTCGGTATTTACAGGGGGTCCCCGGGAGTGTGTCGGTATTTACAGGGGGTCCCCGGGAGTGTGTCAGTATTTACAGGGGCTCCGGGAGTGTGTCAGTATTTACAGGGGGTCCCCGGGAGTGTGTCAGTATTTACAGGGGTCCCCGGGAGTGTGTCAGTATTTACAGGGGCTCCGGGAGTGTGTCAGTATTTACAGGGGCTCCGGGAGTGTGTCAGTATTTACAGGGGCTCCGGGAGTGTGTCAGTATTTACAGTGGGTCTCCGGGAGTGTGACAATATTTACAGGGGGTTCCCCAGGGAGTGTGTCAGTATTTACAGGGGCTCCGGGAGTGTGTCAGTATTTACAGGGGCTCCGGGAGTGTGTCAGTATTTACAGGTGGTCCCCGGGAGTGTGTCAGTATTTACAGGGGTCCCCGGGAGTGTGTCAGTATTTACAGTGGGTCTCCGGGAGTGTGTCAGTATTTACAGGGGGTCTCCGGGAGTGTGTCAGTATTTACAGGGGGTCCCCGGGGAGTGTGTCAGTATTTACAGGGGCTCCGGGAGTGTGTCAGTATTTACAGTGGGTCTCCGGGAGTGTGTCAGTATTTACAGGGGGTCCCCGGGAGTGTGTCAGTATTTACAGGGGCTCCGGGAGTGTGTCAGTATTTACAGGGGCTCCGGGAGTGTGTCAGTATTTACAGTGGGTCCCCGGGAGTGTGTCAGTATTTACAGTGGGACCCCGGGAGTGTGTCAGTATTTACAGGGGGTCCCCGGGAGTGTGTCAGTATTTACAGGGGCTCCGGGAGTGTGTCAGTATTTACAGGGGCTCCGGGAGTGTGTCAGTATTTACAGTGGGTCCCCGGGAGTGTGTCAGTATTTACAGTGGGTCCCCGGGAGTGTGTCAGTATTTACAGTGGGTCCCCAGGAGTGTGTCAGTATTTACAGTGGGTCTCCGGGAGTGTGTCAGTATTTACAGGGGCTCCGGGAGTGTGTCAGTATTTACAGGGGGTCCCCGGGAGTCTGTCAGTATTTACAGGGGGTCTCCGGGAGTGTGTCAGTATTTACAGGGGCTCCGGGAGTGTGTCAGTATTTACAGGGGGTCTCCGGGAGTGTGTCAGTATTCACAGGGTGTCTCTGGGAGTGTGTCAGTATTTACAGGGGGTCCCCGGGAGTGTGTCAGTATTTACAGGGGCTCCGGGAGTGTGTCAGTATTTACAGGGGGTCTCCGGGAGTGTGTCAGTATTTACAGTGGGTCCCCGGGAGTGTGTCAGTATTTACAGGGGGTCCCCGGGAGTGTGTCAGTATTTACAGGGGCTCCGGGAGTGTGTCAATATTTACAGTGGGTCTCCGGGAGTGTGTCAGTATTTACAGGGGATCCCCGGGAGTGTGTCAGTATTTACAGGGGCTCCGGGAGTGTGTCAGTATTTACAGGGGGTCTCCGGGAGTGTGTCAGTATTTACAGTGGGTCCCCGGGAGTGTGTCAGTATTTACAGGGGGTCCCCGGGAGTGTGTCAGTATTTACAGGGGCTCCGGGAGTGTGTCAATATTTACAGGGGATCCCCGGGAGTGTGTCAGTATTTACAGGGGATCTCCGGGAGTGTGTCAATATTTACAGTGGGTCCCCGGGAGTGTGTCAGTATTTACAGGGGATCTTCGGGAGTGTGTCAGTATTTACAGTGGGTCTCCGGGAGTGTGTCGGTATTTACAGGGGCTCCGGGAGTGTGTCAATATTTACAGTGGGTCCCCGGGAGTGTGTCAGTATTTACAGGGGACCCCCGGGAGTGTGTCAGTTTTTACAGGGGGTCTCCGGGAGTGTGTCAGTATTTACAGGGGCTCCGGGAGTGTGTCAGTATTTACAGGGGATCCCCGGGAGTGTGTCAGTATTTACAGGGGGTCCCCGGGGGTGTGTCAGTATTTACAGGGGGTCTCCGGGAGTGTGTCAGTATTTACAGGGGCTCCGGGAGTGTGTCAGTATTTACAGGGGATCCCCGGGAGTGTGTCAGTATTTACAGGGGATCCCCGGGAGTGTGTCAGTATTTACAGGGGGTCCCCAGGAGTGTGTCAGTATTTACAGGGGATCCCCGGGAGTGTGTCAATATTTACAGGGGCTCCGGGAGTGTGTCAGTATTTACAGGGGATCCCCGGGAGTGTGTCAGTATTTACAGGGGCTCTGGGAGTGTGTCAGTATTTACAGGGGCTCCGGGAGTGTGTCAGTATTTACAGGGGATCCCCGGGAGTGTGTCAGTATTTACAGGGGCTCCGGGAGTGTGTCAATATTTACAGTGGGTCTCCGGGAGTGTGTCAGTATTTACAGGGGATCTCCGGGAGTGTGTCAATATTTACAGGGGCTCCGGGAGTGTGTCAATATTTACAGTGGGTCTCCGGGAGTGTGTCAGTATTTACAGGGGGTCCCCGGGAGTGTGTCAGTATTTACAGGGGCTCCGGGAGTGTGTCAGTATTTACAGTGGGTCTCTGGGAGTGTGTCAGTATTTACAGGGGCTCCGGGAGTGTGTCAGTATTTACAGGGGCTCCGGGAGTGTGTCAATATTTACAGGGGCTCCGGGAGTGTGTCAGTATTTACAGGGGATCCCCGGGAGTGTGTCAATATTTACAGTGGGTCTCCGGGAGTGTGTCAGTATTTACAGGGGCTCTGGGAGTGTGTCAGTATTTACAGGGGATCCCCGGGAGTGTGTCAATATTTACAGTGGGTCTCCGGGAGTGTGTCAGTATTTACAGGGGATCCCCGGGAGTGTGTCAATATTTACAGTGGGTCTCCGGGAGTGTGTCAATATTTACAGGGGCTCCGGGAGTGTGTCAGTATTTACAGTGGGTCTCCGGGAGTGTGTCAGTATTTACAGGGGGTCCCCGGGAGTGTGTCAGTATTTACAGGGGGTCCCCGGGAGTGTGTCAGTATTTACAGGGGCTCCGGGAGTGTGTCAGTATTTACAGGGGCTCCGGGAGTGTGTCAATGTTTACAGTGGGTCTCCGGGAGTGTGTCAGTATTTACAGGGGATCCCCGGGAGTGTGTCAGTATTTACAGGGGCTCCGGGAGTGTGTCAATATTTACAGTGGGTCTCCGGGAGTGTGTCAGTATTTACAGGGGATCCCCGGGAGTGTGTCAGTATTTACAGGGGGTCCGTGGGGAGTGTGTCAGTATTTACAGGGGGTCCCCGTGAGTGTGTCAGTATTTACAGGGGGTCCCCGGGAGTGTGTCAGTATTTACAGGGGGTCCCCGGGAGTGTGTCAGTATTTACAGGGGGTCCCCGGGAGTGTGTCAATATTTACAGGGGGTCCCCGGGAGTGTGTCAGTATTTACAGGGGTCCCCGGGAGTATGTCAGTATTTACAGGGGTCCCCGGGAGTGTGTCGGTATTTACAGGGGCTCCGGGAGTGTGTCAGTATTTACAGTGGGTCCCCGGGAGTGTGTCAGTATTTACAGGGGTCCCCGGGAGTGTGTCAGTATTTACAGGGGGTCCCCGGGAGTGTGTCAGTATTTACAGGGGGTCCCCGGGGTTGTGTCAGTATTTACAGGGGGTCCCCGGGAGTGTGTCAGTATTTACAGGGGGTCCCCGGGAGTGTGTCAGTATTTACAGGGGGTCCCCGGGAGTGTGTCGGTATTTACAGGGGGTCCCCGGGAGTGTGTCGGTATTTACAGGGGTTCCCCGGGAGTGTGTCGGTATTTACAGGGGCTCCGGGAGTGTGTCAGTATTTACAGGGGGTCCCCGGGAGTGTGTCAGTATTTACAGGGGGTCCCCGGGAGTGTGTCAGTATTTACAGGGGGTCCCGGGGAGTGTGTCAGTATTTACAGGGGGTCCCCGGGAGTGTGTCAGTATTTACAGGGGGTCCCCGGGAGTGTGTCAGTATTTACAGGCGGTCCCCGGGAGTGTGTCAGTATTTACAGGGGGTCCCCGGGAGTGTGTCAGTATTTACAGGGGCTCCGGGAGTGTGTCAGTATTGACAGGGGGTCCCCGGGAGTGTGTCAGTATTTACAGGGGCTCCCCGGGAGTGTGTCAGTATTTACAGGGGCTCCGGGAGTGTGTCAGTATTTACAGGGGGTCTCCGGGAGTGTGTCAGTATTTACAGGGGTCCCCGGGAGTGTGTAAGTATTTACAGGGGGTCCCCGGGAGTGTGTCAGTATTTACAGGGGGTCCCCGGGGGTGTGTCAGTATTTACAGGGGGTCCCCGGGAGTGTGTCAGTATTTACAGGGGGTCCCCGGGAGTGTGTCAGTATTTACATGGGGTCCCCGGGAGTGTGTCGGTATTTACAGGGGGTCCCCGGGAGTGTGTCGGTATTTACAGGGGGTCCCCGGGAGTGTGTCAGTATTTACAGGGGCTCCGGGAGTGTGTCAGTATTTACAGGGGGTCCCCGGGAGTGTGTCAGTATTTACAGGGGACCCCGGGAGTGTGTCAGTATTTACAGGGGCTCCGGGAGTGTGTCAGTATTTACAGGGGCTCCGGGAGTGTGTCAGTATTTACAGTGGGTCTCCGGGAGTGTGACAATATTTACAGGGGGTTCCCCAGGGAGTGTGTCAGTATTTACAGGGGCTCCGGGAGTGTGTCAGTATTTACAGGGGCTCCGGGAGTGTGTCAGTATTTACAGGGGGTCCCCGGAAGTGTGTCAGTATTTACAGGGGCTCCGGGAGTGTGTCAGTATTTACAGGGGCTCCGGGAGTGTGTCAATATTTACAGTGGGTCTCCGGGAGTGTGTCAGTATTTACAGGGGATCCCCGGGAGTGTGTCAGTATTTACAGGGGCTCCGGGAGTGTGTCAATATTTACAGTGGGTCTCCGGGAGTGTGTCAGTATTTACAGGGGATCCCCGGGAGTGTGTCAGTATTTACAGGGGGTCCCTGGGGAGTGTGTCAGTATTTACAGGGGGTCCCCGTGAGTGTGTCAGTATTTACAGGGGGTCCCCGGGAGTGTGTCAGTATTTACAGGGGGTCCCCGGGAGTGTGTCAGTATTTACAGGGGGTCCCCGGGAGTGTGTCAATATTTACAGGGGGTCCCCGGGAGTGTGTCAGTATTTACAGGGGTCCCCGGGAGTATGTCAGTATTTACAGGGGTCCCCGGGAGTGTGTCGGTATTTACAGGGGCTCCGGGAGTGTGTCAGTATTTACAGTGGGTCCCCGGGAGTGTGTCAGTATTTACAGGGGTCCCCGGGAGTGTGTCAGTATTTACAGGGGGTCCCCGGGAGTGTTTCAGTATTTACAGGGGGTCCCCGGGGTTGTGTCAGTATTTACAGGGGGTCCCCGGGAGTGTGTCAGTATTTACAGGGGGTCCCCGGGAGTGTGTCAGTATTTACAGGGGGTCCCCGGGAGTGTGTCGGTATTTACAGGGGGTCCCCGGGAGTGTGTCGGTATTTACAGGGGTTCCCCGGGAGTGTGTCGGTATTTACAGGGGCTCCGGGAGTGTGTCAGTATTTACAGGGGGTCCCCGGGAGTGTGTCAGTATTTACAGGGGGTCCCCGGGAGTGTGTCAGTATTTACAGGGGGTCCCCGGGAGTGTGTCAGTATTTACAGGGGGTCCCCGGGAGTGTGTCAGTATTTACAGGCGGTCCCCGGGAGTGTGTCAGTATTTACAGGGGGTCCCCGGGAGTGTGTCAGTATTTACAGGGGCTCCGGGAGTGTGTCAGTATTGACAGGGGGTCCCCGGGAGTGTGTCAGTATTTACAGGGGCTCCCCGGGAGTGTGTCAGTATTTACAGGGGCTCCGGGAGTGTGTCAGTATTTACAGGGGGTCTCCGGGAGTGTGTCAGTATTTACAGGGGTCCCCGGGAGTGTGTAAGTATTTACAGGGGGTCCCCGGGAGTGTGTCAGTATTTACAGGGGGTCCCCGGGGGTGTGTCAGTATTTACAGGGGGTCCCCGGGAGTGTGTCAGTATTTACAGGGGGTCCCCGGGAGTGTGTCAGTATTTACATGGGGTCCCCGGGAGTGTGTCGGTATTTACAGGGGGTCCCCGGGAGTGTGTCGGTATTTACAGGGGGTCCCCGGGAGTGTGTCAGTATTTACAGGGGCTCCGGGAGTGTGTCAGTATTTACAGGGGGTCCCCGGGAGTGTGTCAGTATTTACAGGGGTCCCCGGGAGTGTGTCAGTATTTACAGGGGCTCCGGGAGTGTGTCAGTATTTACAGGGGCTCCGGGAGTGTGTCAGTATTTACAGTGGGTCTCCGGGAGTGTGACAATATTTACAGGGGGTTCCCCAGGGAGTGTGTCAGTATTTACAGGGGCTCCGGGAGTGTGTCAGTATTTACAGGGGCTCCGGGAGTGTGTCAGTATTTACAGGGGGTCCCCGGGAGTGTGTCAGTATTTACAGGGGTCCCCGGGAGTGTGTCAGTATTTACAGTGGGTCTCCGGGAGTGTGTCAGTATTTACAGGGGGTCTCCGGGAGTGTGTCAGTATTTACAGGGGGTCCCCGGGGAGTGTGTCAGTATTTACAGGGGCTCCGGGAGTGTGTCAGTATTTACAGTGGGTCTCCGGGAGTGTGTCAGTATTTACAGTGGGTCTCAGGGAGTGTGTCAATATTTACAGTGGGTCTCCGGGAGTGTGTCAGTATTTACAGGGGGTCCCCGGGAGTGTGTCAGTATTTACAGGGGCTCCGGGAGTGTGTCAGTATTTACAGGGGCTCCGGGAGTGTGTCAGTATTTACAGTGGGTCCCCGGGAGTGTGTCAGTATTTACAGTGGGTCCCCGGGAGTGTGTCAGTATTTACAGGGGGTCCCCGGGAGTGTGTCAGTATTTACAGGGGCTCCGGGAGTGTGTCAGTATTTACAGGGGCTCCGGGAGTGTGTCAGTATTTACAGTGGGTCCCCGGGAGTGTGTCAGTATTTACAGTGGGTCCCCGGGAGTGTGTCAGTATTTACAGTGGGTCCCCAGGAGTGTGTCAGTATTTACAGTGGGTCTCCGGGAGTGTGTCAGTATTTACAGGGGCTCCGGGAGTGTGTCAGTATTTACAGGGGGTCCCCGGGAGTCTGTCAGTATTTACAGGGGGTCTCCGGGAGTGTGTCAGTATTTACAGGGGCTCCGGGAGTGTGTCAGTATTTACAGGGGGTCTCCGGGAGTGTGTCAGTATTCACAGGGTGTCTCTGGGAGTGTGTCAGTATTTACAGGGGGTCCCCGGGAGTGTGTCAGTATTTACAGGGGCTCCGGGAGTGTGTCAGTATTTACAGGGGGTCTCCGGGAGTGTGTCAGTATTTACAGTGGGTCCCCGGGAGTGTGTCAGTATTTACAGGGGGTCCCCGGGAGTGTGTCAGTATTTACAGGGGCTCCGGGAGTGTGTCAGTATTTACAGTGGGTCCCCGGGAGTGTGTCAGTATTTACAGTGGGTCCCCGGGAGTGTGTCAGTATTTACAGTGGGTCCCCAGGAGTGTGTCAGTATTTACAGTGGGTCTCTGGGAGTGTGTCAGTATTTACAGGGGCTCCGGGAGTGTGTCAGTATTTACAGGGGGTCCCCGGGAGTCTGTCAGTATTTACAGGGGGTCTCCGGGAGTGTGTCAGTATTTACAGGGGCTCCGGGAGTGTGTCAGTATTTACAGGGGGTCTCCGGGAGTGTGTCAGTATTCACAGGGTGTCTCTGGGAGTGTGTCAGTATTTACAGGGGGTCCCCGGGAGTGTGTCAGTATTTACAGGGGCTCCGGGAGTGTGTCAGTATTTACAAGGGGTCTCCGGGAGTGTGTCAGTATTTACAGTGGGTCCCCGGGAGTGTGTCAGTATTTACAGGGGGTCCCCGGGAGTGTGTCAGTATTTACAGGGGCTCCGGGAGTGTGTCAATATTTACAGTGGGTCTCCGGGAGTGTGTCAGTATTTACAGGGGATCCCCGGGAGTGTGTCAGTATTTACAGGGGCTCCGGGAGTGTGTCAGTATTTACAGGGGGTCTCCGGGAGTGTGTCAGTATTTACAGTGGGTCCCCGGGAGTGTGTCAGTATTTACAGGGGGTCCCCGGGAGTGTGTCAGTATTTACAGGGGCTCCGGGAGTGTGTCAATATTTACAGGGGATCCCCGGGAGTGTGTCAGTATTTACAGGGGATCTCCGGGAGTGTGTCAATATTTACAGTGGGTCCCCGGGAGTGTGTCAGTATTTACAGGGGATCTTCGGGAGTGTGTCAGTATTTACAGTGGGTCTCCGGGAGTGTGTCGGTATTTACAGGGGCTCCGGGAGTGTGTCAATATTTACAGTGGGTCCCCGGGAGTGTGTCAGTATTTACAGGGGACCCCCGGGAGTGTGTCAGTTTTTACAGGGGGTCTCCGGGAGTGTGTCAGTATTTACAGGGGCTCCGGGAGTGTGTCAGTATTTACAGGGGATCCCCGGGAGTGTGTCAGTATTTACAGGGGGTCCCCGGGGGTGTGTCAGTATTTACAGGGGGTCTCCGGGAGTGTGTCAGTATATACAGGGGCTCCGGGAGTGTGTCAGTATTTACAGGGGATCCCCGGGAGTGTGTCAGTATTTACAGGGGATCCCCGGGAGTGTGTCAGTATTTACAGGGCGTCCCCGGGAGTGTGTCAGTATTTACAGGGGATCCCCGGGAGTGTGTCAATATTTACAGGGGCTCCGGGAGTGTGTCAGTATTTACAGGGGATCCCCGGGAGTGTGTCAGTATTTACAGGGGCTCTGGGAGTGTGTCAGTATTTACAGGGGCTCCGGGAGTGTGTCAGTATTTACAGGGGATCCCCGGGAGTGTGTCAGTATTTACAGGGGCTCCGGGAGTGTGTCAATATTTACAGTGGGTCTCCGGGAGTGTGTCAGTATTTACAGGGGATCTCCGGGAGTGTGTCAATATTTACAGGGGCTCCGGGAGTGTGTCAATATTTACAGTGGGTCTCCGGGAGTGTGTCAGTATTTACAGGGGGTCCCCGGGAGTGTGTCAGTATTTACAGGGGCTCCGGGAGTGTGTCAGTATTTACAGTGGGTCTCTGGGAGTGTGTCAGTATTTACAGGGGCTCCGGGAGTGTGTCAGTATTTACAGGGGCTCCGGGAGTGTGTCAATATTTACAGGGGCTCCGGGAGTGTGTCAGTATTTACAGGGGATCCCCGGGAGTGTGTCAATATTTACAGTGGGTCTCCGGGAGTGTGTCAGTATTTACAGGGGCTCCGGGAGTGTGTCAGTATTTACAGGGGATCCCCGGGAGTGTGTCAATATTTCCAGTGGGTCTCCGGGAGTGTGTCAGTATTTACAGGGGATCCCCGGGAGTGTGTCAATATTTACAGTGGGTCTCCGGGAGTGTGTCAATATTTACAGGGGCTCCGGGAGTGTGTCAGTATTTACAGTGGGTCTCCGGGAGTGTGTCAGTATTTACAGGGGGTCCCCGGGAGTGTGTCAGTATTTACAGGGGGTCCCCGGGAGTGTGTCAGTATTTACAGGGGCTCCGGGAGTGTGTCAGTATTTACAGGGGCTCCGGGAGTGTGTCAATATTTACAGTGGGTCTCCGGGAGTGTGTCAGTATTTACAGGGGATCCCCGGGAGTGTGTCAGTATTTACAGGGGCTCCGGGAGTGTGTCAATATTTACAGTGGGTCTCCGGGAGTGTGTCAGTATTTACAGGGGATCCCCGGGAGTGTGTCAGTATTTACAGGGGGTCCCTGGGGAGTGTGTCAGTATTTACAGGGGGTCCCCGGGAGTGTGTCAGTATTTACAGGGGGTCCCCGGGAGTGTGTCAGTATTTACAGGGGGTCCCCGGGAGTGTGTCAGTATTTACAGGGGGTCCCCGGGAGTGTGTCAATATTTACATGGGGTCCCCGGGAGTGTGTCAGTATTTACAGGGGTCCCCGGGAGTATTTCAGTATTTACAGGGGTCCCCGGGAGTGTGTCGGTATTTACAGGGGCTCCGGGAGTGTGTCAGTATTTACAGTGGGTCCCCGGGAGTGTGTCAGTATTTACAGGGGTCCCCGGGAGTGTGTCAGTATTTACAGGGGGTCCCCGGGAGTGTGTCAGTATTTACAGGGGGTCCCCGGGGTTGTGTCAGTATTTACAGGGGGTCCCCGGGAGTGTGTCAGTATTTACAGGGGGTCCCCGGGAGTGTGTCAGTATTTACAGGGGGTCCCCGGGAGTGTGTCGGTATTTACAGGGGGTCCCCGGGAGTGTGTCGGTATTTACAGGGGTTCCCCGGGAGTGTGTCGGTATTTACAGGGGCTCCGGGAGTGTGTCAGTATTTACAGGGGGTCCCCGGGAGTGTGTCAGTATTTACAGGGGGTCCCCGGGAGTGTGTCAGTATTTACAGGGGGTCCCCGGGAGTGTGTCAGTATTTACAGGGGGTCCCGGGGAGTGTGTCAGTATTTACAGGGGGTCCCCGGGAGTGTGTCAGTATTTACAGGGGGTCCCCGGGAGTGTGTCAGTATTTACAGGGGGTCCCCGGGAGTGTGTCAGTATTTACAGGGGGTCCCCGGGAGTGTGTCAGTATTTACAGGGGCTCCGGGAGTGTGTCAGTATTGACAGGGGGTCCCCGGGAGTGCGTCAGTATTTACAGGGGCTCCCCGGGAGTGTGTCAGTATTTACAGGGGCTCCGGGAGTGTGTCAGTATTTACAGGGGGTCTCCATGAGTGTGTCAGTATTTACAGGGGTCCCCGGGAGTGTGTAAGTATTTACAGGGGGTCCCCGGGAGTGTGTCAGTATTTACAGGGGGTCCCCGGGGGTGTGTCAGTATTTACAGGGGGTCCCCGGGAGTGTGTCAGTATTTACAGGGGGTCCCCGGGAGTGTGTCAGTATTTACATGGGGTCCCCGGGAGTGTGTCGGTATTTACAGGGGGTCCCCGGGAGTGTGTCGGTATTTACAGGGGGTCCCCGGGAGTGTGTCAGTATTTACAGGGGCTCCGGGAGTGTGTCAGTATTTACA
Source organism: Somniosus microcephalus (assembly GCF_052327205.1). Classification (NCBI taxonomy): domain Eukaryota; kingdom Metazoa; phylum Chordata; class Chondrichthyes; order Squaliformes; family Somniosidae; genus Somniosus; species Somniosus microcephalus. The sequence goes on from NC_141009.1 coordinate 8,250,296, forward strand.
GTGGGTCTCCGGGAGTGTGACAATATTTACAGGGGGTTCCCCAGGGAGTGTGTCAGTATTTACAGGGGCTCCGGGAGTGTGTCAGTATTTACAGGGGCTCCGGGAGTGTGTCAGTATTTACAGGGGGTCCCCGGGAGTGTGTCAGTATTTACAGGGGTCCCCGGGAGTGTGTCAGTATTTACAGTGGGTCTCCGGGAGTGTGTCAGTATTTACAGGGGGTCTCCGGGAGTGTGTCAGTATTTACAGGGGGTCCCCGGGGAGTGTGTCAGTATTTACAGGGGCTCCGGGAGTGTGTCAGTATTTACAGTGGGTCTCCGGGAGTGTGTCAGTATTTACAGTGGGTCTCAGGGAGTGTGTCAATATTTACAGTGGGTCTCCGGGAGTGTGTCAGTATTTACAGGGGGTCCCCGGGAGTGTGTCAGTATTTACAGGGGCTCCGGGAGTGTGTCAGTATTTACAGGGGCTCCGGGAGTGTGTCAGTATTTACAGTGGGTCCCCGGGAGTGTGTCAGTATTTACAGTGGGTCCCCGGGAGTGTGTCAGTATTTACAGGGGGGTCCCCGGGAGTGTGTCAGTATTTACAGGGGCTCCGGGAGTGTGTCAGTATTTACAGGGGCTCCGGGAGTGTGTCAGTATTTACAGTGGGTCCCCGGGAGTGTGTCAGTATTTACAGTGGGTCCCCGGGAGTGTGTCAGTATTTACAGTGGGTCCCCAGGAGTGTGTCAGTATTTACAGTGGGTCTCCGGGAGTGTGTCAGTATTTACAGGGGCTCCGGGAGTGTGTCAGTATTTACAGGGGGTCCCCGGGAGTCTGTCAGTATTTACAGGGGGTCTCCGGGAGTGTGTCAGTATTTACAGGGGCTCCGGGAGTGTGTCAGTATTTACAGGGGGTCTCCGGGAGTGTGTCAGTATTCACAGGGTGTCTCTGGGAGTGTGTCAGTATTTACAGGGGGTCCCCGGGAGTGTGTCAGTATTTACAGGGGCTCCGGGAGTGTGTCAGTATTTACAGGGGGTCTCCGGGAGTGTGTCAGTATTTACAGTGGGTCCCCGGGAGTCTGTCAGTATTTACAGGGGGTCCCCGGGAGTGTGTCAGTATTTACAGGGGCTCCGGGAGTGTGTCAATATTTACAGTGGGTCTCCGGGAGTGTGTCAGTATTTACAGGGGATCCCCGGGAGTGTGTCAGTGTTTACAGGGGCTCCGGGAGTGTGTCAGTATTTACAGGGGGTCTCCGGGAGTGTGTCAGTATTTACAGTGGGTCCCCGGGAGTGTGTCAGTATTTACAGGGGGTCCCCGGGAGTGTGTCAGTATTTACAGGGGCTCCGGGAGTGTGTCAATATTTACAGGGGATCCCCGGGAGTGTGTCAGTATTTACAGGGGATCTCCGGGAGTGTGTCAATATTTACAGTGGGTCCCCGGGAGTGTGTCAGTATTTACAGGGGATCTTCGGGAGTGTGTCAGTATTTACAGTGGGTCTCCGGGAGTGTGTCGGTATTTACAGGGGCTCCGGGAGTGTGTCAATATTTACAGTGGGTCCCCGGGAGTGTGTCAGTATTTACAGGGGACCCCCGGGAGTGTGTCAGTTTTTACAGGGGGTCTCCGGGAGTGTGTCAGTATTTACAGGGGCTCCGGGAGTGTGTCAGTATTTACAGGGGATCCCCGGGAGTGTGTCAGTATTTACAGGGGGTCCCCGGGGGTGTGTCAGTATTTACAGGGGGTCTCCGGGAGTGTGTCAGTATTTACAGGGGCTCCGGGAGTGTGTCAGTATTTACAGGGGATCCCCGGGAGTGTGTCAGTATTTACAGGGGATCCCCGGGAGTGTGTCAGTATTTACAGGGGGTCCCCGGGAGTGTGTCAGTATTTACAGGGGATCCCCGGGAGTGTGTCAATATTTACAGGGGCTCCGGGAGTGTGTCAGTATTTACAGGGGATCCCCGGGAGTGTGTCAGTATTTACAGGGGCTCTGGGAGTGTGTCAGTATTTACAGGGGCTCCGGGAGTGTGTCAGTATTTACAGGGGATCCCCGGGAGTGTGTCAGTATTTACAGGGGCTCCGGGAGTGTGTCAATATTTACAGTGGGTCTCCGGGAGTGTGTCAGTATTTACAGGGGATCTCCGGGAGTGTGTCAATATTTACAGGGGCTCCGGGAGTGTGTCAATATTTACAGTGGGTCTCCGGGAGTGTGTCAGTATTTACAGGGGGTCCCCGGGAGTGTGTCAGTATTTACAGGGGCTCCGGGAGTGTGTCAGTATTTACAGTGGGTCTCTGGGAGTGTGTCAGTATTTACAGGGGCTCCGGGAGTGTGTCAGTATTTACAGGGGCTCCGGGAGTGTGTCAATATTTACAGGGGCTCCGGGAGTGTGTCAGTATTTACAGGGGATCCCCGGGAGTGTGTCAATATTTACAGTGGGTCTCCGGGAGTGTGTCAGTATTTACAGGGGCTCCGGGAGTGTGTCAATATTTACAGTGGGTCTCCGGGAGTGTGTCAGTATTTACAGGGGATCCCCGGGAGTGTGTCAATATTTACAGTGGGTCTCCGGGAGTGTGTCAATATTTACAGGGGCTCCGGGAGTGTGTCAGTATTTACAGTGGGTCTCCGGGAGTGTGTCAGTATTTACAGGGGGTCCCCGGGAGTGTGTCAGTATTTACAGGGGGTCCCCGGGAGTGTGTCAGTATTTACAGGGGCTCCGGGAGTGTGTCAGTATTTACAGGGGCTCCGGGAGTGTGTCAATATTTACAGTGGGTCTCCGGGAGTGTGTCAGTATTTACAGGGGATCCCCGGGAGTGTGTCAGTATTTACAGGGGCTCCGGGAGTGTGTCAATATTTACAGTGGGTCTCCGGGAGTGTGTCAGTATTTACAGGGGATCCCCGGGAGTGTGTCAGTATTTACAGGGGGTCCCTGGGGAGTGTGTCAGTATTTACAGGGGGTCCCCGGGGAGTGTGTCAGTATTTACAGGGGTTCCCCGGGAGTGTGTCAGTATTTACAGGGAGTCCCCGGGAGTGTGTCGGTATTTACAGGGGGTCTCTGGGAGTGTGTCAGTATTTAGAGGGGGTTCCCCAGGAGTGTGTCAGTATTTACATGGGGTCCTCGGGAGTGTGTCAGTATTTACAGGGGTCCCCGGGAGTGTGTCAGTATTTACAGGGGCTCCGGGAGTGTGTCAATATTTACAGTGGGTCTCCGGGAGTGTGTCAGTATTTACAGGGGATCCCCGGGAGTGTGTCAGTATTTACAGGGGGTCCCCGGGGAGTGTGTCAGTATTTACAGGGGGTCCCCGGGGAGTTTGTCAGTATTTACAGGGGTTCCCCGGGAGTGTGTCAGTATTTACAGGGAGTCCCCGGGAGTGTGTCGGTATTTACAGGGGGTCTCTGGGAGTGTGTCAGTATTTACAGGGGGTTCCCCAGGAGTGTGTCAGTATTTACAGGGGGTCCTCGGGAGTGTGTCAGTATTTACAGGGGGTCCCCGGGAGTGTGTCAGTATTTACAGGGGGTCCCCGGGAGTGTGTCAGTATTCACAGGGTGTCTCTGGGAGTGTGTCAGTATTCACAGGGTGTCTCTGGGAGTGTGTCAGTATTTACAGGGTGTCCCCGGGAGTGTGTCAGTATTTACAGGGGATCCCCGGGAGTGTGTCAGTATTTACCGGGGGTCCCCGGGGAGTGTGTCAGTATTTACAGGGGGTCCCCGGGGAGTGTGTCAGTATTTACAGGGGTTCCCCGGGAGTGTGTCAGTATTTACAGGGAGTCCCCGGGAGTGTGTCGGTATTTACAGGGGGTCTCTGGGAGTGTGTCAGTATTTACAGGAGGTTCCCCAGGAGTGTGTCAGTATTTACAGGGGGTCCTCGGCAGTGTGTCAGTATTTACAGGGGGTCCCCGGGAGTGTGTCAGTATTTACAGGGGGTCCCTGGGAGTGTGTCAGTATTTACAGGGGCTCCGGGAGTGTGTCAATATTTACAGTGGGTCTCCGGGAGTGTGTCAGTATTTACAGGGGCTCCGGGAGTGTGTCAGTATTTACAGGGGATCCCCGGGAGTGTGTCAATATTTACAGTGGGTCTCCGGGAGTGTGTCAGTATTTACAGGGGATCCCCGGGAGTGTGTCAATATTTACAGTGGGTCTCCGGGAGTGTGTCAATATTTACAGGGGCTCCGGGAGTGTGTCAGTATTTACAGTGGGTCTCCGGGAGTGTGTCAGTATTTACAGGGGGTCCCCGGGAGTGTGTCAGTATTTACAGGGGGTCCCCGGGAGTGTGTCAGTATTTACAGGGGCTCCGGGAGTGTGTCAGTATTTACAGGGGCTCCGGGAGTGTGTCAATATTTACAGTGGGTCTCCGGGAGTGTGTCAGTATTTACAGGGGATCCCCGGGAGTGTGTCAGTATTTACAGGGGCTCCGGGAGTGTGTCAATATTTACAGTGGGTCTCCGGGAGTGTGTCAGTATTTACAGGGGATCCCCGGGAGTGTGTCAGTATTTACAGGGGGTCCCTGGGGAGTGTGTCAGTATTTACAGGGGGTCCCCGGGGAGTGTGTCAGTATTTACAGGGGTTCCCCGGGAGTGTGTCAGTATTTACAGGGAGTCCCCGGGAGTGTGTCGGTATTTACAGGGGGTCTCTGGGAGTGTGTCAGTATTTAGAGGGGGTTCCCCAGGAGTGTGTCAGTATTTACATGGGGTCCTCGGGAGTGTGTCAGTATTTACAGGGGTCCCCGGGAGTGTGTCAGTATTTACAGGGGCTCCGGGAGTGTGTCAATATTTACAGTGGGTCTCCGGGAGTGTGTCAGTATTTACAGGGGATCCCCGGGAGTGTGTCAGTATTTACAGGGGGTCCCCGGGGAGTGTGTCAGTATTTACAGGGGGTCCCCGGGGAGTGTGTCAGTATTTACAGGGGTTCCCCGGGAGTGTGTCAGTATTTACAGGGAGTCCCCGGGAGTGTGTCGGTATTTACAGGGGGTCTCTGGGAGTGTGTCAGTATTTACAGGGGGTTCCCCAGGAGTGTGTCAGTATTTACAGGGGGTCCTCGGGAGTGTGTCAGTATTTACAGGGGGTCCCCGGGAGTGTGTCAGTATTTACAGGGGGTCCCCGGGAGTGTGTCAGTATTCACAGGGTGTCTCTGGGAGTGTGTCAGTATTCACAGGGTGTCTCTGGGAGTGTGTCAGTATTTACAGGGTGTCCCCGGGAGTGTGTCAGTATTTACAGGGGATCCCCGGGAGTGTGTCAGTATTTACCGGGGGTCCCCGGGGAGTGTGTCAGTATTTACAGGGGGTCCCCGGGGAGTGTGTCAGTATTTACAGGGGTTCCCCGGGAGTGTGTCAGTATTTACAGGGAGTCCCCGGGAGTGTGTCGGTATTTACAGGGGGTCTCTGGGAGTGTGTCAGTATTTACAGGAGGTTCCCCAGGAGTGTGCCAGTATTTACAGGGGGTCCTCGGCAGTGTGTCAGTATTTACAGGGGGTCCCCGGGAGTGTGTCGGTATTTACAGGGGGTCTCTGGGAGTGTGTCAGTATTTACAGGAGGTTCCCCAGGAGTGTGTCAGTATTTACAGGGGGTCCTCGGCAGTGTGTCAGTATTTACAGGGGGTCCCCGGGAGTGTGTCAGTATTTACAGGGGGTCCCTGGGAGTGTGTCAGTATTTACAGGGGCTCCGGGAGTGTGTCAGTATTTACAGGGGCTGCGGGAGTGTGTCAATATTTACAGTGGGTCTCCGGGAGTGTGTCAGTATTTACAGGGAATCCCCGGGAGTGTGTCAGTATTTACAGGGGCTCCGGGAGTGTGTCAATATTTACAGGGGGTCCCCGGGAGTGTGTCAGTATTTACAGGGGGTCCCCGGGAGTGTGTCAGTATTTACAGGGGGTCTCCGGGAGTGTGTCAGTATTTACAGGGGATCCCCGGGAGTGTGTCAGTATTTACAGGGGATCCCCGGGAGTGTGTCAATATTTCCAGTGGGTCTCCGGGAGTGTGTCAGTATTTACAGGGGATCCCCGGGAGTGTGTCAATATTTACAGTGGGTCTCCGGGAGTGTGTCAATATTTACAGGGGCTCCGGGAGTGTGTCAGTATTTACAGTGGGTCTCCGGGAGTGTGTCAGTATTTACAGGGGGTCCCCGGGAGTGTGTCAGTATTTACAGGGGGTCCCCGGGAGTGTGTCAGTATTTACAGGGGGTCCCCGGGAGTGTGTCAGTATTTACAGGGGGTCCCCGGGAGTGTGTCAATATTTACAGGGGGTCCCCGGGAGTGTGTCAGTATTTACAGGGGTCCCCGGGAGTATGTCAGTATTTACAGGGGTCCCCGGGAGTGTGTCGGTATTTACAGGGGCTCCGGGAGTGTGTCAGTATTTACAGTGGTTCCCCGGGAGTGTGTCAGTATTTACAGGGGTCCCCGGGAGTGTGTCAGTATTTACAGGGGGTCCCCGGGAGTGTGTCAGTATTTACAGGGGGTCCCCGGGGTTGTGTCAGTATTTACAGGGGGTCCCCGGGAGTGTGTCAGTATTTACAGGGGGTCCCCGGGAGTGTGTCAGTATTTACAGGGGGTCCCCGGGAGTGTGTCAGTATTTACAGGGGGTCCCCGGGAGTGTGTCAGTATTTACAGGGGGTCCCCGGGAGTGTGTCAGTATTTACAGGGGGTCCCGGGGAGTGTGTCAGTATTTACAGGGGGTCCCCGGGAGTGTGTCAGTATTTACAGGGGGTCCCCGGGAGTGTGTCAGTATTTACAGGGGGTCCCCGGGAGTGTGTCAGTATTTACAGGGGGTCCCCGGGAGTGTGTCAGTATTTACAGGGGCTCCGGGAGTGTGTCAGTATTGACAGGGGGTCCCCGGGAGTGTGTCAGTATTTACAGGGGCTCCCCGGGAGTGTGTCAGTATTTACAGGGGCTCCGGGAGTGTGTCAGTATTTACAGGGGGTCTCCGTGAGTGTGTCAGTATTTACAGGGGTCCCCGGGAGTGTGTAAGTATTTACAGGGGGTCCCCGGGAGTGTGTCAGTATTTACAGGGGGTCCCCGGGGGTGTGTCAGTATTTACAGGGGGTCCCCGGGAGTGTGTCAGTATTTACAGGGGGTCCCCGGGAGTGTGTCAGTATTTACATGGGGTCCCCGGGAGTGTGTCGGTATTTACAGGGGGTCCCCGGGAGTGTGTCGGTATTTACAGGGGGTCCCCGGGAGTGTGTCAGTATTTACAGGGGCTCCGGGAGTGTGTCAGTATTTACAGGGGGTCCCCGGGAGTGTGTCAGTATTTACAGGGGTCCCCGGGAGTGTGTCAGTATTTACAGGGGCTCCGGGAGTGTGTCAGTATTTACAGGGGCTCCGGGAGTGTGTCAGTATTTACAGGGGCTCCGGGAGTGTGTCAGTATTTACAGTGGGTCTCCGGGAGTGTGACAATATTTACAGGGGGTTCCCCAGGGAGTGTGTCAGTATTTACAGGGGCTCCGGGAGTGTGTCAGTATTTACAGGGGCTCCGGGAGTGTGTCAGTATTTACAGGGGGTCCCCGGGAGTGTGTCAGTATTTACAGGGGTCCCCGGGAGTGTGTCAGTATTTACAGTGGGTCTCCGGGAGTGTGTCAGTATTTACAGGGGGTCTCCGGGAGTGTGTCAGTATTTACAGGGGGTCCCCGGGGAGTGTGTCAGTATTTACAGGGGCTCCGGGAGTGTGTCAGTATTTACAGTGGGTCTCCGGGAGTGTGTCAGTATTTACAGTGGGTCTCAGGGAGTGTGTCAATATTTACAGTGGGTCTCCGGGAGTGTGTCAGTATTTACAGGGGGTCCCCGGGAGTGTGTCAGTATTTACAGGGGCTCCGGGAGTGTGTCAGTATTTACAGGGGCTCCGGGAGTGTGTCAGTATTTACAGTGGGTCCCCGGGAGTGTGTCAGTATTTACAGTGGGTCCCCGGGAGTGTGTCAGTATTTACAGGGGGTCCCCGGGAGTGTGTCAGTATTTACAGGGGCTCCGGGAGTGTGTCAGTATTTACAGGGGCTCCGGGAGTGTGTCAGTATTTACAGTGGGTCCCCGGGAGTGTGTCAGTATTTACAGTGGGTCCCCAGGAGTGTGTCAGTATTTACAGTGGGTCTCCGGGAGTGTGTCAGTATTTACAGGGGCTCCGGGAGTGTGTCAGTATTTACAGGGGGTCCCCGGGAGTCTGTCAGTATTTACAGGGGGTCTCCGGGAGTGTGTCAGTATTTACAGGGGCTCCGGGAGTGTGTCAGTATTTACAGGGGGTCTCCGGGAGTGTGTCAGTATTCACAGGGTGTCTCTGGGAGTGTGTCAGTATTTACAGGGGGTCCCCGGGAGTGTGTCAGTATTTACAGGGGCTCCGGGAGTGTGTCAGTATTTACAGGGGGTCTCCGGGAGTGTGTCAGTATTTACAGTGGGTCCCCGGGAGTGTGTCAGTATTTACAGGGGGTCCCCGGGAGTGTGTCAGTATTTACAGGGGCTCCGGGAGTGTGTCAATATTTACAGTGGGTCTCCAGGAGTGTGTCAGTATTTACAGGGGATCCCCGGGAGTGTGTCAGTATTTACAGGGGCTCCGGGAGTGTGTCAGTATTTACAGGGGGTCTCCGGGAGTGTGTCAGTATTTACAGTGGGTCCCCGGGAGTGTGTCAGTATTTACAGGGGGTCCCCGGGAGTGTGTCAGTATTTACAGGGGCTCCGGGAGTGTGTCAATATTTACAGGGGATCCCCGGGAGTGTGTCAGTATTTACAGGGGATCTCCGGGAGTGTGTCAATATTTACAGTGGGTCCCCGGGAGTGTGTCAGTATTTACAGGGGATCTTCGGGAGTGTGTCAGTATTTACAGTGGGTCTCCGGGAGTGTGTCGGTATTTACAGGGGCTCCGGGAGTGTGTCAATATTTACAGTGGGTCCCCGGGAGTGTGTCAGTATTTACAGGGGACCCCCGGGAGTGTGTCAGTTTTTACAGGGGGTCTCCGGGAGTGTGTCAGTATTTACAGGGGCTCCGGGAGTGTGTCAGTATTTACAGGGGATCCCCGGGAGTGTGTCAGTATTTACAGGGGGTCCCCGGGGGTGTGTCAGTATTTACAGGGGGTCTCCGGGAGTGTGTCAGTATTTACAGGGGCTCCGGGAGTGTGTCAGTATTTACAGGGGATCCCCGGGAGTGTGTCAGTATTTACAGGGGATCCCCGGGAGTGTGTCAGTATTTACAGGGGGTCCCCGGGAGTGTGTCAGTATTTACAGGGGATCCCCGGGAGTGTGTCAATATTTACAGGGGCTCCGGGAGTGTGTCAGTATTTACAGGGGATCCCCGGGAGTGTGTCAGTATTTACAGGGGCTCTGGGAGTGTGTCAGTATTTACAGGGGCTCCAGGAGTGTGTCAGTATTTACAGGGGATCCCCGGGAGTGTGTCAGTATTTACAGGGGCTCCGGGAGTGTGTCAATATTTAAAGTGGGTCTCCGGGAGTGTGTCAGTATTTACAGGGGATCTCCGGGAGTGTGTCAATATTTACAGGGGCTCCGGGAGTGTGTCAATATTTACAGTGGGTCTCCGGGAGTGTGTCAGTATTTACAGGGGGTCCCCGGGAGTGTGTCAGTATTTACAGGGGCTCCGGGAGTGTGTCAGTATTTACAGTGGGTCTCTGGGAGTGTGTCAGTATTTACAGGGGCTCCGGGAGTGTGTCAGTATTTACAGGGGCTCCGGGAGTGTGTCAATATTTACAGGGGCTCCGGGAGTGTGTCAGTATTTACAGGGGATCCCCGGGAGTGTGTCAATATTTGCAGTGGGTCTCCGGGAGTGTGTCAGTATTTACAGGGGCTCCGGGAGTGTGTCAGTATTTACAGGGGATCCCCGGGAGTGTGTCAATATTTACAGTGGGTCTCCGGGAGTGTGTCAGTATTTACAGGGGATCCCCGGGACTGTGTCAATATTTACAGTGGGTCTCCGGGAGTGTGTCAATATTTACAGGGGCTCCGGGAGTGTGTCAGTATTTACAGTGGGTCTCCGGGAGTGTGTCAGTATTTACAGGGGGTCCCCGGGAGTGTGTCAGTATTTACAGGGGGTCCCCGGGAGTGTGTCAGTATTTACAGGGGCTCCGGGAGTGTGTCAGTATTTACAGGGGCTCCGGGAGTGTGTCAATATTTACAGTGGGTCTCCGGGAGTGTGTCAGTATTTACAGGGGATCCCCGGGAGTGTGTCAGTATTTACAGGGGCTCCGGGAGTGTGTCAATATTTACAGTGGGTCTCCGGGAGTGTGTCAGTATTTACAGGGGATCCCCGGGAGTGTGTCAGTATTTACAGGGGGTCCCTGGGGAGTGTGTCAGTATTTACAGGGGGTCCCCGGGGAGTGTGTCAGTATTTACAGGGGTTCCCCGGGAGTGTGTCAGTATTTACAGGGAGTCCCCGGGAGTGTGTCGGTATTTACAGGGGGTCTCTGGGAGTGTGTCAGTATTTAGAGGGGGTTCCCCAGGAGTGTGTCAGTATTTACATGGGGTCCTCGGGAGTGTGTCAGTATTTACAGGGGTCCCCGGGAGTGTGTCAGTATTTACAGGGGCTCCGGGAGTGTGTCAATATTTACAGTGGGTCTCCGGGAGTGTGTCAGTATTTACAGGGGATCCCCGGGAGTGTGTCAGTATTTACAGGGGGTCCCCGGGGAGTGTGTCAGTATTTACAGGGGGTCCCCGGGGAGTGTGTCAGTATTTACAGGGGTTCCCCGGGAGTGTGTCAGTATTTACAGGGAGTCCCCGGGAGTGTGTCGGTATTTACAGGGGGTCTCTGGGAGTGTGTCAGTATTTACAGGGGGTTCCCCAGGAGTGTGTCAGTATTTACAGGGGGACCTCGGGAGTGTGTCAGTATTTACAGGGGGTCCCCGGGAGTGTGTCAGTATTTACAGGGGGTCCCCGGGAGTGTGTCAGTATTCACAGGGTGTCTCTGGGAGTGTGTCAGTATTTACAGGGTGTCCCCGGGAGTGTGTCAGTATTTACAGGGGATCCCCGGGAGTGTGTCAGTATTTACCGGGGGTCCCCGGGGAGTGTGTCAGTATTTACAGGGGGTCCCCGGGGAGTGTGTCAGTATTTACAGGGGTTCCCCGGGAGTGTGTCAGTATTTACAGGGAGTCCCCGGGAGTGTGTCGGTATTTACAGGGGGTCTCTGGGAGTGTGTCAGTATTTACAGGAGGTTCCCCAGGAGTGTGTCAGTATTTACAGGGGGTCCTCGGCAGTGTGTCAGTATTTACAGGGGGTCCCCGGGAGTGTGTCAATATTTACAGTGGGTCTCCGGGAGTGTGTCAATATTTACAGGAGGTTCCCCAGAAGTGTGTCAGTATTTACAGGGGGTCTCCGGGAGTGTGTCAGTATTTACAGGGGGTCCCCGGGAGTGTGTCAGTATTTACAGGGGGTCCCCGGGAGTGTGTCAGTATTTACAGGGGCTCCGGGAGTGTGTCAGTATTTACAGGGGCTCCGGGAGTGTGTCAATATTTACAGTGGGTCTCCGGGAGTGTGTCAGTATTTACAGGGGATCCCCGGGAGTGTGTCAGTATTTACAGGGGCTCCGGGAGTGTGTCAATATTTACAGTGGGTCTCCGGGAGTGTGTCAGTATTTACAGGGGATCCCCGGGAGTGTGTCAGTATTTACAGGGGGTCCCTGGGGAGTGTGTCAGTATTTACAGGGGTCCCCGGGAGTATGTCAGTATTTACAGGGGTCCCCGGGAGTGTGTCGGTATTTACAGGGGCTCCGGGAGTGTGTCAGTATTTACAGTGGTTCCCCGGGAGTGTGTCAGTATTTACAGGGGTCCCCGGGAGTGTGTCAGTATTTACAGGGGGTCCCCGGGAGTGTGTCAGTATTTACAGGGGGTCCCCGGGGTTGTGTCAGTATTTACAGGGGGTCCCCGGGAGTGTGTCAGTATTTACAGGGGGTCCCCGGGAGTGTGTCAGTATTTACAGGGGGTCCCCGGGAGTGTGTCGGTATTTACAGGGGGTCCCCGGGAGTGTGTCGGTATTTACAGGGGTTCCCCGGGAGTGTGTCGGTATTTACAGGGGCTCCGGGAGTGTGTCAGTATTTACAGGGGGTCCCCGGGAGTGTGTCAGTATTTACAGGGGGTCCCCGGGAGTGTGTCAGTATTTACAGGGGGTCCCGGGGAGTGTGTCAGTATTTACAGGGGGTCCCCGGGAGTGTGTCAGTATTTACAGGGGGTCCCCGGGAGTGTGTCAGTATTTACAGGGGGTCCCCGGGAGTGTGTCAGTATTTACAGGGGGTCCCCGGGAGTGTGTCAGTATTTACAGGGGCTCCGGGAGTGTGTCAGTATTGACAGGGGGTCCCCGGGAGTGTGTCAGTATTTACAGGGGCTCCCCGGGAGTGTGTCAGTATTTACAGGGGCTCCGGGAGTGTGTCAGTATTTACAGGGGGTCTCCGTGAGTGTGTCAGTATTTACAGGGGTCCCCGGGAGTGTGTAAGTATTTACAGGGGGTCCTCGGGAGTGTGTCAGTATTTACAGGGGGTCCCCGGGAGTGTGTCAGTATTTACAGGGGGTCCCCGGGAGTGTGTCAGTATTTACAGGGGGTCCCCGGGAGTGTGTCAGTATTTACATGGGGTCCCCGGGAGTGTGTCGGTATTTACAGGGGGTCCCCGGGAGTGTGTCGGTATTTACAGGGGGTCCCCGGGAGTGTGTCAGTATTTACAGGGGGTCCCTGGGAGAGTGTCGATATTTACAGGGGGTCCCCGGGAGTGTGTCAGTATTTACAGGGGATCCCCGGGAGTGTGTCAGTATTTACAGGGGGTCCCCGGGAGTGTGTCGATATTCACAGGGATCCCTGGGAGTGTGTCAGTATTTACAGGGGCTCCGGGAGTGTGTCAGTATTTACAGTGGGTCTCCGGGAGTGTGACAATATTTACAGGGGGTTCCCCAGGGAGTGTGTCAGTATTTACAGGGGCTCCGGGAGTGTGTCAGTATTTACAGGGGCTCCGGGAGTGTGTCAGTATTTACAGGGGGTCCCCGGGAGTGTGTCAGTATTTACAGGGGTCCCCGGGAGTGTGTCAGTATTTACAGTGGGTCTCCGGGAGTGTGTCAGTATTTACAGGGGGTCTCCGGGAGTGTGTCAGTATTTACAGGGGGTCCCCGGGGAGTGTGTCAGTATTTACAGGGGCTCCGGGAGTGTGTCAGTATTTACAGTGGGTCTCCGGGAGTGTGTCAGTATTTACAGTGGGTCTCAGGGAGTGTGTCAATATTTACAGTGGGTCTCCGGGAGTGTGTCAGTATTTACAGGGGGTCCCCGGGAGTGTGTCAGTATTTACAGGGGCTCCGGGAGTGTGTCAGTATTTACAGGGGCTCCGGGAGTGTGTCAGTATTTACAGTGGGTCCCCGGGAGTGTGTCAGTATTTACAGTGGGTCCCCGGGAGTGTGTCAGTATTTACAGGGGGTCCCCGGGAGTGTGTCAGTATTTACAGGGGCTCCGGGAGTGTGTCAGTATTTACAGGGGCTCCGGGAGTGTGTCAGTATTTACAGTGGGTCCCCGGGAGTGTGTCAGTATTTACAGTGGGTCCCCGGGAGTGTGTCAGTATTTACAGTGGGTCCCCAGGAGTGTGTCAGTATTTACAGTGGGTCTCCGGGAGTGTGTCAGTATTTACAGGGGCTCCGGGAGTGTGTCAGTATTTACAGGGGGTCCCCGGGAGTCTGTCAGTATTTACAGGGGGTCTCCGGGAGTGTGTCAGTATTTACAGGGGCTCCGGGAGTGTGTCAGTATTTACAGGGGGTCTCCGGGAGTGTGTCAGTATTCACAGGGTGTCTCTGGGAGTGTGTCAGTATTTACAGGGGGTCCCCGGGAGTGTGTCAGTATTTACAGGGGCTCCGGGAGTGTGTCAGTATTTACAGGGGGTCTCCGGGAGTGTGTCAGTATTTACAGTGGGTCCCCGGGAGTGTGTCAGTATTTACAGGGGGTCCCCGGGAGTGTGTCAGTATTTACAGGGGCTCCGGGAGTGTGTCAATATTTACAGTGGGTCTCCGGGAGTGTGTCAGTATTTACAGGGGATCCCCGGGAGTGTGTCAGTATTTACAGGGGCTCCGGGAGTGTGTCAGTATTTACAGGGGGTCTCCGGGAGTGTGTCAGTATTTACAGTGGGTCCCCGGGAGTGTGTCAGTATTTACAGGGGGTCCCCGGGAGTGTGTCAGTATTTACAGGGGCTCCGGGAGTGTGTCAATATTTACAGGGGATCCCCGGGAGTGTGTCAGTATTTACAGGGGATCTCCGGGAGTGTGTCAATATTTACAGTGGGTCCCCGGGAGTGTGTCAGTATTTACAGGGGATCTTCGGGAGTGTGTCAGTATTTACAGTGGGTCTCCGGGAGTGTGTCGGTATTTACAGGGGCTCCGGGAGTGTGTCAATATTTACAGTGGGTCCCCAGGAGTGTGTCAGTATTTACAGGGGACCCCCGGGAGTGTGTCAGTTTTTACAGGGGGTCTCCGGGAGTGTGTCAGTATTTACAGGGGCTCCGGGAGTGTGTCAGTATTTACAGGGGATCCCCGGGAGTGTGTCAGTATTTACAGGGGGTCCCCGGGGGTGTGTCAGTATTTACAGGGGGTCTCCGGGAGTGTGTCAGTATTTACAGGGGCTCCGGGAGTGTGTCAGTATTTACAGGGGATCCCCGGGAGTGTGTCAGTATTTACAGGGGATCCCCGGGAGTGTGTCAGTATTTACAGGGGGTCCCCGGGAGTGTGTCAGTATTTACAGGGGATCCCCGGGAGTGTGTCAATATTTACAGGGGCTCCGGGAGTGTGTCAGTATTTACAGGGGATCCCCGGGAGTGTGTCAGTATTTACAGGGGCTCTGGGAGTGTGTCAGTATTTACAGGGGCTCCGGGAGTGTGTCAGTATTTACAGGGGATCCCCGGGAGTGTGTCAGTATTTACAGGGGCTCCGGGAGTGTGTCAATATTTAAAGTGGGTCTCCGGGAGTGTGTCAGTATTTACAGGGGATCTCCGGGAGTGTGTCAATATTTACAGGGGCTCCGGGAGTGTGTCAATATTTACAGTGGGTCTCCGGGAGTGTGTCAGTATTTACAGGGGGTCCCCGGGAGTGTGTCAGTATTTACAGGGGCTCCGGGAGTGTGTCAGTATTTACAGTGGGTCTCTGGGAGTGTGTCAGTATTTACAGGGGCTCCGGGAGTGTGTCAGTATTTACAGGGGCTCCGGGAGTGTGTCAATATTTACAGGGGCTCCGGGAGTGTGTCAGTATTTACAGGGGATCCCCGGGAGTGTGTCAATATTTACAGTGGGTCTCCGGGAGTGTGTCAGTATTTACAGGGGCTCCGGGAGTGTGTCAGTATTTACAGGGGATCCCCGGGAGTGTGTCAATATTTACAGTGGGTCTCCGGGAGTGTGTCAGTATTTACAGGGGATCCCCGGGACTGTGTCAATATTTACAGTGGGTCTCCGGGAGTGTGTCAATATTTACAGGGGCTCCGGGAGTGTGTCAGTATTTACAGTGGGTCTCCGGGAGTGTGTCAGTATTTACAGGGGGTCCCCGGGAGTGTGTCAGTATTTACAGGGGGTCCCCGGGAGTGTGTCAGTATTTACAGGGGCTCCGGGAGTGTGTCAGTATTTACAGGGGCTCCGGGAGTGTGTCAATATTTACAGTGGGTCTCCGGGAGTGTGTCAGTATTTACAGGGGATCCCCGGGAGTGTGTCAGTATTTACAGGGGCTCCGGGAGTGTGTCAATATTTACAGTGGGTCTCCGGGAGTGTGTCAGTATTTACAGGGGATCCCCGGGAGTGTGTCAGTATTTAGAGGGGGTCCCTGGGGAGTGTGTCAGTATTTACAGGGGGTCCCCGGGGAGTGTGTCAGTATTTACAGGGGTTCCCCGGGAGTGTGTCAGTATTTACAGGGAGTCCCCGGGAGTGTGTCGGTATTTACAGGGGGTCTCTGGGAGTGTGTCAGTATTTAGAGGGGGTTCCCCAGGAGTGTGTCAGTATTTACATGGGGTCCTCGGGAGTGTGTCAGTATTTACAGGGGTCCCCGGGAGTGTGTCAGTATTTACAGGGGCTCCGGGAGTGTGTCAATATTTACAGTGGGTCTCCGGGAGTGTGTCAGTATTTACAGGGGATCCCCGGGAGTGTGTCAGTATTTACAGGGGGTCCCCGGGGAGTGTGTCAGTATTTACAGGGGGTCCCCGGGGAGTGTGTCAGTATTTACAGGGGTTCCCCGGGAGTGTGTCAGTATTTA
The DNA here is from genome assembly GCF_052327205.1 of Somniosus microcephalus. Classification (NCBI taxonomy): domain Eukaryota; kingdom Metazoa; phylum Chordata; class Chondrichthyes; order Squaliformes; family Somniosidae; genus Somniosus; species Somniosus microcephalus. The sequence continues at coordinate 8,266,421 of NC_141009.1, forward strand.
CAGGGAGTCCCCGGGAGTGTGTCGGTATTTACAGGGGGTCTCTGGGAGTGTGTCAGTATTTACAGGGGGTTCCCCAGGAGTGTGTCAGTATTTACAGGGGGTCCTCGGGAGTGTGTCAGTATTTACAGGGGGTCCCCGGGAGTGTGTCAGTATTTACAGGGGGTCCCCGGGAGTGTGTCAGTATTCACAGGGTGTCTCTGGGAGTGTGTCAGTATTCACAGGGTGTCTCTGGGAGTGTGTCAGTATTTACAGGGTGTCCCCGGGAGTGTGTCAGTATTTACAGGGGATCCCCGGGAGTGTGTCAGTATTTACCGGGGGTCCCCGGGGAGTGTGTCAGTATTTACAGGGGGTCCCCGGGGAGTGTGTCAGTATTTACAGGGGTTCCCCGGGAGTGTGTCAGTATTTACAGGGAGTCCCCGGGAGTGTGTCGGTATTTACAGGGGGTCTCTGGGAGTGTGTCAGTATTTACAGGAGGTTCCCCAGGAGTGTGTCAGTATTTACAGGGGGTCCTCGGCAGTGTGTCAGTATTTACAGGGGGTCCCCGGGAGTGTGTCGGTATTTACAGGGGGTCTCTGGGAGTGTGTCAGTATTTACAGGAGGTTCCCCAGGAGTGTGTCAGTATTTACAGGGGGTCCTCGGCAGTGTGTCAGTATTTACAGGGGGTCCCCGGGAGTGTGTCAGTATTTACAGGGGGTCCCTGGGAGTGTGTCAGTATTTACAGGGGCTCCGGGAGTGTGTCAGTATTTACAGGGGCTGCGGGAGTGTGTCAATATTTACAGTGGGTCTCCGGGAGTGTGTCAGTATTTACAGGGAATCCCCGGGAGTGTGTCAGTATTTACAGGGGCTCCGGGAGTGTGTCAATATTTACAGGGGGTCCCCGGGAGTGTGTCAGTATTTACAGGGGGTCCCCGGGAGTGTGTCAGTATTTACAGGGGGTCTCCGGGAGTGTGTCAGTATTTACAGGGGATCCCCGGGAGTGTGTCAGTATTTACAGGGGATCCCCGGGAGTGTGTCAGTATTTACAGGGGGTCCCCGGGGAGTGTGTCAGTATTTACAGGGGGTCCCCGGGGAGTGTGTCAGTATTTACAGGGGTTCCCCGGGAGTGTGTCAGTATTTACAGGGAGTCCCCGGGAGTGTGTCGGTATTTACAGGGGGTCTCTGGGAGTGTGTCAGTATTTACAGGGGGTTCCCCAGGAGTGTGTCAGTATTTACAGGGGGTCCTCGGGAGTGTGTCAGTATTTACAGGGGGTCCCCGGGAGTGTGTCAGTATTTACAGGGGCTCCGGGAGTGTGTCAATATTTACAGTGGGTCTCCGGGAGTGTGTCAGTATTTACAGGGGGTCCCCGGGAGTGTGTCAGTATTTACAGGGGGTCCCCGGGAGTGTGTCAGTATTTACAGGGGATCCCCGGGAGTGTGTCAGTATTTACAGGGGGTCCCCGGGGAGTGTGTCAGTATTTACAGGGGGTCCCCGGGGAGTGTGTCAGTATTTACAGGGGTTCCCCGGGAGTGTGTCAGTATTTACAGGGAGTCCCCGGGAGTGTGTCGATATTTACAGGGGGTCTCTGGGAGTGTGTCAGTATTTACAGGGGGTTCCCCAGGAGTGTGTCAGTATTTACAGGGGGTCCTCGGGAGTGTGTCAGTATTTACAGGGGGTCCCCGGGAGTGTGTCAGTATTTACAGGGGGTCCCCGGGAGTGTGGCAGTATTTACAGGGGATCCCCGGGAGTGTGTCAGTATTTACAGGGGGTCCCCGGGGAGTGTGTCAGTATTTACAGGGGGTCCCCGGGGAGTGTGTCAGTATTTACAGGGGTTCCCCGGGAGTGTGTCAGTATTTACAGGGAGTCCCCGGGAGTGTGTCGGTATTTACAGGGGGTCTCTGGGAGTGTGTCAGTATTTACAGGGGGTTCCCCAGGAGTGTGTCAGTATTTACAGGGGGTCCTCGGGAGTGTGTCAGTATTTACAGGGGGTCCCCGGGAGTGTGTCAGTATTTACAGGGGCTCCGGGAGTGTGTCAATATTTACAGTGGGTCTCCGGGAGTGTGTCAGTATTTACAGGGGGTCCCCGGGAGTGTGTCAGTATTTACAGGGGGTCCCCGGGAGTGTGTCAGTATTTACAGGGGATCCCCGGGAGTGTGTCAGTATTTACAGGGGGTCCCCGGGGAGTGTGTCAGTATTTACAGGGGGTCCCCGGGGAGTGTGTCAGTATTTACAGGGGTTCCCCGGGAGTGTGTCAGTATTTACAGGGAGTCCCCGGGAGTGTGTCGATATTTACAGGGGGTCTCTGGGAGTGTGTCAGTATTTACAGGGGGTTCCCCAGGAGTGTGTCAGTATTTACAGGGGGTCCTCGGGAGTGTGTCAGTATTTACAGGGGGTCCCCGGGAGTGTGTCAGTATTTACAGGGGGTCCCCGGGAGTGTGTCAGTATTTACAGGGGATCCCCGGGAGTGTGTCAGTATTTACAGGGGGTCCCCGGGGAGTGTGTCAGTATTTACAGGGGGTCCCCGGGGAGTGTGTCAGTATTTACAGGGGTTCCCCGGGAGTGTGTCAGTATTTACAGGGAGTCCCCGGGAGTGTGTCGATATTTACAGGGGGTCTCTGGGAGTGTGTCAGTATTTACAGGGGGTTCCCCAGGAGTGTGTCAGTATTTACAGGGGGTCCTCGGGAGTGTGTCAGTATTTACAGGGGGTCCCCGGGAGTGTGTCAGTATTTACAGGGGGTCCCCGGGAGTGTGTCAGTATTCACAGGGTGTCTCTGGGAGTGTGTCAGTATTCACAGGGTGTCTCTGGGAGTGTGTCAGTATTTACAGGGTGTCCCCGGGAGTGTGTCAGTATTTACAGGGGTCCCCGGAAGTGTGTCGGTATTTACAGGGGGTCCCTGGGAGAGTGTCGATATTTACAGGGGGTCCCCGGGAGTGTGTCAGTATTTACAGGGGATCCCCGGGAGTGTGTCAGTATTTACAGGGGGTCCCCGGGAGTGTGTCGATATTCACAGGGATCCCTGGGAGTGTGTCAGTATTTACAGGGGATCCCCGGGAGTGTGTCAGTATTTACAGGGGGTCCCCGGGAGTGTGTCAGTATTTACAGGGGTCCCCGGGAGTGTGTCAGTATTTACAGGGGGTGCCCGGGAGTGTGTCAGTATTTACAGGGGATCCCCGGGAGTGTGTCAGTATTTACAGGGGTCCCCCAGAGTGTGTCAGTATTTACAGGGGTCCCCAGGAGTTTGGCGATATTTACAGGGGGTCCCCGGGAGTGTGTCAGTATTTACAGGGGGTCCCCGGGAGTGTGTCAGTATTTACAGGGGGTCCCCGGGAGTGTGTCAGTATTTACAGGGGGTCCCCGGGAGTGTGTCAGTATTTACAGGGGATCCCCGGGAGTGTGTCAATATTTACAGGGAGTCCCTGGGAGTGTGTCAGTATTTACAGGGGGTCCCCAGGAGTATGTCAGTATTTACAGGGGGTCCCCGGGAGTGTGTCAGTATTTACAGGGGGTCCCCAGGAGTGTGTCAGTATTTACAGGGGGTCCCCGGGAGTGTGTCAGTATTTACAGGGGATCCCCGGGAGTGTGTCCCCAGGAGTGTGTCGATATTTACAGGGGGTCCCCGGGAGTGTGTCAGTATTTACAGGGGGTCCCCGGGAGTGTGTCAGTGTTTACAGGGGGTCCCCGGGAGTGTGTCAGTATTTACAGGGCGTCCCCGGGAGTGTGTCAGTATTTACAGGGGATCCCCGGGAGTGTGTCGATATTTACAGGGGGTCCCCGGGAGTGTGTCAGTATTTACAGGGGGTCCCCAGGAGTATGTCAGTATTTACAGGGGGTCCCCGGGTGTGTGTCAGTATTTACAGGGGGTCCCCGGGAGTGTGTCAGTATTTACAGGTGGTCCCCGGGAGTGTGTCAGTATTTACAGGGGGTCCCGGGAGTGTGTCAGTATTTACAGGGGGTCCCCGGGAGTGTGTCAGTATTTACAGGGGGTCCGCGGGAGTGTGTCAGTATTTACAGGGGTCCCCAGGAGTGTGTCAGTATTTACAGGGGGTCCCCAGGAGTATATCAGTATTTACAGGGGGTCCCCGGGAGTGTGTCGATATTTACAGGGGGTCCCCGGGAGTGTGTCAGTATTTACAGGGGGTCCCTGGGAGTGTGTCTGTATTTACAGGGGGTCCCCGGGAGCAACGTTCCCTATAAGCTGTGCGGCCGAGGGAAAGTGGAGTGGAGGTCGAAATTCAGCCATGATCTTATTGAATGGCGGAGCAGGCTCAAGGCGCCTTGTGGCCAACTCCTGCTCCTAATTCTTATGTTCTTAAGATAAGATAGTGGAATGGGCAAAATAGTGACAGATGGAATTCAATATTAGGAAATGTGAGATGGTATATTTTGGTATAATTGAATAAAAATAATTATACTTTGAATGGGGTAAAGCTGGAAGATGTGGAAGAGATGAGGGATTTTGGGGTTCACAAGATATTAAAACCAGCACCTCAAGTGAATAGGGCCACAAAAAAACTTAATGAAATGCTGTGTTTTATGGCAAGAGATTTTAGAATATAAAAGCCCAGATGTAACAGTGAATCTAAATAAAACCTTAATAAGACCAGTGTTGGAGCACTGTGTGCAGTTTTGGGCTCCATACTATAGGAAGCATGTTGAGGCAATGGAAGGGGTACAGTGCAGGGTCACTGGGATGCTGTTTGGTATGAGGAAAGACTTGAAAAATTGGAGCTGTTTTCATTAGCACAGAGGAAATTGTGAGATGGTTTGCTAGAGGTGTTTAAAATGGTGAAGAGTTGGCACAGAGTAGATAGAAAACAGACGGTTTTCAATTATTGAGGGGTCTCGAACAAAGGAATATAGACAATAAGATTAAGTGTAAGAGATTTAGGATAGAGAGCGGGAGAAACATTTTTTTACACACTGCGTCGTTGAGGCTGTGGAATTCACCCGAGTTAGTGACTGAACCAGAGACCAAGTCAACATTTAAGAACGTGTTAGATACATGGTTGAAGAAAAGGAGAATAAAGGGTTATGGGAACAAGGCAGGCACATGGGTTTAGGAGTACTGCTGGTGCGGAGGATAAACACCAGCATAGACTGGATGGGCTGAGTTTCCTCGTTGTAATCTCAGCGTAATTCTGTGCAAGGATACTGGCCTTAGAACATTGTTGAGGGCCCCACTTCCGCCTTCTTCAAAGTACTGTACTTCCTGTAGGCGGGAAGGCGGGCATTCCGGGATGTGACGTCATCCTGCCAGTCCCGCCTCCATCCTAACACAGGGCTGCAAGGTGGTGGGGGGGGGGCAGAAATCCACTGCTTCCCCCACCCTGCTCCCGCTCAGTGGCCCCAAACCTGCCCCGGGGATCGCAGGTTTCCCAGGGCCTCGCTGCCTAGCTTCATGCTTGGAGAACGGCCCCTTGGGGTGAAGCACCAGAGGAGGAAGGCTTAGGACCCCCCCGCCCCACCCCGCCACGCTCCAGCACTGATGGGTTGGCAAAGAACCAATCGAGGACACGCACGCAGGAGACCGAGGGCCTGACAGCTGAGCATTACTGACAGTGGCACTAGTGTAGCGATGTTTGCAATTCACTGGAGGACATTACAGGCCTGAATACCAACAATGATTCATTGTGCAGCTATGTCGTTATCTAATATACGCAGGATAATGGCTAACAGGGAGCAATTACCAGGCATAACCCGATGCAGGCCTTCAAATAACATCATAAATGGCGACAGTGAGACTCCCGCAGTTTGTAAGTATCATTTGGACCCTCCCAAGATGGAAGGTGCAACAACACTGCGGTCACCCCAGGGTATTGGTAACTTTTAAGAATACAACGGGTCTCTTGTGACATTATTCAGGGAACAAGTAAATAACTGTGTCCCTCGCCCAGCGCACTTAAAACAACGGGAACTGTGCCCTCACGGACCAGTTACAAAAATAACTCTCCCTCAGCTGCTGCTTTGTGCCTAGTTATATAATAATGAGATAAATCATCGTCGCTGGGTCAAAATCCTGGCACTCCCTCTCTAACAGCACTGTGGGAGTACCTTCACCACACGGACTGGAGCGGTTCAAGAAGGCAGCTCACCGCCGCCTTCTCAAGGGGCAACTAGGGATGGGCAATCAATGCCGGCCTTGCCAGCGACGTCCTGATCCCATAAATGAATTAAAAAAAAATAGATGATCAGAAACATACAACAACAATTTGCATTTATGTAGTGACTTTAACGTAGTAAAACGTCCCAAGGTGCTTCACAGGAGCGATTATCAAATCTGTATCTCTCAGTTACACGCTGCCTTTGCTAACCGGGCCACTGGGGGAGCTCCTCGGCCTAGAAATACCGGAATGCCGGTGCTGCCTACGCTCTCTCGGACGGCGGACGTTACCCTTGGCCACCAATGTTACCGGCTGGTTTCCCGCATTCCCCAATTTCTAGGTCACGTTGTCTCCATGCAGTCTTTGTTCTTCCTCTTACCTAGAAACTTGACGAGCAGGGAGTGTGGGTACTTGTCCATGTGTTTTATGTAGGAGCGCAGGTTCGACAGCAGAAACTTTATTTCTCTCTTTTCCTGCGTTTTCAAGAAAAATCTCTTGTCGTTCCTAAGTGTGTCAAATAAAAACAAATGAGCAGTTTTCCCTGGTCCAACAATCAGCAGCTTAACATGATGGGCCTGACGTGTGTGTGTGTGTGTGTGTGTGTGTGTGTGTGTGTGTGTGTGCGGGTGTGCGGGTGTGTGTGTGTGGGTGTGTGTGTGGGTGTGTGTGTGTGTGTGGGTGTGTGTGTGTGTGGGTGTGTGTGTGTGTGTGTGTGGGTGTGTGTGTGGGTGTGTGTGTGGGTGTGGGGGTGTGTGGGTGTGGGTGTGTGTGTGTGTGTGTGTGTGTGTGTGTGTGTGGGTGTGTGTGTGGGTGTGTGTGTGTGTGTGTGTGTGTGTGTGTGGGTGTGTGTGTGTGTGTGGGTGGGTGTGTGGGTGGGTGTGTGGGTGTGTGTGTGTGTGTGGGTGTGTGGGTGTGTGTGGGTGTGTGTGTGGTGTGTGTGTGTGTGTGTGTGTGTGTGTGTGTGTGGGTGTGGTGTGTGGGTGTGTGTGGGTGTGTGTGTGTGTGTGTGTGTGTGGGTGTGTGTGTGTGTGGGTGTGTGTGTGTGTGTGTGTGTGTGTGTGTGTGTGTGGGTGTGTGTGTGTGTGTGTGTGGGTGTGTGTGTGTGTGTGTGTGTGTGTGTGTGTGTGTGTGTGTGTGGGTGTGTGTGTGTGTGTGTGTGTGTGTGTGTGTGTGTGGAGATGGGTAGGGAGTGGGTCACTCTGTGCCGGGAGTGGGTCACTCTGTGCCGGGAGTGGGTCACTCTGTGCCGGGAGTGGGTCACTCTGTGCCGGGAGTGATCAGGGTCTTTTTTTACTGACTGTGCCACACGGCCAGGGTGTTACCTCGCTGTCCTACACCCGTTCTCCGCGTGCGACGGTCTCACTCACGTCAGGAAGAAGTTGGCCTTGCTCTTGGAGTTGCTGATGAACTGAAGGTAGAATCCTTCTGAGCTGAGAGACTGCTGGTAATCCTTCTCGCTCATCCCCATCATGTGCCGGAACAGTGCAAATACCGGTCCCGCAAACGTCCTCATCTCAAAGCCCTGCCGCAGACAACAGAAGGAGAATCTGAGCCCATTGAGTTTTAAAGTTCTCATCCTTGTTTTCAAATCCCTCCATGGCCTCGCCCCTCGCTATCTCTGTAACCTCCTCCAGCACTATAATCCCCCTAGACCTCTGGTCTCTGCCCTTTGAACATCCCCGATTTTAATCGCTCCACCATTGGTGGCCGTGCCTTCAGCTGCCAAGGCCCTCAGCTCTGGAATTCCCTCCCTAAACCTCTCCGCCTCTCCACTTCTCTCTCCTCCTTTAAGATGCTCCTTAAAACCTACCTTGTTGACCAAGCTTTTGGTCACCTGCCCCAACATCTCATTATGTGGCTCGGTGTCAAATTTGTTTTTTTTTGATAACACTCCTGTGCAGCACCTTGGGACGTTTTATTACGTTAAAGGCGCTGTACAAATACAAGTTGTTGTTGTTGTTATTGCTGTCTGCCAAGATGACAATCCTTAACACACATGTTCTGTGCACCTTGTAGAACAGGACTGCAAACTGGCGAATCTCCGGCCAGACCACTTTAAACATCTCCTGTAAGACAGCGTCAAATCACGCGCTGCCCCAGTTAATTCAGTAAAGTGTCGATACCAGTAAACTGGGAAGTTTTCCAGGAGCTCTATCTTTACACACTGCATAATCGATTAGGTGCCCGGACGAGGGCCAGGGAAGGGAGAGTGCGATCAGCAACAGGACGCGTTTCTGGAGAGAAGGGGAGGTGGAGGTAGAGTTGATCGCTCGACAAGGAAGGAGTTCCTCCTAAATATTCTTGGGTTCTGAGGCCAAGAATATTTAGGAGAACAAGGGGAATCAAGGGATATGGGGATGGGGCGGGAAAGTAGAGTTGAGGTCGATGATCAGCCATGATCTTACTGAATGGCGGAGCAGGCTCGAGGGGCCGAATGGGCTACTCCTGCTCCTATTTCTTATGTTCTGAATGTACACCCTCTGCTACTCTTCAAAACGACTAGCACCTTTCCGTTTACCTCTCATTAAGTGCAGCATGAGAAAGTGCAGAGTCCTACCTTGTGCACCTGTGTTAGCTCGGCATCGAAGTCTGAGTCATTGAGTATGCCCTGAAAGAGGGAGAAAGTCAAATTACAAGCAGGCAAGGTCACTGTTAAATAAAAAGAAAAAAAGGAAAGAGAGATTTGCATTCGTACAGCTGGTTTGTCTTACGGCTGTGAACAGGACCTTAGCCCACACCGGCTGCCCACGTTACAACCGTGGCCGCTCTTCAAAAGGACTTCATTGGCTGCAAAAACGCTTTGCAACGTCCCGAGGATGTGAAAGCCGCTAGAGAAATGCACGTCCTTTCTTAAGCTTTTAAAACTTTCACTGTAATGTTTACCCTCCCCATTCCGCAGCAGCTGCAGGCAATTATCAGAAAGAAGGAAAGACAGACTTGCATTTCTATAGCGCCTTTCACAACCACTGGACGTCCCAAAACGCTTCACAGCTAATGGAGTACTTTTTGAAGTGAAGTCACTGTTGTGATGTAGGAAACGCAGCAGCTAAATTGCGCACAGCAAGATCCCACAAACAGCAATGTGATAATAAGCAGATGATCTGTTTTCAGTGATGTTGGTTGAGGGATAAATATTGGCCCCAGGACACCGGGGAGAACTCCCCTGCTCTTCTTCAAAATAATGCCGCAGGATCTTTTACGTCCACCCGAATCATTATCTCATTGAAACTTATAAAATTCTGACAGGACTAGACAGACTAGATGCAGGAAGGATGTTCCCGATGGTCGGGGAGTCCAGAACCAGGGGTCACAGTCTCAGGATAAGGGGTAAGCCATTTAGGACTGAGATGAGGAGGAATTTCTTCACCCAGAGAGTGGTGAACCTGTGGAATTCTCTACCACAGAAGGCAGTTGAGGCCAATTCATTAAATATATTCAAGAAGGAGTTGGATATATTTCTTAAGGCTAAAGGGGTCAAGGGATATGGGGAGAAAGCAGGGACAGGGTACTGAATTTGGATGATCAGCCATGATCTCGTTGAATGGCAGAGCAGGCTCGAGGGGCCGAATGGCCTACTCCTGCTCCTATCTTCTATGTTTCTATGAGAGAGCAGACGGGGCCTCGGGTTTAACGTCTCATCCGAGAGACGGCACCTCTGACAGTGCGGTGCTCCCTCAGCACTGGCACTGGGAGCGTCGGTCTGGATCATGGGCTCAAGTCTCTGGAGTGATGGCTTGAACCCACAACCTCCTGCCTCAGGAGCGAGCGTGCTGCCCACTGAGCCACAGCTGACACAAGTACCAGGTTTTCTCACGGCAGCTATGGCGGTGGATTGAAGAGGTCACCTGACTGTTGTAGGATGAAGATCTCCTGACAGTAGATTCCGAAGAGCGTTTTCTCAGACGCCCCCCCATGTGGTTTTACTCTCAATCTGCTCGTCCGCATGGCCAAAGCAGGAAGGAGCTCTCATTTTAGAATCATAGACTCTTACCGCACAGGAGGAGGCCATTCGGCCCATTGTGCCTGTGCCAGCTCTTCGGTAGAGCTATCCAAATAACCCCACTTACCCTCGCTCTTTCCCTGTAGCCCTGCATATTTTTCCCCTCCAAGTATTTATCCAATTCCCCGTTGAAAGTTACTATTGAATCTGCATCCACTGCCCTTTCAGGCAGCGCATTCCCGATCGTAATAACTTGCTGTGTAAAAAAACATTTCTTTAGTTCACCTCTTTTGTCAATCACCTTCAATCTGTGCCCTCTGATTATCGACCCTTCAGCCATTAGAAACAGTTTCTCTTTATTTACTCTGTCTAAACCCTTCATGATTTTGAACACCGCGATTAAATCTCCTCTTTTACACAGGGAAGTCAAGCTTGTCTTTTATATTTTATTGCCGTAACTGATTCACACTTGATAAGAGTTTTTTAGGTAAGGGGTATTAAGGGATTATGGAACCAAGGCGGGTAAATGGAGTTGCGGTACAGATCAGCCATGATCTAATTGAAGGGCGGAACAGGCTCGAGGGGCTGAATGGATTACTCCTGTTCCTAATGTTCCTACGTGCTGACCAGTAAATATTTACTTATCAACATTAGCCCGGTGATGTTGGTTAATATTCCAGGATTTAATCTGGTTCATAAATGCCCACGCACTCCTTTGGGGATTACAGAGCTGTCGTGTTGATATCAACACTGTAACCACAGGAGAACCCGCAGCTGTAATAACAGGGCGGCTTTAACCTTCGGGGTATTGGAGAGTCTCTGCTACGTGTCAGTCAACAAGGAGCTCAGTCAATGCTCAGGTTTCCAATCAGTGTACGAGGTGTTCAAAGTGACAAATGTCTCCAGTTACCATAAGGGAATGACCAGCTCATGTGACGTGTGTGTGTGAGGGAGCGGGGAGCTGTGGATGAGTTTGGTAGATAGAAAGAGACCCATGTGCAACTGCGATACATTAGGAACAGGAGGAGGCCGTTCAGCCCCTCTCGCCTGCTTCGCCATTCAATCAGATCCTGGCTGATCTGCACCTCAACTCCCTTCACCCGCCTTTGCCCCAGATCCCTCGATACCCCCTTTGCCCAACAAAAATCTATCGATCTCGGTCTTGAAAGCTCCAATCGTCTCCCAGCATCCACGGCCTTTGGGGGAGAGAGTTACAGATTTCCACTATCCTTTGTGTGAAAGGAGCAGGGGAGTTATCCCCAGTGTCCTGGGGCCAATACTTATCCCTCAGCCAATATAACAAAGACAGATGGGCCTAGAAATTGAGTTTTGGCGCAGCCAGGGCTTTAGCGCCGGAAGTTAGTGCCGGAGCTAAGTCGCGCTGGTCGGGCCCAAAATTCAATAGTTCTGCGCCCAAACGGCTGCCGGCGCTGCTGAGAGCTGTTTGCGCCTGAAAACTGGCGCAACGCGCTGAATTTCGGCGCTATTTCGGCGCTGCGGCGCCCGCTGCGGTGCGGCAGGTTCGGGAAGTGCAGGCCTCCTCCTTCCCTTAAGGAGGAGCTGCCTGCACCCGGCCGCGGCCCGCGAAAATCTTTTTAAAAATGAGCCCGGCACCTCGGTCAAGTGCCGGGCTTGCTTCTGTTCCGGGGGGGGGGGGGGGGGGAAGTCCGGGGAGGGAGCTGCGGCCAGGCGGCCGGCGGGAAAGCGGCCGGCCGCCGCGGGGCCTTTAATGCGCCGGCGCAAAAACATGTTGGACTCTGTTGCCAGAGTCTTAGTTGCGGCTGCCACGGGCGAGGCGGCCGCAACTGAATTTCGGCGCTGGGGCCCGTCGGCATGGCAACTGGGACGCTGCGCACACCGATGACGTCATCGGTGCCGGCGCAGCGCTACCGGTCTACCGCGGCGGAAGGGCCCCAGGCAATTTAGGCGCCGGCGCCAATTGCAGCGCTAGGCCCTCTAGCGCCGCAAAATCGGCGCTAAGGGCACTGAATTTCTAGGCCATTATCTGGTCATTTATCACATTGCTGTTTGTGGGAGCTTGCTGTGTGCAAATTGGCTGCCGCGTTTCCTACACTACAACAGTGACTACACTTCAAAAGTACTTCATTGGCTGTAAAGTGCTTGGAGACGTCCGGTGGTCGTGAAAGGCGCTATAAAAATGCAAGTCTTTATTTTTCCTGTTTTCTCTCCTGAATGGCCTAGCTCTAATTTTAAGATTTTGTCCGCTCGTTCTTGATTCCCCCACCAGAGGAAATAGCTTCTCCGTATCTACCCTATCGAATCCTTTTAACATTTGAAACACCTTGATCAGATCACCCACCCCTCGATCTCCTTTACACAAGGGAGTACAAGCCTAGTCTATGCAACCTGTCCTCATATCTTTACCCTCTCAGCCCCTGGTATCATCCTGGTGAATCTGCACTGCACCCTCTGCAAGGCCTTCCTGAGGTGCGGAGCCCAGAACTGAATGCAGTGCTCCAGACGGGGGTCTGACCAAGGCTCTGTACAGCTGAAGCATAACATCCTCTCCCTTTGTAATCCAGCCCCCTTGAGATACATGTTGAAAGGTCGGAGTTTCTCATTTCATTGTGGGACTGTCATAAATCTCATCATCAAGAAACTACCTATGAAATAACACTGGACAGCCAGCTGGTGGCGCCGTCCAAGGGGTATAAATACTCGGGCGTGGGCCCCAGCTTGCCAGGGACATTTTGTAAGACAAGGAGGTAGTGAAGTACAACTAGACCTCCATGTTCTGAAACAAGTTGATTAAAGCCTTGCTTTATACTCAAACCAAGTGTGTAGTGAGTTTTATTACGTCCGAGACTGTAGGAACATCCTAACTTTCTTCATTTTTAATGTGTTCCTGTTCACCATTGAACTGTGCTGAAAAAATTCTCTATGAAGGGTGAGGAGTTTCATTGACTGTGTGGAAACTCTCTTGCGAGATACTTCCTCCGATCGGGGACCTCCTAACTTGCGTTGGTTTGCTGAGTGTTACAACCAGTCTATAGTTCCCTGCCCCCAACCAACGCACACTTGAGCTTCCACTGAATGGACAGTAGGTGTGTTCTGGAGGTTGCCCTCCACTCTTGCAATTGTGCAAAGTGGAACATTCGGTGCCGACTATCAACTGGAACGACTCCTGCCTCGCCAGCCCTGCCAGTTGCCACCTCTGGCAGCACAAAGACACCCCCATTCCCTCGGTGTGGAACTGGTTCAGTACAAGTGCTGGAGGTAGACGGGCACCATCGGGGAGAGATAGCCTCCATCGACTCTCTTTGGCTTGACAACTCTGGTTGGAAGTATCCGTGGAGTTATTGCCACGTTGACCCTCCCGCCATCGACTACCTCGCTCCCGCCATTGATCGGGTTACCAACTCTGGTTGGACATCGTCCTAGATCACATGACCCCCACCCCCCTGTCTCCAACTGCCCCGCCCCCACACTCCCGCCATTGGTCGCCCAACACATCCATCGCCATCATACGGCCAATCGGGGAGCTGCTTTACCCGATTGGATGCTTCTTGACCGTCAGTCAAATTTTTTCCCGCATCTCCAATATTTTTATGACTGATAAATAAAAGATAATTCAAAGAAAATTTTTTTAAAAACTTTTTTTTAATGCCCCTTATAACCTTTCTCCCAGGCTGCTGGAAACAATGTCAAAAGAGACTCCAGGCCAATCCTGGAAAGTTGGCAAGTAAGGTGTCAGCAGTGGCTCAGTGGGCAGCACTCTCGCCTCTGAGTCAGAAGGTTGTGGGTTCAAGTCCCACTCCAGAGACTTGAGCTCAAAAATCCAGATTGACACTCCCAGTGCAGTGCTGAGGGAGTGCCGCACTGTCGGAGGGGCAGTACTGAGGGAACGCCGCACTGTCGGAGGGGCAGTACTGAGGGAGCGCTGCACTGTCGGAGGGGCAGTACTGAGGGAGTGCCGCACTGTCGGAGGGGCAGTACTGAGGGAGTGCCGCACTGTCGGAGGGGCAGTACTGAGGGAGTGCCGCACTGTCGGAGGGGCAGTACTGAGGGAGTGCCACACTGTCGGAGGGGCAGTACTGAGGGTATGCCGCACTGTCGGAGGGGCAGTACTGAGGGAGCGCTGCACTGTCGGAGGGGCAGTACTAAGGGAGTGCCGCACTGTCGGAGGGGCAGTACTGAGGGTATGCCGCACTGTCGGAAGGGCAGTACTGAGGGAGCGCTGCACTGTCGGAGGGGCAGTACTAAGGGAGTGCCGCACTGTCGGAGGGGCAGTACTGAGGGAGTGCCGCACTGTCGGAGGGGCAGTACTGAGGGAGTGCTGCACTGTCGGAGGGGCAGTACTGAGGGAGCGCTGCACTGTCGGAGGGGTAATACTGAGGGAGCACTGCACTGTCGGAGGGGCAGTACTGAGGGAGTGCTGCACTGTCGGAGGGGCAGTACTGAGGGAGTGCTGCACTGTCGGAGGGGCAGTACTGAGGGAGCGCTGCACTGTCGGAGGGGTAATACTGAGGGAGCGCTGCACTGTCAGAGGGGCTGTCTTTTGGATGAGACATTAAACCGAGGCCCCGTCTGCTCTCTCAGGTGGACATAAAAGAGCCCATGGCATGGTGTTATCCCTGGTGTCCAGGCTGATATTTATCCCTCAATCAACATCATTAAAAAAACAGATGATGTGGTCATTATCACATTGCTGTTTGTGGGAGCTTGCTGTGTGTAAATTTGCTGCCGTGTTTCCTACATTACAACAGTGACTACATTTCAAAAAGTACTTCATTGGCTGTAAAGCGCTTTGGGACGTCCTGAGGTTGTGAAAGGCGCTGTAGAAATGCAAGTCTTTCATTTCTTTAACCCTACTCTCTCTGTGTGCTGGGTTTGAGATTAGGTCCCAGAAAGGACAATTGTGCTTTAGTGTCTGTTGAGCTTGGCTGCCTACAGTGACACCACTATTCCAGGCCAGAATGGAGATGGTTGGATGAGTTCCTCCGCCAATCACGCCTGGAGACCGCACTGCTGTAAGTGACTGGGATTGATTTTCGCAATTAATTTGTATTTTGTAACTACCCTCGACTCACTGCATTTTGCTGGAGAAATCACCCTGCTTTTATCGGGAGACGTTGCTGTAGTTTTGGTCATGAGTTCTGTTTGCTGTAGTTCGTAGAGACTCTTTTTAAAGAGACTCTGTAGACTGTTTGCTGAATACATAGACTGTGTTTGCTGTTTGCTGAATAAATAGACTCTGTTTGCTGAATAAATAGACTCTGTTTGCTGAATAAATAGATTCTGTTTTTGGAATAATAAACTCTGTTTGCTGAATAAATATGCTACTCTGTAAAATAGACTGTTTGCCGTAAGTCCCATCCCGCCTCCAACTCATTGGCTGACACAGTGGTGTCAATAGACGCTTTGGTTGATCTTACCAATTGTGGGGTGTCAACGGAGATTTGGACTGCAGCTGTCAATCCCTCCTTCAACATGCAGGTAAAGTCAAAAAATTCATGATCTCGGTCAATCTCAAACAGACCCAATAATTTCCACTTCTGCCTGGCTCGCCACAGAAACTTCCTCTTGGTGGTTGACCTTTGATTCATGCTGGCATCTTGGCTTTCTGTCTACAAAAACAAACAAACTGTATCAGTGCCGTAAAACGCTCTTAATTATTCATCTAATTGGGTCCCAGGGAGGACTTGATAAATTACTGCAAGGTTGTTATACAGAAAAGAGCAAGTACCGGTGATATTAACCTGGCTTCAAGACACAGGGCCTGGACTAACAATCTCATCATTAGTGCTGCAGTGTCTACGGAGCCAGCTTCGACAGCACCTCCCAAACCCGCGACCTCTACCACCCAGAAGGACAAGGGCAGTAGGCGCATGGGAACATAGAAACATAGAAGATAGGAGCAGGAGTAGGCCATTCGGCCCCTCGAGCCTGCTCTGCCATTCAATGCAATCATGGCTGAGCATCCAAATTCAGTACCCTGTCCCTGCCTTCTCCCCATATCCCTT
The DNA here is from genome assembly GCF_052327205.1 of Somniosus microcephalus. Lineage (NCBI taxonomy): Eukaryota > Metazoa > Chordata > Chondrichthyes > Squaliformes > Somniosidae > Somniosus > Somniosus microcephalus. The sequence continues at coordinate 8,282,424 of NC_141009.1, forward strand.
GATCCCTTTAGCCTTAAGAAATATATCCAACTCCTTCTTGAATATATTTAATGAATTGGCCTCTACTGCCTTCTGTGGTAGAGAATTCCACAGGTTCACCACTCTCTGGGTGAAGAAATTCCTCCTAATTTCTGTCCTAAATGGCTTACCCCTTATCCTTAGACCCTTAAAGTGATGCCCACATCTTGAGGATACATTTTTTAAAATTTCAGTGAGACCAGCCTGACCCTCGGGTGAATATCATAAACTAAAGATGGCCACTTTACACCGATTCTATTTACACTGATTCTACTTTACACCGATTCTACTTTACACCGATTCTACTTTACAACCGATTCTACTTTACACCGATTCCACTTACACCGATTCCACTTACACCGATTCTACTTTACACCGATTCTACTTTACACCGATTCTACTTTACACCGATTCCACTTACACCGATTCCATTTACACTGATTCCATTTACACCGATTCTACTTTACACCGATTCTACTTTACACCGATTCCACTTACACCGATTCTATTTGCACTGATTCTACTTGCACCGATTCTACTTTACACCGATTCTACTTTACACCGATTCTACTTTACACTGATTCCATTTACACCGATTCTACTTTACACTGATTCCATTTACACCGATTCTACTTTACTTTACTGGCGGATCTGCATATGGACTTATGCCATCCTGGCGTTACCCGTATGTTGCACTTTGTGCGCTCCAACAATCTACCATTCTCAACGGAGGACGTAAAGAAAACATGCTCCTCCTGTAGGATTTGTGCAGAATTGAAACCACAATTCTTCCGCCCATCAGATGACTTACTCATACATGCAATGCAGCTTATGCAGAGGCTCAGCATAGACTTTAAAAGGCCATTGCCTTCGTCACGCGGAACACCTACCTACTTACGATGGTAGACGAGTATTCACGCTTTCCCTTTGTCTTCCCCTGTCCTTATATCCTTACCTCTACGGTAATTAAATGCCTCGATCAGGTCTTTTCCCTTTGCGGGACGGCCAATTTTATCCACACGGATCGGGGTCCCTCCTTTATGTCGAGTGAACTTAAAGGTTATCTCTCCCAACGGGGAATCGCCTCGAGTAAGATGACACCATATCACCCAATCGGCAACGGACAGGTTGAACGATACAATGCCATCATCTGGAACGCTGTCCGTCTGGCACTGAGGTCACGCAACCTACCAGACCAGCAGTGGGAAACTGTGCTCCCCGACGTGTTACACTCTATCAGGTCTCTTCTCTCCACATCCACTAATGTCACGCCTCATGAGCGATTCTTCAAGTTCCGGCGTCGCTCTACGCATGGGACATCTCTACCGTCATGGTTGGTGGCTCCAGGCCCTGTGCTAATCCAGAGGTTCGTCCGGTCTGCCAAGAACGACCCTCTCGTTGACGAGGTGGAGTTAACGGAGGTAAACCCCACGTATGCGCACGTGCGGTACCCTGATGGCCGGGAGTCCACCGTCTCGCTCAGAGATCTGGCTCCCTGCCCAACCGGTCACACGGGCCCGAATGATGAAAGATCCCACGACGATGATGTCAACACTCCGCACCCCTATGAAGATGATGCCCTACCTGGGACATCGAGGGATCTGCCGGCAGTGCTACTGGATCAACTCAGGGAGCCGAACACTCCCCGTAGGATGGCCACCCGAAACCAGGAAGCCGGACAATCTCCGGCTACGACCCAGGATGATGCCAGCTCTGCGCCTGTGGGGACCTGCACCCGGAGTCATGATATTCCCAGTCCTCCACAGGACGATCAAGACGACGCGGACTCTACTGACTTACCGGTACGGGCCAAGCGACCCAGGGACCAGGACACGGTCCATGGAGACGTGCCTTCCGGTCACAAGCAGAAAGCTAAACGACTACGGCTATTTTTGGTCCGCCTAGTCCGTTAAAGGAAGACCTGGACTTCCAAACCTTTTAGGGAGGAAGAATGTCATAAATCGCAACTTCTACAAGAAGTAACTCAGGAAGTACCACTGGACGGCCAGCTGAGGGCGCCGTCCGAGGAGTATAAATACTCGGGCGTGGGCCAAACTTGGCCAGAGACAATCTGGAAACAGGAAGCTAGTGACTACTAACTAGACCTCTATGTTTTGTTACAAGTTGATTAAAGCCTTGCTTTATGTTCAAACAAGTGCGTAGTGAGTCTTTATTACGTCACACTCATTCCACATTACGATTCCACTTTACACCGATTCCACTTTAGCCGATTCTACTTACGCCGATTCCACTTACGCCGATTCCACTTACGCCGATTCCATTTACGCCGATTCCACTTTATACCGATTCCACTTTATACCGATTCCACTTTGCCCCGATTCCATTTACGCCGATTACACTTTACACCGATTCCACTTACACCGATTCCACTTACTCCGATTCCACTTACGCCGATTCCACTTACGCCGATTCCACGTTACACCGATTCCAATTACACCAATTCTACTTTACATCGATTCCACTTACACCGATTCTACTTTACACCGATGCCACTTACACCGATTCCACTTACTCCGATTCCACTTACACCCATTCCACTTACACCGATTCCACTTACACCGATTCTACTTTACATCGATTCCACTTACACCGATTCCACTTTACACCGATTCCACTTACACCGATTCTACTTACACCGATTCCACTTTACACCGATTCCACTAAAGCCGAATCCACTTATGCCGAATCCACTTACGCCGATTCCACTTACGCCAATTCCACTTATCCACTTTACACCAATTCCACTTTACCCCGATTCCACTTACACCGATTCCACTTTACACCGAATCACTTACACCGATTGCACTTTACACCGATTCCACTTGCTCCGATTCCACTTTACACCGATTCCACTTTATACCGATTCCACTTTACACCGATTCTACTTATGCCGATTCCACTTTACACCGATTCCACTTTACACCGATTCTACTTACTCCGATTCCACTTACACCGATTCCACTTACACCGATTCCACTTACTCCGATTCCACTTACTCCGATTCCACTTTACACCGATTCCACTTACACCGATTCCACTTACACCGATTCCACTTACGCCGATTCTACTTTACACCGATTCCAATTACACCGATTCTAATTTATACCGGTTCCACTTACACCGATTCCACTTACTCCGATTCCATTTACTCCGATTCCACTTTACACCGATTCCACTTACACCGATTCTACTTTACACCGATTCCACTTACACCGATTCCACTTACACCGATTCCACTTTACACCGATTCCACTTACAACGATTCCACTTACAACGATTCTACTTACACCGATTCCACTTTACACCGATTCCACTTACACCGATTCTACTTTACACCGAATCACTTACACCGATTGCACTTTACACCGATTCCACTTGCTCCGATTCCACTTTACACCGATTCCACTTACTCCGATTCCACTTACTCCGATTCCACTTACTCCGATTCCACTTTACACCGATTCCACTTTACACCGATTCCACTTACACTGATTCCACTTACACCGATTCCACTTACGCCGATTCTACTTTACACCGATTCCAATTACACCGATTCTAATTTATATCGGTTCCACTTACACCGATTCCACTTACTCCGATTCCACTTACTCCGATTCCACTTTACACCGATTCCACTTACACCGATTCTACTTTACACCGATTCCACTTACACCGATTCCACTTACACCGATTCCACTTTACACCGATTCCACTTACAACGATTCTACTTACACCGATTCCACTTTACACCGATTCCACTTACACCGATTCTACTTACACCGATTCCACTTTACACCGATTCCACTTACACCGATTCCACTTACACCGATTCCACTTACTCCGATTCCACTTACTCCGATTCCACTTTACACCGATTCCACTTACACCGATTCTACTTTACACCGATTCCACTTACACCGATTCCACTTACACCGATTCCACTTTACACCGATTCCACTTACAACGATTCTACTTACACCGATTCCACTTTACACCGATTCCACTTACACCGATTCTACTTACACCGATTCCACTTACACCGATTCCACTTACACCGATGCCACTTTTCACCTTTCCACTTTTCACCGATTCCACTTACACCGATTCTACTTTACACCGATTCCACTTACACCGATTCCACTTTACAACGATTCCACTAAAGCCGAATCCACTTATGCCGATTCCACTTTATACCGATTCCACTTTACACCGATTCTACTTATGCCGATTCCACTTTACACCGATTCCACTTCACACCGATTCTACTTACTCCGATTCCACTTACACCGATTCCACTTTACACCAATTCCACTTACCCCAATTCCACTTACCCCAATTCCACTTACCCCAATTCCACTTTACCCCAATTCCATTTACGCCGATTCCACTTTACACCGATTCCACTTTACACCGATTCCACTTACACCGATTCCACTTTACACCGATTCCACTTACTCCGATTCCACTTTACACCGATTCCACTTTATACCGATTCCACTTACACCGATTCTACTTTACACCGATTCCACTTACACCGATTCTACTTACACCGATTCCACTTACACCGATTCTACTTACACCGATTCCACTTTACACCGATTCCACTTACACCGATTCCACTTACTCCGATTCCAAGTACGCCGATTCCACTTTACACCGATTCCACTTACACCGATTCTACTTTACACCGATTGCACTTACGCCGATTGCACTTACGCCGATTCCACTTACACCGATTCCACTTTACTCCGATTCCACTTACACCGATTCTACTTTACACCGATTTCACTTACACCGATTCCACTTAAACCGATTCCACTTAAACCGATTCCACTTACACCGATTCCACTTTACACTGATTCTACTTTACACCGATTTCACTTACACCGATTCTACTTTACACCGATTCCACTTACACCGATTCCACTTCACACCGATTCCAATTACACCGATTCCACTTACACCGATTCTACTTACACCGATTCCACTTTACACCGATTCCACTAAAGCCGAATCCACTTATGCCGAATCCACTTACGCCGATTCCACTTACGCCGATTCCACTTACGCCAATTCCACTTATCCACTTTACACCGATTCCACTTACACCGATTCCACTTTACACTAATTCCACTTTACCCCGATTCCATTTACGCCGATTCCACTTTACACCGATTCCACTTACGCCGATTCCACTTTACACCGAATCACTTACACCGATTCCACTTTACACCGATTCTACTTATGCCGATTCCACTTACACCGATTCCACTTACTCCGATTCCACTTATTCCGATTCCACTTACTCCGATTCCACTTACGCCGATTCCACTTACGCCGATTCCACTTTACACCAATTCCACTTTACACCGATTCCACTTACACCGATTCCACTTACGCCGATTCGACTTTACACCGATTCCACTTACACCGATCCTAATTTATACTGATTCCACTTACACCGATTCTACTTTACACCAATTCCACTTACACCGATTGCAATTTACACCGATTCCACTTACACCGATTCCACTTACACCGATTCCACTTTATACCGATTCCACTTTACACCGATTCTACTTATGCCGATTCCACTTTACACCGATTCCACTTTACACCGATTCTACTTACTCCGATTCCACTTACTCCGATTCCACTTACTCCGATTGCACTTTACACCGATTCCAATTACACCGATTCTAATTTATACTGATTCCACTTACACCGATTCTACTTTACACCAATTCCACTTACACCGATTCTACTTTACACCGATTCCACTTACACCGATTCCACTTACACCGATTCCACTTACACTGATTCAACTTTACACCCATTTCCACTTACACCGATTCTACTTTACACCGATTCCACTTACACCGATTCCACTTTACACCGATTCCCCTTACTCCGATTCCACTTACACCGATTCCACTTACTCCGATTCTACTTTACACCGATTCCACTTTAAGCCGATTCCACTTTACGCCGATTCAATTTACGCCGATTCCACTTACACCGATTCTACATCCGTCGATTCCACTTTAAATCGATTCCACTTACACCAATTCCACTTTACACCAATTCCACTTTACACCAATTCCACTTACACCGAATCCACTTACACCGAATCCACTTTACGCCGATTCCACTTACTATGATTCCACTTACTCCGATTCCACTTACTCCGATTCCACTTACACCGAATCCACTTTACGCCGATTCCACTTACTCCGATTCCACTTACACCGATTCCACTTTACACCGATTCCAATTACACCGATTCCACTTTACACACCGATTCTACTTTATACCGATTCCTCTTTACACCGATTCCACTTACACCGATTCCACTTTACACCGATTCCACTTTTCACAGATTCCACTTTACACCGATTCCACTTACACCGATTCCACTTACACCAAATCCACTTTACGCCGATTCCACTTACTACGATTCCACTTACTCCGATTCCACTTACACCGATTCCACTTACACCGATTCCACTTACACCGAATCCACTTTACGCCGATTCCACTTACTACGATTCCACTTACTCCGATTCCACTTACACCGATTCCACTTACACCGATTCCACTTACACCGAATCCACTTTACACCGATTCCCCTTACTCCGATTCCACTTACACCGATTCCACTTACACCGATTCCACTTAGACCGATTCCACATTACACCGATTCCACTTACACCGATTCCACTTACACCGATTCCACTTTACACCGATTCCAATTACACCGATTCCAATTACACCGATTCCACTTTACACCGATTCTACTTTATACCGATTCCACTTTACACCGATTCCACTTACGGCGATTCTACTTTCGCCGATTGTACTTACACCGATTCCAATTACACCGATTCCACTTTACACCGATTCCACTTTACACCGATTCCACTTTACACCGATTCCACTTACACCGATTCCACTTTACACCGATTCCACTTACACCGATTCCACTTTACACCGATTCCACTTACGCCGATTCCACTTACGCCGATTGCACTTACGCCGATTCCACTTACACCGATTCCACTTTTCACCGATTCCACTTACACCGATTCTACTTTGCACCGATTCCACTTAACACCGATTCCACTTAACGCCGATTCCACTTAACGCTGATTCCACTTAACGCCGATTCCACTTGCGCCGATTCCAGTTCGGCCGATTCCACTTACACCGATTCCACTTACACCGATTCCACTTACACCGATTCCACTTACGCCGATTTCACTTACGCCGATTCCACTTACATCGATTCCACTTTACACCGATTCCACTTACGCCGATTCCACTTACGCCGATTCCACTTACACCGATTCCACTTACACCGATTCCACTTACACCGATTCCACTCTACTCCGATTCCACTTACGCCGATTCCACTTACGCCGATTCCACTTACGCCGATTTCACTTTACACCGATTCCACTTTACGCGATTCCACTTACGCCGATTCCACTTACGCCGATTTCACTTACGCCGATTCCACTTTACGCCGATTCCACTTTACGCGATTCCACTAACATCGATTCCACTTTACACCGATTCCACTTACGCCGATTCCACTTACACCGATTCCACTTACGCCGATTCCACTTACACCGATTCCACTTACACCGATTCCACTCTACTCCGATTCCACTTACGCCGATTCCACTTACGCCGATTCCACTTACGCTGATTTCACTTACGCCGATTCCACTTTACGCCGATTCCACTTTACGCGATTCCACTTACACCGATTCCACTTTACACCGATTCCACTCTACTCCGATTCCACTTACACCGATTCCACTTACACCGATTCCACTTACACCGATTTCACTTACGCCGATTCCACTTTACGCCGATTCCACTTTACGCGATTCCACTTACACCGATTCCACTTACACCGATTCCACTTACACCGAATCCACTTACACCGAATCCACTTTACGCCGATTTCACTTATGCCGATTCCACTTTACGTCGATTCCACTTTACGCCGATTCCACTTACACCGATTCCACTTACACCGATTCCACTTACACCGATTCCACTTACACCGATTCCACTTTACGCCAATTCCACTTTACACCGATTCCACTTTATGCGATTCCACTTACACCGATTCCACTTTACACCGATTCCACTTTACACCGATTCCACTTACACCGAATCCACTTTACGCCGATTCCACTTACTCTGATTCCACTTACTCCGATTCCACTTACTCCGATTCTACTTACGCCAATTCTACTTACGCCAATTCTACTTTACACTGATTCCACTTTACACCGATTCCACTGACACCCATTCTACTTTACAGCGATTCCACTTACACCGATTCTACTTTACACCGATTCCACTTACATCGATTCCACTTTACACCAATTCCACTTACACCGATTCTACTTTACACCGATTCCACTTACACCGATTCCACTTACACCGATTCCACTTTACACCGATTGCAATTTACACCGATTCCACTTACACCGATTCCACTTACACCGATTCCACTTACACTGATTCCACTTACACCGATTCTACTTACACCGATTCCACTTTACAACGATTCCACTTACACCGATTCTACTTACACAGATTCCACTTTACACCAATTCCACTTACACCGATTCTACTTACACCGATTCCACTTACACCGATTCCACTTACACCGATGCCACTTTTCACCGATTCCACTTACACCGATTCTACTTTACACCGATTCCACTTACACCGATTCCACTTTACACCGATTCCACTTACACCGATTCCACTTTACACCGATTCCACTTACACCGATTCTACTTACGCCGATTCCACTTTACACCGATTCCACTAAAGCCGAATCCACTTATGCCGAATCCACTTACGCCGATTCCACTTACGCCAATTCCACTTACGCCAATTCCACTTATCCACCGATTCCACTTACACCGATTCCACTTTACACCAATTGCACTTACCCCAATTCCACTTTACCCCGATTCCATTTACGCCGATTCCACTTTACACCGATTCCACTTCCACCGATTCCACTTTACACCGAACCCACTTACACCGATTGCACTTTACACCGATTCCACTTACTCCGATTCCACTTTACACCGATTCCACTTTATACCGATTCCACTTTACACCGATTCTACTTATGCCGATTCCACTTTACACCGATTCCACTTTACACCGATTCTACTTACTCCGATTCCACTTACGCCGATTCCACTTTACACCGATTCCACTTACACCGATTCCACTTACGCCGATTCTACTTTACACCGATTCCAATTACAACGATTCTAATTTATACCGATTCCACTTACACCGATTCTACTTCACACCAATTCCACTTACACCGATTCCACTTACACTGATTCAACTTTACACCCGTTTCCACTTACACCGATTCTACTTTACACCGATTCCACTTACACCGATTCCACTTTACACCGATTCCCCTTACACCGATTCCACTTACTCCGATTCTACTTTACACCGATTCCACTTTACACCGATTCCACTTTACACCGATTCCACTTTACACCGATTCCACTTTACACCGATTCCAATTACACCGATTCCACATTACACCGATTCCACTTTACACCGATTCTAATTACACCGATTCCACTTTACACCGATTCTACTTTATACCGATTCCACTTTACACCGATTCTACTTTACACCGATTCCACTTACGGCGATTCTACTTTCGCCGATTGTACTTTACGCTGATTCCACTTTACACCGATTCCACTTACACCGATTCCACTTACACCGATTCTACTTACACCGATACTACTTACACCGATACTACTTACACCGATTCTACTTTACACCGATTCCACTTTACACCGATTCCACTTACACCGATTCCACTTACACCGATTCCACTTTGCTCCAATTCCACTTACACCAATTCTACTTACACCGATTCCACTTACACCGATTCCACTTTACACCGATTCCACTTACACCGATTCCACTTACACCGATTCCACTTTACACCGATTCCACTTTACACCGATTCCACTTACACCGATTCCACTTACACCGATTCCACTTACACCGATTCCACTTTACACCGATTCCAATTACACCGATTCCACATTACACCGATTCCACTTTACTCCGATTCCACTTACTCCGATTCCACTTTACACCGATTCCAATTACACCGATTCCCCTTACACCGATTCCACTTACACCGATTCTACTTACACCGATACTACTTACACCGATACTACTTACACCGATTCTACTTTACACCGATTCCACTTTAAACCGATTCCACTTTACACCGATTCCACTTTGCACCGATTCCACTTACACCGATTCTACTTTACACCGATTCCACTTACACCGATTCCACTTACACCGATTCCACTTTGCTCCAATTCCACTTACACCGATTCCACTTAACACCGATTCCACTTAACACCGATTCCACTTAACACCGATTCCACTTTTCACCGATTCTACTTACGTCGATTCCACTTTATGCCGATTCCACTTTATGCCGATTCCACTTACACCAATTCCACTTTACACCAATTCCACTTTACACCGATTCTACTTTACACCGATTCCACTTTAAGCCGATTCCACTTTACGCCGATTCAATTTACGCCGATTCCACTTCCACCGATTCTACATACGTCGATTCCACTTTAAATCGATTCCACTTACACCAATTCCACTTTACACCAATTCCACTTTACACCAATTCCACTTACACCGAATCCACTTACACCGAATCCACTTTACGCCGATTCCACTTACTATGATTCCACTTACTCCGATTCCACTTACTCCGATTCCACTTACACCGAATCCACTTTACGCCGATTCCACTTACTCCGATTCCACTTACACCGATTCCACTTTACACCGATTCCAATTACACCGATTCCACTTTACACACCGATTCTACTTTATACCGATTCCTCTTTACACCGATTCCACTTACACCGATTCCACTTTACACCGATTCCACTTTTCACAGATTCCACTTTACACCGATTCCACTTACACCGATTCCACTTACACCAAATCCACTTTACGCCGATTCCACTTACTACGATTCCACTTACTCCGATTCCACTTACACCGATTCCACTTACACCGATTCCACTTACACCGAATCCACTTTACGCCGATTCCACTTACTACGATTCCACTTACTCCGATTCCACTTACACCGATTCCACTTACACCGATTCCACTTACACCGAATCCACTTTACACCGATTCCCCTTACTCCGATTCCACTTACACCGATTCCACTTACACCGATTCCACTTAGACCGATTCCACATTACACCGATTCCACTTACACCGATTCCACTTACACCGATTCCACTTTACACCGATTCCAATTACACCGATTCCAATTACACCGATTCCACTTTACACCGATTCTACTTTATACCGATTCCACTTTACACCGATTCCACTTTACACCGATTCCACTTACACCGATTCCACTTTACACCGATTCCACTTACACCGATTCCACTTTACACCGATTCCACTTACGCCGATTCCACTTACGCCGATTCCACTTACACCGATTCCACTTTTCACCGATTCCACTTACACCGATTCTACTTTGCACCGATTCCACTTAACACCGATTCCACTTAAGCGCCGATTCCACTTAACGCCGATTCCACTTAACGCCGATTCCACTTGCGCCGATTCCAGTTCGGCCGATTCCACTTACACCGATTCCACTTACACCGATTCCACTTACACCGATTCCACTTACGCCGATTTCACTTACGCCGATTCCACTTACATCGATTCCACTTTACACCGATTCCACTTACACCGATTCCACTTACGCCGATTCCACTTACACCGATTCCACTTACACCGATTCCACTTACACCGATTCCACTTACACCGATTCCACTCTACTCCGATTCCACTTACGCCGATTCCACTTACGCCGATTCCACTTACGCCGATTTCACTTACGCCGATTCCACTTTACGCCGATTCCACTTTACGCGATTCCACTAACATCGATTCCACTTTACACCGATTCCACTTACGCCGATTCCACTTACACCGATTCCACTTACACCGATTCCACTCTACTCCGATTCCACTTACGCCGATTCCACTTACGCCGATTCCACTTACGCCGATTTCACTTACGCCGATTCCACTTTACGCCGATTCCACTTTACGCGATTCCACTTACACCGATTCCACTTTACACCGATTCCACTCTACTCCGATTCCACTTACACCGATTCCACTTACACCGATTCCACTTACACCGATTTCACTTACGCCGATTCCACTTTACGCGATTCCACTTACACCGATTCCACTTACACCGATTCCACTGACACCGATTCCACTTTACACCGATTCCACTTTACACCGATTCCACTTTACACCGATTCCACTTCCACCGAATCCACTTACACCGAATCCACTTTACGCCGATTTCATTTATGCCGATTCCACTTTACGTCGATTCCACTTTACGCCGATTCCACTTACACCGATTCCACTTACACCGATTCCACTTACACCGATTCCACTTACACCGATTCCACTTACACCGATTCCACTTTACGCCAATTCCACTTTACACCGATTCCACTTTATGCGATTCCACTTACACCGATTCCACTTTACACCGATTCCACTTTACACCGATTCCACTTACACCGAATCCACTTTACGCCGATTCCACTTACTCCGATTCCACTTACTCCGATTCCACTTACTCCGATTCTACTTACGCCAATTCTACTTACGCCAATTCTACTTTACACCGATTCCACTTTACACCGATTCCACTGACACCCATTCTACTTTACAGCGATTCCACTTACACCGATTCTACTTTACACCGATTCCACTTACATCGATTCCACTTTACACCAATTCCACTTACACCGATTCTACTTTACACCGATTCCACTTACACCGATTCCACTTACACCGATTCCACTTTACACCGATTGCAATTTACACCGATTCCACTAACATCGATTCCACTTACACCGATTCCACTTACAACGATTCTACTTACACCGATTCCACTTTACACCAATTCCACTTACACCGATTCTACTTACACCGATTCCACTTACACCGATGCCACTTACACCGATGCCACTTTTCACCGATTCCACTTACACCGATTCTACTTTACACCGATTCCACTTACACCGATTCCACTTTACACCGATTCCACTTATACCGATTCCACTTTACACCGATTCCACTTACACCGATTCTACTTACGCCGATTCCACTTTACACCGATTCCACTAAAGCCGAATCCACTTATGCCGAATCCACTTACGCCGATTCCACTTACGCCAATTCCACTTACGCCAATTCCACTTATCCACCGATTCCACTTGCACCGATTCCACTTTACACCAATTGCACTTACCCCAATTCCACTTTACCCCGATTCCATTTACGCCGATTCCACTTTACACCGATTCCACTTCCACCGATTCCACTTTACACCGAACCCACTTACACCGATTGCACTTTACACCGATTCCACTTACTCCGATTCCACTTTACACCGATTCCACTTTATACCGATTCCACTTTACACCGATTCTACTTATGCCGATTCCACTTTACACCGATTCCACTTTACACCGATTCTACTTACTCCGATTCCACTTACGCCGATTCCACTTTACACCGATTCCACTTACACCGATTCCACTTACGCCGATTCTACTTTACACCGATTCCAATTACACCGATTCTAATTTATACCGATTCCACTTACACCGATTCTACTTTACACCAATTCCACTTACACCGATTCCACTTACACTGATTCAACTTTACACCCGTTTCCACTTACACCGATTCTACTTTACACCGATTCCACTTACACCGATTCCACTTTACACCGATTCCCCTTACTCCGATTCCAGTTACACCGATTCCACTTACACCGATTCCACTTACTCCGATTCTACTTTACACCGATTCCACTTACACCGATTCCACTTTACACCGATTCCACTTTACACCGATTCCAATTTCACCGATTCCACATTACACCGATTCCACTTTACACCGATTCCAATTACACCGATTCCACTTTACACCGATTCTACTTTATACCGATTCCACTTTACACCGATTCTACTTTACACCGATTCCACTTACGGCGATTCTACTTTCGCCGATTGTACTTTACGCTGATTCCACTTTACACCGATTCCACTTACACCGATTCCACTTACACCGATTCTACTTACACCGATACTACTTACACCGATACTACTTACACCGATTCTACTTTACACCGATTCCACTTTAAACCGATTCCACTTTACACTGATTCCACTTTACACCGATTCCACTTACACCGATTCTACTTTACACCGATTCCACTTACACCGATTCCACTTACACCGATTCCACTTTGCTCCAATTCCACTTACACCAATTCCACTTACACCGATTCCACTTAACACCGATTCCACTTAACACCAATTCCACTTTTCACCGATTCTACTTACGCCGATTCCACTTTACACCGATTCCACTTACACCGATTCCACTTACTCCGATTCTACTTTACACCGATTCCAATTACACCGATTCCACATTACACCGATTCCACTTTACACCGATTCCAATTACACCGATTCCACTTTACACCGATTCTACTTTATACCGATTCCACTTTACACCAATTCTACTTTACACCGATTCCACTTACGGCGATTCTACTTTCGCCGATTGTACTTTACGCCGATTCCACTTTAAGCCGATTCCACTTTACGCCGATTCAATTTACGCCGATTCCAATTACACCGATTCTACATACGTCGATTCCACTTTAAGTCAATTCCACTTACACCAATTCCACTTTACACCGATTCCACTTTTCACAGATTCCACTTTACACCGATTCAACTTTTCACAGATTCCACTTTACACCAATTCCACTTTACACCGATTCCACTTACACCGAATCCACTTACACCGAATCCACTTTACGCCGATTCCACTTACTCCGATTCCACTTACTCCGATTCCACTTACACCGAATCCACTTTACACCGATTCCAATTACACCGATTCCACTTTACACACCGATTCTACTTTATACCGATTCCTCTTTACACCGATTCCACTTACACCGATTCCACTTTACGCCGATTCCACTTACACCGATTCCACTTACACCGATTCCACTTTACACCGATTCCACTTTTCACAGATTCCACTTTACACCGATTCCACTTTACACCGATTCCACTTTACACCGATTCCACTTACACCGAATCCACTTTATGCCGATTCCACTTACTACGATTCCACTTACTCCGATTCCACTTACACCGATTCCACTTACAGCGAATCCACTTTACGCCGATTCCACTTACTACGATTCCACTTACTACGATTCCACTTACTCCGATTCCACTTACACCGATTCCACTTACACCGATTCCACTTACACCGAATCCACTTTACACCGATTCCCCTTACTCCGATTCCACTTACACCGATTCCACTTACACCGATTCCACTTAGACCGATTCCACATTACACCGATTCCACTTTACTCCGATTCCACTTTACACCGATTCCACTTTACACCGATTCCACTTACACCGATTCCACTTACACCGATTCCACTTTAAACCGATTCCAATTACACCGATTCCAATTACACCGATTCCACTTTACACCGATTCTACTTTATACCGATTCCACTTTACACCGATTCCACTTACGGCGATTCTACTTTCGCCGATTGTACTTACACCGATTCCAATTACACCGATTCCACTTTACACCGATTCCACTTTACACCGATTCCACTTTACACCGATTCCACTTACGCCGATTCCACTTACGCCGATTCCACTTACGCCGATTCCACTTTACACCGATTCCACTTACACCGATTCTACTTTACACCGATTCCACTTACACCGATTCCACTTTACACCGATTCCACTTACACCGGTTCCACTTTTCACCGATTCCACTTACACCGATTCTACTTTGCACCGATTCCACTTTACCCCGATTCCATTTACACCGATTCCAGTTCGGCCGATTCCACTTACACCGATTCCACTTAACACCGATTCCACTTAACGCCGATTCCACTTTACGCCGATTCCACTTTACGCCGATTCCACTTTACGCCGATTCCACTTACGCCGATTCCAGTTCGGCCGATTCTACTTACACCGATTCCACTTAATCCGATTCTACTTTACACCGATTCCACTTACACCGATTCCACTTTACACCGAACCCACTTACACCGATTGCACTTTACACCGATTCCACTTACTCCGATTCCACTTTACACCGATTCCACTTTATACCGATTCCACTTTACACCGATTCTACTTATGCCGATTCCACTTTACACCGATTCTACTTACTCCGATTCCACTTACGCCGATTCCACTTTACACCGATTCCACTTACACCGATTCCACTTACGCCGATTCTACTTTACACCGATTCCAATTACACCGATTCTAATTTATACCGATTCCACTTACACCGATTCTACTTTACACCAATTCCACTTACACCGATTCCACTTTACACCGATTCCCCTTACTCCGATTCCACTTACACCGATTCCACTTACACCGATTCCACTTACTCCGATTCTACTTTACACCGATTCCACTTACACCGATTCCACTTTACACCGATTCCACTTTACACCGATTCCAATTACACCGATTCCACTTTACACCGATTCCACATTACACCGATTCCACTTTACACCGATTCCAATTACACCGATTCCACTTTACACCGATTCTACTTTATACCGATTCCACTTTACACCGATTCTACTTTACACCGATTCCACTTACGGCGATTCTACTTTCGCCGATTGTACTTTACACTGATTCCACTTTACACCGATTCCACTTACACCGATTCCACTTACACCGATTCTACTTACACCGATACTACTTACACCGATACTACTTACACCGATTCTACTTTACACCGATTCCACTTTAAACCGATTCCACTTTACACCGATTCCACTTTACACCGATTCCACTTACACCGATTCTACTTTACACCGATTCCACTTACACCGATTCCACTTACACCGATTCCACTTTGCTCCAATTCCACTTACACCAATTCCACTTACACCGATTCCACTTAACACCGATTCCACTTTACGCCGATTCCACTTTTCACCGATTCTACTTACGCCGATTCCACTTTATGCCGATTCCACTTTATGCCGATTCCACTTACACCAATTCCACTTTACACCGATTCCCCTTACTCCGATTCCACTTACACCGATTCCACTTACACCGATTCCACTTACTCCGATTCTACTTTACACCGATTCCACTTACACCGATTCCACTTTACACCGATTCCACTTTACACCGATTCCACTTACACCGATTCCACAATACACCGATTCCACTTACACCGATTCTACTTTACACCGATTCCACTTTAAACCGATTCCACTTTACACCGATTCCACTTTACACCGATTCCACTTACACCGATTCTACTTTACACCGATTCTACTTACGCCGATTCCACTTTACACCGATTCCACTTTATGCCGATTCCACTTACACCAATTCCACTTTACACCAATTCCACTTTACACCGATTCTACTTTACACCGATTCCACTTTAAGCCGATTCCACTTTACGCCGATTCAATTTACGCCGATTCCACTTACACCAATTCCACTTTACACCGATTCCCCTTACTCCGATTCCACTTACACCGATTCCACTTACACCGATTCCACTTACTCCGATTCTACTTTACACCGATTCCACTTACACCGATTCCACTTTACACCGATTCCACTTTACACCGATTCCACTTACACCGATTCCACAATACACCGATTCCACTTACACCGATTCCACTTACACCGATTCCACTTTACACCGATTCCACTTACACCGATTCCACTTTACACCGATTCCACTTACACCGATTCCACTTTACACCGATTCCACTTTACACCGATTCCACTTTACACCGATTCCACTTACACCGAATCCACTTTACGCCGATTCCACTTACTACGATTCCACTTTACACCGATTCCACTTACACCGATTCTACTTTACACCGATTCCACTTACACCGATTCCACTTTACACCGATTCCACTTACACCGATTCCAATTTACACCGATTCCACTTATGCCGAATCCACTTACGCCGATTCCACTTACGCCGATTCCACTTACGCCGATTCCACTAACACCGGTTCCACTTTTCACCGATTCCACTTACACCGATTCTACTTTGCACCGATTCCACTTTACCCCGATTCCATTTACACCGATTCCACTTAACGCCGATTCCACTTAACGCCGATTCCACTTACGCCGATTCCAGTTCGGCCAATTCCACTTACACCGATTCCACTTAACACCGATTCCACTTAACACCGATTCCACTTAACGCCGATTCCACTTTAAGCCGATTCCACTTTACGCCGATTCCACTTTACGCCGATTCCACTTACGCCGATTCCAGTTCGGCCGATTCTACTTACACCGATTCCACTTAATCCGATTCTACTTTACACCGATTCCACTTACACCGATTCCACTTTACACCGAACCCACTTACACCGATTGCACTTTACACCGATTCCACTTACTCCGATTCCACTTTACACCGATTCCACTTTATACCGATTCCACTTTACACCGATTCTACTTATGCCGATTCCACTTTACACCGATTCTACTTACTCCGATTCCACTTACGCCGATTCCACTTTACACCGATTCCACTTACACCGATTCCACTTACGCCGATTCTACTTTACACCGATTCCAATTACACCGATTCTAATTTATACCGATTCCACTTACACCGATTCTACTTTACACCAATTCCACTTACACCGATTCCACTTACACCGATTCAACTTTACACCCGTTTCCACTTACACCGATTCTACTTTACACCGATTCCACTTACACCGATTCCACTTTACACCGATTCCCCTTACTCCGATTCCACTTACACCGATTCCACTTACACCGATTCCACTTACTCCGATTCTACTTTACACCGATTCCACTTTACACCGATTCCAATTACACCGATTCCACTTTACACCGATTCCACATTACACCGATTCCACTTTACACCGATTCCAATTACACCGATTCCTCTTTACACCGATTCTACTTTATACCGATTCCACTTTACACCGATTCCACTTACGGCGATTCTACTTTCGCCGATTGTACTTTACGCTGATTCCACTTTACACCGATTCCACTTACACCGATTTCACTTACACCGATTCTACTTACACCGATACTACTTACACCGATACTACTTACACCGATTCTACTTTACACCGATTCCACTTTAAACCGATTCCACTTTACACCGATTCCACTTTACACCGATTCCACTTACACCGATTCTACTTTACACCGATTCCACTTACACCGATTCCACTTACACCGATTCCACTTTGCTCCAATTCCACTTACACCGATTCCACTTACACCGATTCCACTTAACACCGATTCCACTTAACACCGATTCCACTTAACACCAATTCCACTTTACGCCGATTCCACTTTTCACCGATTCTACTTACGCCGATTCCACTTTATGCCGATTCCACTTTATGCCGATTCCACTTACACCAATTCCACTTTACACCGATTCCCCTTACTCCGATTCCACTTACACCGATTCCACTTACACCGATTCCACTTACTCCGATTCTACTTTACACCGATTCCACTTACACCGATTCCACTTTACACCGATTCCACTTTACACCGATTCCACTTACACCGATTCCACATTACACCGATTCCACTTACACCGATTCTACTTTACACCGATTCCACTTTAAACCGATTCCACTTTACACCGATTCCACTTTACACCGATTCCACTTACACCGATTCTACTTTACACCGATTCTACTTACGCCGATTCCACTTTACACCGATTCCACTTTATGCCGATTCCACTTACACCAATTCCACTTTACACCAATTCCACTTTACACCGATTCTACTTTACACCGATTCCACTTTAAGCCGATTCCACTTTACGCCGATTCAATTTACGCCGATTCCAATTACACCGATTCTACATACGTCGATTCCACTTTAAGTCAATTCCACTTACTCCGATTCCACTTTTCACAGATTCCACTTTACACCGATTCCACTTTACACCGATTCCACTTACACCGATTCCACTTTACACCGATTCCACTTTACACCGATTCCACTTTACACCGATTCCACTTACACCGAATCCACTTTACGCCGATTCCACTTACTACGATTCCACTTACTCCGATTCCACTTACACCGATTCCACTTACACCGATTCCACTTACACCGAATCCACTTTACGCCGATTCCACTTACTACGATTCCACTTACTACGATTCCACTTACTCCGATTCCACTTACACCGATTCCACTTACACCGAATCCACTTTACACCGATTCCCCTTACTCCGATTCCACTTACACCGATTCCACTTACACCGATTCCACTTGGACCGATTCCACATTACACCGATTCCACTTTACTCCGATTCCACTTTACACCGATTCCACTTTACACCGATTCCACTTACACCGATTCCACTTACACCGATTCCACTTTACACCGATTCCAATTACACCGATTCCAATTACACCGATTCCACTTTACACCGATTCCACTTTACACCGATTCCACTTTACACCGATTCCACTTACGCCGATTCCACTTTACACCGATTCCACCTACACCGATTCTACTTTACACCGATTCCACTTCCACCGATTCCACTTTACACCGATTCCACTTACACCGATTCCACTTTACACCGATTCCACTTATGCTGAATCCACTTACGCCGATTCCACTTACGCCGATTCCACTTACGCCGATTCCACTTACACCGGTTCCACTTTTCACCGATTCCACTTACACCGATTCTACTTTGCACCGATTCCACTTAACACCGATTCCACTTAACGCCGATTCCACTTAACGCCGATTCCACTTAACGCCGATTCCACTTGCGCCGATTCCAGTTCGGCCGATTCCACTTACACCGATTCCACTTAACACCGATTCCACTTAACACCGATTCCACTTAACGCCGATTCCACTTTACGCCGATTCCACTTTACGCCGATTCCACTTACGCCGATTCCAGTTCGGCCGATTCTACTTACACCGATTCCACTTACGCCGATTTCACTTACGCCGCTTCCACTTTACGCCGATTCCACTTTACGCGATTCCACTTACATCGATTCCACTTTACACCGATTCCACTTACGCCGATTCCACTTACGCCGATTCCACTTACACCGATTCCACTTACACCGATTCCACTCTACTCCGATTCCACTTACGCCGATTTCACTTACGCCGATTCCACTTTACGCCGATTCCACTTTACGCGATTCCACTTACGCCGATTCCACTTACGCCGATTTCACTTACGCCGATTCCACTTTACGCCGATTCCACTTACATCGATTCCACTTTACACCGATTCCACTTACGCCGATTCCACTTACGCCGATTCCACTTACACCGATTCCACTTACACCGATTCCACTCTACTCCGATTCCACTTACGCCGATTCCACTTACGCCGATTCCACTTACGCCGATTTCACTTACGCCGATTCCACTTTACGCCGATTCCACTTTACGCGATTCCACTTACACCGATTCCACTTTACACCGATTCCACTCTACTCCGATTCCACTTACACCGATTCCACTTACACCGATTTCACTTACGCCGATTCCACTTTACGCCGATTCCACTTTACGCGATTCCACTTACACCGATTCCACTTACACCGATTCCACTTACACTGATTCCACTTTACACCGATTCCACTTTACACCAATTCCACTTACACCGAATCCACTTACACCGAATCCACTTTACGCCGATTTCACTTATGCCGATTCCACTTTACGCGATTCCACTTACACCAATTCCACTTTACACCGATTCCACTTACACCGATTCCACTTACACCGATTCCACTTTACGCCGATTCCACTTTACACCGATTCCACTTTACACCGATTCCACTTTACACCGAATCCACTTTACGCCGATTCCACTTACTCGGATTCCACTTACTCCGATTCCACTTACTCCGATCCCACTTACTCCGATTCCACTTACTCCGATTCCACTTACTCCGATTCTACTTACGCCAATTCTACTTACGCCAATTCTACTTTACACCGATTCCACTTTACACCGATTCCACTTTACAGCGATTCCAGTTACACCCATTCTACTTTACAGCGATTCCACTTACACTGATTCTACTTTACACCGATTCCACTTTACACCGATTGTAATTTACACCGATTCCACTTACACCGATTCCACTTACACCGATTCCACTTACACCGATTCCACTTACACGATTCTACTTACACCGATTCCACTTTACACCGATTCCACTTACACCGATTCTACTTACACCGATTCCACTTACTACGATTCCACTTACTCCGATTCCACTTACACCGATTCCACTTACACCGATTCCACTTACACCGAATCCACTTTACACCGATTCCCCTTACTCCGATTCCACTTACACCGATTCCACTTACACCGATTCCATTTAGACCGATTCCACATTACACCGATTCCACTTACACCGATTCCACTTACGGCGATTCTACTTTCGCTGATTGTACTTACACCGATTCCAATTACACCGATTCCACTTTACACCGATTCCACTTTACACCGATTCCACTTTACACCGATTCCACTTTACACCGATTCCACTTGACACCGATTCCACTTGACACCGATTCCACTTACACCGATTCCACTTTACACCGATTCCACTTTACACCGATTCCACTTACGCCGATTCCACTTACGCCGATTCCACTTACTCCGATTCCACTTACTCCGATTCTACTTACGCCAATTCTACTTACGCCAATTCTACTTTACACCGATTCCACTTTACACCGATTCCACTTTACAGCGATTCCACTTACACCCATTCTACTTTACAGCGATTCCACTTACACCGATTCTACTTTACACCGATTCCACTTTACACCGATTGTAATTTACACCGATTCCACTTACACCGATTCCACTTACACCGATTCCACTTACACGATTCTACTTACACCGATTCCACTTTACAACGATTCCACTTACAACGATTCCACTTGCACCGATTCTACTTACACCGATTCCACTTTACACCAATTCCACTTACACCGATTCTACTTACACCGATTCCACTTACTACGATTCCACTTACTCCGATTCCACTTACACCGATTCCACTTACACCGATTCCACTTACACCGAATCCACTTTACACCGATTCCCCTTACTCCGATTCCACTTACACCGATTCCACTTACACCGATTCCACTTAGACCGATTCCACATTACACCGATTCCACTTACACCGATTCCACTTACGGCGATTCTACTTTCGCTGATTGTACTTACACCGATTCCAATTACACCGATTCCACTTTACACCGATTCCACTTTACACCGATTCCACTTTACACCGATTCCACTTTACACCGATTCCACTTTACACCGATTCCACTTTACACCGATTCCACTTGACACCGATTCCACTTGACACCGATTCCACTTACACCGATTCCACTTTACACCGATTCCACTTACGCCGATTCCACTTACGCCGATTCCACTTACACCGATTCCACTTTTCACCGATTCCACTTACACCGATTCTACTTTGCACCGATTCCACTTAACACCGATTCCAATTAACGCCGATTCCACTTAACGCCGATTCCACTTAACGCCGATTCCACTTGCGCCGATTCCAGTTCGGCCGATTCCACTTACACCGATTCCACTTAACACCGATTCCACTTAACACCGATTCCACTTAACGCCGATTCCACTTTACGCCGATTCCACTTTACGCCGATTCCACTTACGCCGATTCCAGTTCGGCCGATTCTACTTACACCGATTCCACTTACGCCGATTTCACTTACGCCGCTTCCACTTTACGCCGATTCCACTTTACGCGATTCCACTTACATCGATTCCACTTTACACCGATTCCACTTACGCCGATTCCACTTACGCCGATTCCACTTACACCGATTCCACTTACACCGATTCCACTCTACTCCGATTCCACTTACGCCGATTTCACTTACGCCGATTCCACTTTACGCCGATTCCACTTTACGCGATTCCACTTACGCCGATTCCACTTACACCGATTCCACTTACACCGATTCCACTTACACCGAATCCACTTTACACCGATTCCCCTTACTCCGATTCCACTTACACCGATTCCACTTACACCGATTCCACTTAGACCGATTCCACATTACACCGATTCCACTTACACCGATTCCACTTACGGCGATTCTACTTTCGCTGATTGTACTTACACCGATTCCAATTACACCGATTCCACTTTACACCGATTCCACTTTACACCGATTCCACTTTACACCGATTCCACTTGACACCGATTCCACTTGACACCGATTCCACTTACACCGATTCCACTTTACACCGATTCCACTTTACACCGATTCCACTTACGCCGATTCCACTTACTCCGATTCCACTTACTCCGATTCTACTTACGCCAATTCTACTTACGCCAATTCTACTCTACTCCGATTCCACTTACGCCGATTTCACTTTACAGCGATTCCACTTACACCCATTCTACTTTACAGCGATTCCACTTACACCGATTCTACTTTACACCGATTCCACTTTACACCGATTGTAATTTACACCGATTCCACTTACACCGATTCCACTTACACCGATTCCACTTACACCGATTCCACTTTACAACGATTCCACTTACAACGATTCCACTTGCACCGATTCTACTTACACCGATTCCACTTTACACCAATTCCACTTACACCGATTCTACTTACACCGATTCCACTTACTACGATTCCACTTACTCCGATTCCACTTACACCGATTCCACTTACACCGATTCCACTTACACCGAATCCACTTTACACCGATTCCCCTTACTCCGATTCCACTTACACCGATTCCACTTACACCGATTCCACTTAGACCGATTCCACATTACACCGATTCCACTTACACCGATTCCACTTACGGCGATTCTACTTTCGCTGATTGTACTTACACCGATTCCAATTACACCGATTCCAATTACACCGATTCCACTTTACACCGATTCCACTTTACACCGATTCCACTTTACACCGATTCCACTTGACACCGATTCCACTTGACACCGATTCCACTTACACCGATTCCACTTTACACCGATTCCACTTTACACCGATTCCACTTACGCCGATTCCACTTACGCCGATTCCACTTACTCCGATTCCACTTACTCCGATTCTACTTACGCCAATTCTACTTACGCCAATTCTACTTTACACCGATTCCACTTTACACCGATTCCACTTTACAGCGATTCCACTTACACCCATTCTACTTTACAGCGATTCCACTTACACCGATTCTACTTTACACCGATTCCACTTTACACCGATTGTAATTTACACCGATTCCACTTACACCGATTCCACTTACACCGATTCCACTTACACGATTCTACTTACACCGATTCCACTTTACAACGATTTCACTTACAACGATTCCACTTGCACCGATTCTACTTACACCGATTCCACTTTACACCAATTCCACTTACACCGATTCTACTTACACCGATTCCACTTACTACGATTCCACTTACTCCGATTCCACTTACACCGATTCCACTTACACCGATTCCACTTACACCGAATCCACTTTACACCGATTCCCCTTACTCCGATTCCACTTACACCGATTCCACTTACACCGATTCCACTTAGACCGATTCCACATTACACCGATTCCACTTACACCGATTCCACTTACGGCGATTCTACTTTCGCTGATTGTACTTACACCGATTCCAATTACACCGATTCCACTTTACACCGATTCCACTTTACACCGATTCCACTTTACACCGATTCCACTTTACACCGATTCCACTTGACACCGATTCCACTTGACACCGATTCCACTTACACCGATTCCACTTTACACCGATTCCACTTACGCCGATTCCACTTACGCCGATTCCACTTACACCGATTCCACTTTTCACCGATTCCACTTACACCGATTCTACTTTGCACCGATTCCACTTAACGCCGATTCCAATTAACGCCGATTCCACTTAACGCCGATTCCACTTAACGCCGATTCCACTTGCGCCGATTCCAGTTCGGCCGATTCCACTTACACCGATTCCACTTAACACCGATTCCACTTAACGCCGATTCCACTTAACGCCGATTCCACTTTACGCCGATTCCACTTTACGCCGATTCCACTTACGCCGATTCCAGTTCGGCCGATTCTACTTACACCGATTCCACTTACGCCGATTTCACTTACGCCGCTTCCACTTTACGCCGATTCCACTTTACGCGATTCCACTTACATCGATTCCACTTTACACCGATTCCACTTACGCCGATTCCACTTACGCCGATTCCACTTACACCGATTCCACTTACACCGATTCCACTCTACTCCGATTCCACTTACGCCGATTTCACTTACGCCGATTCCACTTTACGCCGATTCCACTTTACGCGATTCCACTTACGCCGATTCCACTTACACCGATTCCACTTACACCGATTCCACTTACACCGAATCCACTTTACACCGATTCCCCTTACTCCGATTCCACTTACACCGATTCCACTTACACCGATTCCACTTAGACCGATTCCACATTACACCGATTCCACTTACACCGATTCCACTTACGGCGATTCTACTTTCGCTGATTGTACTTACACCGATTCCAATTACACCGATTCCACTTTACACCGATTCCACTTTACACCGATTCCACTTTACACCGATTCCACTTTACACCGATTCCACTTGACACCGATTCCACTTACACCGATTCCACTTTACACCGATTCCACTTTACACCGATTCCACTTACGCCGATTCCACTTACGCCGATTCCACTGACTCCGATTCCACTTACTCCGATTCTACTTACGCCAATTCTACTTACGCCAATTCTACTTTACACCGATTCCACTTTACACCGATTCCACTTTACAGCGATTCCACTTACACCCATTCTACTTTACAGCGATTCCACTTACACCGATTCTACTTTACACCGATTCCACTTTACACCGATTGTAATTTACACCGATTCCACTTACACCGATTCCACTTACACCGATTCCACTTACACCGATTCCACTTACACCGATTCCACTTTACAACGATTCCACTTACAACGATTCCACTTGCACCGATTCTACTTACACCGATTCCACTTTACACCAATTCCACTTACACCGATTCTACTTACACCGATTCCACTTACTATAATTCCACTTACTCCGATTCCACTTACACCGATTCCACTTACACCGATTCCACTTACACCGAATCCACTTTACACCGATTCCCCTTACTCCGATTCCACTTACACCGATTCCACTTACACCGATTCCACTTAGACCGATTCCACATTACACCGATTCCACTTACACCGATTCCACTTACGGCGATTCTACTTTTGCTGATTGTACTTACACCGATTCCACTTTACACCGATTCCACTTACGCCGATTCCACTTACGCCGATTCCACTTACGCCGATTCCACTTACACCGATTCCACTTTTCACCGATTCCACTTACACCGATTCTACTTTGCACCGATTCCACTTAACACCGATTCCACTTAACGCCGATTCCACTTACACTGATTCAACTTTACACCCGTTTCCACTTACACCGATTCTACTTTACACTGATTCCACTTACACCGATTCCACTTTACACCGATTCCCCTTACTCCGATTCCACTTACACCGATTCCACTTACACCGATTCCACTTACTCCGATTCTACTTTACACCGATTCCACTTACACCGATTCCACTTTACACCGAAACCACTTACACCGATTGCACTTTACACCGATTCCACTTACTCCGATTCCACTTTACACCGATTCCACTTTATACCGATTCCACTTTACACCGATTCTACTTATGCCGATTCCACTTTACACCGATTCCACTTTACACCGATTCTACTTACTCCGATTCCACTTACGCCGATTCCACTTTACACCGATTCCACTTACACCGATTCCACTTACGCCGATTCTACTTTACACCGATTCCAATTACACCGATTCTAATTTATACCGATTCCACTTACACCGATTCTACTTTACACCAATTCCACTTACACCGATTCCACTTACACTGATTCAACTTTACACACATTTCCACTTACACCGATTCTACTTTACACCGATTCCACTTACACCGATTCCACTTTACACCGATTCCCCTTACTCCGATTCCACTTACACCGATTCCACTTACACCGATTCCACTTACTCCGATTCTACTTTACACCAATTCCACTTACACCGATTCCACTTTACACCGATTCCACTTTACACCGATTCCAATTACACCGATTCCACATTACACCGATTCCACTTTACACCGATTCCAATTACACCGATTCCACTTTACACCGATTCTACTTTATACCGATTCCACTTTACACCGATTCCAATTACACCGATTCCACTTTACGCTGATTCCACTTTACACCGATTCCACTTACACCGATTCCACTTACACCGATTCTACTTACACCGATACTACTTATACCGATACTACTTACACCGATTCTACTTTACACTGATTCCACTTTAAACCGATTCCACTTTACACCGATTCCACTTTACACCGATTCCACTTCCACCGATTCTACTTTACACCGATTCCACTTACACCGATTCCACTTACACCGATTCCACTTTGCTCCAATTCCACTTACACCAATTCCACTTACACCGATTCCACTTAACACCGATTCCACTTAACACCGATTCCACTTAACACCAATTCCACTTTACGCCGATTCCACTTTTCACCGATTCTACTTACGCCGATTCCACTTTATGCCGATTCCACTTTATGCCGATTCCACTTACACCAATTCCACTTTACACCGATTCCCCTTACTCCGATTCCACTTACACCGATTCCACTTACACCGATTCCACTTACTCCGATTCTACTTTACACCGATTCCACTTACACCGATTCCACTTTACACCGATTCCACTTTACACCGATTCCAATTACACCGATTCCACATTACACCGATTCCACTTTACACCGATTCCAATTACACCGATTCCACTTTACACCGATTCTACTTTATACCGATTCCACTTTACACCGATTCTACTTTACACCGATTCCACTTACGGCGATTCTACTTTCGCCGATTGTACTTTACGCTGATTCCACTTTACACCGATTCCACTTACACCGATTCCACTTACACCGATTCTACTTACACCGATACTACTTACACCGATTCTACTTTACACCGATTCCACTTTAAACCGATTCCACTTTACACCGATTCCACTTTACACCGATTCTACTTTACACCGATTCCACTTACGGCGATTCTACTTTCGCCGATTGTACTTTACGCTGATTCCACTTTACACCGATTCCACTTACACCGATTCCACTTACACCGATTCTACTTACACCGATACTACTTACACCGATACTACTTACACCGATTCTACTTTACACCGATTCCACTTTAAACCGATTCCACTTTACACCGATTCCACTTTACACCGATTCCACTTACACCGATTCTACTTTACACCGATTCCACTTACACCGATTCCACTTACACCGATTCCACTATGCTCCAATTCCACTTACACCAATTCCACTTACACCGATTCCACTTAACACCGATTCCACTTAACGCCGATTCCACTTTTCACCAATTCTACTTACGCCGATTCCACTTTATGCCGATTCCACTTTATGCCGATTCCACTTACACCAATTCCACTTTACACCAATTCCACTTTACACCGATTCTACTTTACACCGATTCCACTTTAAGCCGATTCCACTTTACACCGATTCAATTTACGCCGATTCCAATTACACCGATTCTACATACGTCGATTCCACTTTAAGTCAATTCCACTTACACCGATTCCACTTTACGCCGATTCCACTTACACCAATTCCACTTTACACCAATTCCACTTTTCACAGATTCCACTTTACACCGATTCCACTTTACACCGATTCCACTTACACCGAATCCACTTACACCGAATCCACTTTACGCCGATTCCACTTACTCCGATTCCACTTACTCCGATTCCACTTACTCCGATTCAACTTACACCGAATCCACTTTACGCCGATTCCACTTACTCCGATTCCACTTACACCGATTCCACTTTACACCGATTCCAATTACACCGATTCCACTTTACACACCGATTCTACTTTATACCGATTCCTCTTTACACCGATTCCGCTTACACCGATTCCACTTTACGCCGATTCCACTTACACCAATTCCACTTACACCGATTCCACTTTACAACGATTCCACTTTTCACAGATTCCACTTTACACCGATTCCACTTTACACCGATTCCACTTTACACCGATTCCACTTTACACCGATTCCACTTACACCGAATCCACTTTACGCCGATTCCACTTACTACGATTCCACTTACTCCGATTCCACTTACACCGATTCCACTTACACCGAATCCACTTTACGCCGATTCCACTTACTACGATTCCACTTACTACGATTCCACTTACTCCGATTCCACTTACACCGATTCCACTTACACCGATTCCACTTACACCGAATCCACTTTACACCGATTCCCCTTACACCAATTCCACTTACTCCGATTCCACTTACACCGATTCCACTTACACCAATTCCACTTACTCCGATTCCACTTACACCGATTCCACTTACACCAATTCCACTTACTCCGATTCCACTTACACCGATTCCCCTTACACCAATTCCACTTACTCCGATTCCACTTACACCGATTCCCCTTACACCAATTCCACTTACTCCGATTCCACTTACACCGATTCCACTTACACCAATTCCACTTACTCCGATTCCACTTACACCGATTCCACTTACACCGATTCCACTTACACCGATTCCACTTACACCGATTCCACTTAGACCGATTCCACATTACACCGATTCCACTTACACCGATTCCACTTACACCGATTCCACTTACACCGATTCCACTTACACCGATTCCACTTTACACCGATTCCACTTACACCGATTCCACTTTACACCGATTCCAATTATACCAATTCCAATTACACCAATTCCACTTTACACCGATTCTACTTTATACCGATTCCACTTTACACCGATTCCACTTACGGCGATTCTACTTTCGCCGATTGTACTTACACCGATTCCAATTACACCGATTCCACTTTACACCGATTCCACTTTACACCGATTTCACTTACGCCGATTCCACTTACGCCGATTCCACTTTATGCCGATTCCACTTACACCAATTCCACTTTACACCGATTCCCCTTACTCCGATTCCACTTACACCGATTCCACTTACGCCGATTCCACTTTATGCCGATTCCACTTACACCAATTCCACTTTACACCGATTCCACTTTACACCGATTCCACTTACACCGATTGCACTTACGCCGATTCCACTTACGCCGATTCCACTTTACACCGATTCCACTTACACCGAATCCACTTTACGCCGATTCCACTTACTACGATTCCACTTACTCCGATTCCACTTACACCGATTCCACTTACACCGATTCCACTTACACCGAATCCACTTTACGCCGATTCCACTTACTACGATTCCACTTACTCCGATTCCACTTACACCGATTCCACTTACACCGATTCCACTTACACCGAATCCACTTTACACCGATTCCCCTTACTCCGATTCCACTTACACCGATTCCACTTACACCGATTCCACTTACACCGATTCCACATTACACCGATTCCACTTTACTCCGATTCCACTTACACCGATTCCACTTTACACCGATTCCACTTTACACCGATTCCACTTACACCGATTCCACTTACACCGATTCCACTTTACACCGATTCCAATTACACCGATTCCAATTACACCGATTCCACTTTACACCGATTCTACTTTATACCGATTCCACTTTACACCGATTCCACTTACGGCGATTCTACTTTCGCCGATTGTACTTACACCGATTCCAATTACACCAATTCCACTTTACACCGATTCCACTTTACACCGATTCCACTTTACACCGATTCCACTTTACACCGATTCCACTTACGCCGATTCCACTTACGCCGATTCCACTTTACACCGATTCCACTTACACCGATTCCACTTTACACCGATTCCACTTACACCGATTCCACTTTACACCGATTCCACTTATGCCGAATCCACTTACGCCGATTCCACTTACGCCGATTCCACTTACGCCGATTCCACTTACACCGGTTCCACTTTTCACCGATTCCACTTACACCGATTCTACTTTGCACCGATTCCACTTAACGCCGATTCCACTTAACGCCGATTCCACTTAACGCCGATTCCACTTGCGCCGATTCCAGTTCGGCCGATTCCACTTACACCGATTCCACTTAACACCGATTCCACTTACACCGATTCCACTTACACCGATTCCACTTACACCGATTCCACTTTACGCCAATTCCACTTTACACCGATTCCACTTTATGCGATTCCACTTACACCGATTCCACTTTACACCAATTCCACTTTACACCGATTCCACTTACACCGAATCCACTTTACGCCGATTCCACTTACTCCGATTCCACTTACTCCGATTCCACTTACTCCGATTCTACTTACGCCAATTCTACTTACGCCAATTCTACTTTACACCGATTCCACTTTACACCGATTCCACTTTACAGCGATTCCACTTACACCGATTCTACTTTACACCGATTCCACTTACATCGATTCCACTTTACACCAATTCCACTTACACCGATTCTACTTTACACCGATTCCACTTACACCGATTCCACTTGCACCGATTCCACTTTACACCGATTGCAATTTACACCAATTCCACTTACACCGATTCCACTTACACCGATTCCACTTACACCGATTCTACTTACACCGATTCCACTTTACAACGATTCCACTTACAACGATTCCACTTACAACGATTCTACTTACACCGATTCCACTTTACACCGATTCCACTTACACCGATTCTACTTACACCGATTCCACTTACACCGATTCCACTTACACCGATGCCACTTTTCACCGATTCCACTTACACCAATTCTACTTTACACCGATTCCACTTACACCGATTCCACTTTACACCGATTCCACTTACACCGATTCCACTTTACACCGATTCCACTTACACCGATTCCACTTTACACCGATTCTACTTTACACCGATTCCACTTACACCGATTCCACTTTACACCGATTCCACTTACACCGATTCCACTTACTCCGATTCCACTTACACCGATTCTACTTACGCCGATTCCACTTTACACCGATTCCACTAAAGCCGAATCCACTTATGCCGAATCCACTTACGCCGATTCCACTTACGCCAATTCCACTTACGCCAATTCCACTTATCCACCGATTCCACTTACACCGATTCCACTTTACACCAATTGCACTTACCCCAATTCCACTTTACCCCGATTCCATTTACGCCGATTCCACTTTACACCGATTCCACTTCCACCGATTCCACTTTACACCGAACCCACTTACACCGATTGCACTTTACACCGATTCCACTTACTCCGATTCCACTTTACACCGATTCCACTTTATACCGATTCCACTTTACACCGATTCTACTTATGCCGATTCCACTTTACACCGATTCTACTTACTCCGATTCCACTTACGCCGATTCCACTTTACACCGATTCCACTTACACCGATTCCACTTACGCCGATTCTACTTTACACCGATTCCAATTACACCGATTCTAATTTATACCGATTCCACTTACACCGATTCTACTTTACACCAATTCCACTTACACCGATTCTACTTTACACCGATTCCACTTACACCGATTCCACTTACACTGATTCAACTTTACACCCGTTTCCACTTACACCGATTCTACTTTACACCGATTCCACTTACACCGATTCCACTTTACACCGATTCCCCTTACTCCGATTCCACTTACACCGATTCCACTTACACCGATTCCACTTACTCCGATTCTACTTTACACCGATTCCACTTACACCGATTCCACTTTACACCGAAACCACTTACACCGATTGCACTTTACACCGATTCCACTTACTCCGATTCCACTTTACACCGATTCCACTTTATACCGATTCCACTTTACACCGATTCTACTTATGCCGATTCCACTTTACACCGATTCCACTTCACACCGATTCTACTTACTCCGATTCCACTTACGCCGATTCCACTTTACACCGATTCCACTTACACCGATTCCACTTACGCCGATTCTACTTTACACCGATTCCAATTACACCGATTCTAATTTATACCGATTCCACTTACACCGATTCTACTTTACACCAATTCCACTTACACCGATTCCACTTACACTGATTCAACTTTACACACATTTCCACTTACACCGATTCTACTTTACACCGATTCCACTTACACCGATTCCACTTTACACCGATTCCCCTTACTCCGATTCCACTTACACCGATTCCACTTACACCGATTCCACTTACTCCGATTCTACTTTACACCAATTCCACTTACACCGATTCCACTTTACACCGATTCCACTTTACACCGATTCCAATTACACCGATTCCACATTACACCGATTCCACTTTACACCGATTCCAATTACACCGATTCCACTTTACACCGATTCTACTTTATACCGATTCCACTTTACACCGATTCCAATTACACCGATTCCACTTTACGCTGATTCCACTTTACACCGATTCCACTTACACCGATTCCACTTACACCGATTCTACTTACACCGATACTACTTATACCGATACTACTTACACCGATTCTACTTTACACTGATTCCACTTTAAACCGATTCCACTTTACACCGATTCCACTTTACACCGATTCCACTTCCACCGATTCTACTTTACACCGATTCCACTTACACCGATTCCACTTACACCGATTCCACTTTGCTCCAATTCCACTTACACCAATTCCACTTACACCGATTCCACTTAACACCGATTCCACTTAACACCGATTCCACTTAACACCAATTCCACTTTACGCCGATTCCACTTTTCACCGATTCTACTTACGCCGATTCCACTTTATGCCGATTCCACTTTATGCCGATTCCACTTACACCAATTCCACTTTACACCGATTCCCCTTACTCCGATTCCACTTACACCGATTCCACTTACACCGATTCCACTTACTCCGATTCTACTTTACACCGATTCCACTTACACCGATTCCACTTTACACCGATTCCACTTTACACCGATTCCAATTACACCGATTCCACATTACACCGATTCCACTTTACACCGATTCCAATTACACCGATTCCACTTTACACCGATTCTACTTTATACCGATTCCACTTTACACCGATTCTACTTTACACCGATTCCACTTACGGCGATTCTACTTTCGCCGATTGTACTTTACGCTGATTCCACTTTACACCGATTCCACTTACACCGATTCCACTTACACCGATTCTACTTACACCGATACTACTTACACCGATTCTACTTTACACCGATTCCACTTTAAACCGATTCCACTTTACACCGATTCTACTTTACACCGATTCCACTTACGGCGATTCTACTTTCGCCGATTGTACTTTACGCTGATTCCACTTTACACCGATTCCACTTACACCGATTCCACTTACACCGATTCTACTTACACCGATACTACTTACACCGATACTACTTACACCGATTCTACTTTACACCGATTCCACTTTAAACCGATTCCACTTTACACCGATTCCACTTTACACCGATTCCACTTACACCGATTCTACTTTACACCGATTCCACTTACACCGATTCCACTTACACCGATTCCACTATGCTCCAATTCCACTTACACCAATTCCACTTACACCGATTCCACTTAACACCGATTCCACTTAACGCCGATTCCACTTTTCACCAATTCTACTTACGCCGATTCCACTTTATGCCGATTCCACTTTATGCCGATTCCACTTACACCAATTCCACTTTACACCGATTCTACTTTACACCGATTCCACTTTAAGCCGATTCCACTTTACACCGATTCAATTTACGCCGATTCCAATTACACCGATTCTACATACGTCGATTC
This sequence comes from Somniosus microcephalus, assembly GCF_052327205.1. Classification (NCBI taxonomy): domain Eukaryota; kingdom Metazoa; phylum Chordata; class Chondrichthyes; order Squaliformes; family Somniosidae; genus Somniosus; species Somniosus microcephalus. Next base: position 8,318,825 of record NC_141009.1, read on the forward strand.
CACTTTAAGTCAATTCCACTTACACCGATTCCACTTTACGCCGATTCCACTTACACCAATTCCACTTTACACCGATTCCACTTTTCACAGATTCCACTTTACACCGATTCCACTTTACACCGATTCCACTTACACCGAATCCACTTACACCGAATCCACTTTACGCCGATTCCACTTACTCCGATTCCACTTACTCCGATTCCACTTACTCCGATTCAACTTACACCGAATCCACTTTACGCCGATTCCACTTACTCCGATTCCACTTACACCGATTCCACTTTACACCGATTCCAATTACACCGATTCCACTTTACACACCGATTCTACTTTATACCGATTCCTCTTTACACCGATTCCGCTTACACCGATTCCACTTTACGCCGATTCCACTTACACCAATTCCACTTACACCGATTCCACTTTACAACGATTCCACTTTTCACAGATTCCACTTTACACCGATTCCACTTTACACCGATTCCACTTTACACCGATTCCACTTTACACCGATTCCACTTACACCGAATCCACTTTACGCCGATTCCACTTACTACGATTCCACTTACTCCGATTCCACTTACACCGATTCCACTTACACCGAATCCACTTTACGCCGATTCCACTTACTACGATTCCACTTACTACGATTCCACTTACTCCGATTCCACTTACACCGATTCCACTTACACCGATTCCACTTACACCGAATCCACTTTACACCGATTCCCCTTACACCAATTCCACTTACTCCGATTCCACTTACACCGATTCCACTTACACCAATTCCACTTACTCCGATTCCACTTACACCGATTCCACTTACACCAATTCCACTTACTCCGATTCCACTTACACCGATTCCCCTTACACCAATTCCACTTACTCCGATTCCACTTACACCGATTCCCCTTACACCAATTCCACTTACTCCGATTCCACTTACACCGATTCCACTTACACCAATTCCACTTACTCCGATTCCACTTACACCGATTCCACTTACACCGATTCCACTTACACCGATTCCACTTAGACCGATTCCACATTACACCGATTCCACTTACACCGATTCCACTTACACCGATTCCACTTACACCGATTCCACTTACACCGATTCCACTTTACACCGATTCCACTTACACCGATTCCACTTTACACCGATTCCAATTACACCGATTCCAATTACACCAATTCCACTTTACACCGATTCTACTTTATACCGATTCCACTTTACACCGATTCCACTTACGGCGATTCTACTTTCGCCGATTGTACTTACACCGATTCCAATTACACCGATTCCACTTTACACCGATTCCACTTTACACCGATTCCACTTACGCCGATTCCACTTACGCCGATTCCACTTTATGCCGATTCCACTTACACCAATTCCACTTTACACCGATTCCCCTTACTCCGATTCCACTTACACCGATTCCACTTACGCCGATTCCACTTTATGCCGATTCCACTTACACCAATTCCACTTTACACCGATTCCACTTTACACCGATTCCACTTACACCGATTGCACTTACGCCGATTCCACTTACGCCGATTCCACTTTACACCGATTCCACTTACACCGAATCCACTTTACGCCGATTCCACTTACTACGATTCCACTTACTCCGATTCCACTTACACCGATTCCACTTACACCGATTCCACTTACACCGAATCCACTTTACGCCGATTCCACTTACTACGATTCCACTTACTCCGATTCCACTTACACCGATTCCACTTACACCGATTCCACTTACACCGAATCCACTTTACACCGATTCCCCTTACTCCGATTCCACTTACACCGATTGCACTTACACCGATTCCACTTACACCAATTCCACTTTACACCGATTCCCCTTACTCCGATTCCACTTACACCGATTCCACTTACACCGATTCCACTTACACCGATTCCACATTACACCGATTCCACTTTACTCCGATTCCACTTACACCGATTCCACTTTACACCGATTCCACTTTACACCGATTCCACTTACACCGATTCCACTTACACCGATTCCACTTTACACCGATTCCAATTACACCGATTCCAATTACACCGATTCCACTTTACACCGATTCTACTTTATACCGATTCCACTTTACACCGATTCCACTTACGGCGATTCTACTTTCGCCGATTGTACTTACACCGATTCCAATTACACCAATTCCACTTTACACCGATTCCACTTTACACCGATTCCACTTTACACCGATTCCACTTTACACCGATTCCACTTACGCCGATTCCACTTACGCCGATTCCACTTTACACCGATTCCACTTACACCGATTCCACTTTACACCGATTCCACTTACACCGATTCCACTTTACACCGATTCCACTTATGCCGAATCCACTTACGCCGATTCCACTTACGCCGATTCCACTTACGCCGATTCCACTTACACCGGTTCCACTTTTCACCGATTCCACTTACACCGATTCTACTTTGCACCGATTCCACTTAACACCGATTCCACTTAACGCCGATTCCACTTAACGCCGATTCCACTTAACGCCGATTCCACTTGCGCCGATTCCAGTTCGGCCGATTCCACTTACACCGATTCCACTTAACACCGATTCCACTTAACACCGATTCCACTTAACGCCGATTCCACTTTACGCCGATTCCACTTTACGCCGATTCCACTTACGCCGATTCCACTTACGTCGATTCCACTTTACACCGATTCCACTTACGCCGATTCCACTTACACCGATTCCACTTACACCGATTCCACTTACACCGATTCCACTCTACTCCGATTCCACTTACGCCGATTCCACTTACGCCGATTTCACTTACGCCGATTCCACTTTACGCCGATTCCACTTTACGCGATTCCACTTACGCCGATTCCACTTACGCCGATTTCACTTACGCCGATTCCACTTTACGCCGATTCCACTTTACGCGATTCCACTTACATCGATTCCACTTTACACCGATTCCAATTACGCCGATTCCACCTACGCCGATTCCACTTACACCGATTCCACTTACACCGATTCCACTCTACTCCGATTCCACTTACGCCGATTCCACTTACGCCGATTCCACTTACGCCGATTTCACTTACGCCGATTCCACTTTACGCCGATTCCACTTTACGCGATTCCACTTACACCGATTCCACTTTACACCGATTCCACTCTACACCGATTCCACTTACACCGATTTCACTTACGCCGATTCCACTTTACGCCGATTCCACTTTACGCGATTCCTCTTACACCGATTCCACTTACACCGATTCCACTTACACCGATTCCACTTTACACCGATTCCACTTTACACCAATTCCACTTACACCGAATCCACTTACACCGAATCCACTTTACGCCGATTTCACTTATGCCGATTCCACTTTACGCCGATTCCACTTTACGCGATTCCACTTACACCAATTCCACTTTACACCGATTCCACTTACACCGATTCCACTTACACCGATTCCACTTTACGCCGATTCCACTTTACACCGATTCCACTTTACGCGATTCCACTTACACCGATTCCACTTTACACCGATTCCACTTTACACCGATTCCACTTACACCGAATCCACTTTACGCCGATTCCACTTACTCCGATTCCACTTACTCCGATCCCACTTACTCCGATTCCACTTACTCCGATTCCACTTACTCCGATTCCACTTACGCCAATTCTACTTACGCCAATTCTACTTTACACCGATTCCACTTTACACCGATTCCACTTTACAGCGATTCCACTTCCACGCATTCTACTTTACAGCGATTCCACTTACACCGATTCTACTTTACACCGATTCCACTTTACACCGATTGCAATTTACACCGATTCCACTTACACCGATTCCACTTACACCGATTCCACTTACACCGATTCTACTTACACCGATTCCACTTTACAACGATTCCACTTACAACGATTCCACTTGCACCGATTCTACTTACACCGATTCCACTTTACACCAATTCCACTTACACCGATTCTACTTACACCGATTCCACTTTACAACGATTCCACTTACAACGATTCCACTTGCACCGATTCTACTTACACCGATTCCACTTTACACCGATTCTACTTACACCGATTCCACTTACACCGATACCACTTACACCGATTCCACTTTTCACCGATTCCACTTACACCGATTCTACTTTACACCGATTCCACTTACACCGATTCCACTTTACACCGATTCCACTTACACCGATTCCACTTTACACCGATTCCACTTACACCGATTCTACTTACACCGATTCCACTTTACACCGATTCCACTAAAGCCGAATCCACTTTTGCCGAATCCACTTACGCCGATTCCACTTACGCCAATTCCACTTACGCCAATTCCACTTATCCACCGATTCCACTTACACCGATTCCACTTTACACCAATTGCACTTACCCCAATTCCACTTTACCCCGACTCCATTTACGCCGATTCCACTTTACACCGATTCCACTTCCACCGATTCCACTTTACACCGAACCCACTTACACCGATTGCACTTTACACCGATTCCACTTACTCCGATTCCACTTTACACCGATTCTACTTTACACCGATTCCACTTACACCGATTCCACTTACGCCAATTCTACTTTACACCGATTCCAATTACACCGATTCTAATTTATACCGATTCCACTTACACCGATTCTACTTTACACCAATTCCACTTACACCGATTCTACTTTACACCGATTCCACTTACACCGATTCCACTTACACTGATTCAACTTTACACCCGTTTCCACTTACACCGATTCCACTTTACACCGATTCCACTTACACCGATTCCACTTTACACCGATTCCACTTATGCCGAATCCACTTACGCCGATTCCACTTACGCCGATTCCACTTACGCCGATTCCACTTACACCGGTTCCACTTTTCACCGATTCCACTTACACCGATTCTACTTTGCACCGATTCCACTTAACACCGATTCCACTTAACGCCGATTGAACTTAACGCCGATTCCACTTGCGCCGATTCCAGTTCGGCCGATTCCACTTAACACCGATTCCACTTAACACCGATTCCACTTAACGCCGATTCCACTTTACGCCGATTCCACTTTACGCCAATTCCACTTACGCCGATTCCAGTTCGGCCGATTCTACTTACACCGATTCCACTTACGCCGATTTCACTTACGTCGCTTCCACTTTACGCCGATTCCACTTTACGCGATTCCACTTACATCGATTCCACTTTACACCGATTCCACTTACGCCGATTCCACTTACACCGATTCCACTTACACTGATTCCACTTACACTGATTCCACTTACACCGATTCCACTCTACTCCGATTCCACTTACGCCAATTCCACTTACGCCGATTTCACTTACGCCGATTCCACTTTACGCCGATTCCACTTTACGCGATTCCACTTACACCGATTCCACTTACGCCGATTTCACTTACGCCGATTCCACTTTACGCCGATTCCACTTTACGCGATTCCACTTACATCGATTCCACTTTACACCGATTCCACTTACGCCGATTCCACTTACGCCGATGCCACTTACACCGATTCCACTCTACTCCGATTCCACTTACGCCGATTCCACTTACGCCGATTTCACTTACGCCGATTCCACTTTACGCCGATTCCACTTTACGCGATTCCACTTACACCGATTCCACTTACGCCGATTTCACTTACGCCGATTCCACTTTACGCCGATTCCACTTTACGCGATTCCACTTACATCGATTCCACTTTACACCGATTCCACTTACGCCGATTCCACTTACGCCGATTCCACTTACACCGATTCCACTCTACTCCGATTCCACTTACGCCGATTCCACTTACGCCGATTCCACTTACGCCGATTTCACTTACGCCGATTCCACTTTACGCCGATTCCACTTTACGCGATTCCACTTACACCGATTCCACTTTACACCGATTCCACTCTACTCCGATTCCACCTACACCGATTCCACTTACACCGATTTCACTTACGCCGATTCCACTTTACGCCGATTCCACTTTACGCGATTCCACTTACACCGATTCCACTTACACCAATTCCACTTACACCGATTCCACTTTACACCGATTCCACTTTACACCAATTCCACTTACACCGAATCCACTTACACCGAATCCACTTTATGCCGATTTCACTTATGCCGATTCCACTTTACGCCGATTCCACTTTACGCGATTCCACTTACACCAATTCCACTTTACACCGATTCCACTTACACCGATTCTACTTACACCGATTCCACTTTACAACGATTCCACTTACAACGATTCCACTTGCACCGATTCTACTTACACCGATTCCACTTTACACCAATTCCACTTACACCGATTCTACTTACACCGATTCCACTTTACAACGATTCCACTTACAACGATTCCACTTGCACCGATTCTACTTACACCGATTCCACTTTACACCAATTCCACTTACACCGATTCTACTTACACCGATTCCACTTACACCGATTCCACTTACACCGATGCCACTTTTCACCGATTCCACTTACACCGATTCTACTTTACACCGATTCCACTTACACCGATTCCACTTTACACCGATTCCACTTACACCGATTCTACTTACACCGATTCCACTTTACACCGATTCCACTAAAGCCGAATCCACTTATGCCGATTCCACTTACGCCGATTCCACTTACGCCAATTGCACTTACCCCAATTCCACTTTACCCCGACTCCATTTACGCCGATTCCACTTTACACCGATTCCACTTCCACCGATTCCACTTTACACCGAACCCACTTACACCGATTGCACTTTACACCGATTCCACTTACTCCGATTCCACTTTACACCGATTCCACTTTATACCGATTCCACTTTACACCGATTCTACTTATGCCGATTCCACTTTACACCGATTCCACTTTACACCGATTCTACTTTACACCGATTCCACTTACACCGATTCCACTTACGCCGATTCTACTTTACACCGATTCCAATTACACCGATTCTAATTTATACCGATTCCACTTACACCGATTCTACTTTCCACCAATTCCACTTACACCGATTCCACTTACACTGATTCAACTTTACACCCGTTTCCACTTACACCGATTCTACTTTACACCGATTCCACTTACACCGATTCCAATTTACACCGATTCCCCTTACTCCGATTCCACTTACACCGATTCCACTTACACCGATTCCACTTACACCGATTCCACTTTACACCGATTCCACTTTACACCGATTCCAATTACACCGATTCCACATTACACCGATTCCACTTTACTCCGATTCCACTTTACACCGATTCCACTTACACCGATTCCACTTTACACCGATTCTACTTTATACCGATTCCACTTTACACCGATTCCACTTACGGCGATTCTACTTTCGCCGATTGTACTTACACCGATTCCAATTACACCGATTCCACTTTACACCGATTCCACTTTACACCGATTCCACTTACGCCGATTCCACTTACGCCGATTCTACTTTACACCGATTCCACTTACACCGATTCCACTTTACACCGATTCCACTTACACCGATTCCACTTTACACCGATTCCACTTACGCCGATTCCACTTACGCCGATTCCACTTACGCCGATTCCACTTACACCGATTCCACTTTTCACCGATTCCACTTACACCGATTCTACTTTGCACCGATTCCACTTAACACCGATTCCACTTAACGCCGATTCCACTTATCGCCGATTCCACTTAACGCCGATTCCACTTGCGCCGATTCCAGTTCGGCCGATTCCACTTACACCTATTCCACTTACACCGATTCCACTTAACACCGATTCCACTTAACGCCGATTCCACTTAACGCCGATTCCACTTTACGCCGATTCCAGTTCGGCCGATTCTACTTACACCAATTCCACTTACACCGATTCCACTTTGCACCGATTCCACTGACACCGAATCCACTTTACACCGATTCCACTTTACACCGAATCCACTTTACGCCGATTCCACTTACTCCGATTCCACTTACTCCGATTCCACTTACACTGATTCCACTTACGCCGATTCCACTTACGCCGATTTCACTTACGCCGCTTCCACTTTACGCCGATTCCACTTTACGCGATTCCACTTACATCGATTCCACTTTACACCGATTCCACTTACGCCGATTCCACTTACGCCGATTCCACTTACACCGATTCCACTTACACCGATTCCACTCTACTCCGATTCCACTTACGCCGATTCCACTTACGCCGATTTCACTTACGCCGATTCCACTTTACGCCGATTCCACTTTACGCGATTCCACTTACGCCGATTCCACTTACACCGATTCCACTTACACCGATTCCACTTACGCCGATTCCACTTACGCCGATTCCACTTTACAACGATTCCACTTACAACGATTCCACTTGCACCGATTCTACTTACACCGATTCCACTTTACACCAATTCCACTTACACCGATTCTACTTACACCGATTCCACTTTACAACGATTCCACTTACAACGATTCCACTTGCACCGATTCTACTTACACCGATTCCACTTTACACCAATTCCACTTACACCGATTCTACTTACACCGATTCCACTTACACCGATTCCACTTACACCGATGCCACTTTTCACCGATTCCACTTACACCGATTCTACTTTACACCGATTCCACTTACACCGATTCTACTTACACCGATTCCACTTTACACCGATTCCACTAAAGCCGAATCCACTTATGCCGAATCCACTTACGCCGATTCCACTTATGCCAATTCCACTTACGCCAATTCCACTTATCCACCGATTCCACTTACACCGATTCCACTTTACACCAATTTCACTTACCCCAATTCCACTTTACCCCGACTCCATTTACGCCGATTCCACTTTACACCGATTCCACTTCCACCGATTCCACTTTACACCGAACCCACTTACACCGATTGCACTTTACACCGATTCCACTTACTCCGATTCCACTTTACACCGGTTCCACTTTATACCGATTCCACTTTACACCGATTCTACTTATGCCGATTCCACTTTACACCGATTCCACTTTACACCGATTCTACTTTACACCGATTCCACTTACACCGATTCCACTTACGCCGATTCTACTTTACACCGATTCCAATTACACCGATTCTAATTTATACCGATTCCACTTACACCGATTCTACTTTACACCAATTCCACTTACACCGATTCTACTTTACACCGATTCCACTTACACCGATTCCACTTACACTGATTCAACTTTACACCCGTTTCCACTTACACCGATTCTACTTTACACCGATTCCACTTACACCGATTCCACTTTACACCGATTCCCCTTACTCCGATTCCACTTACACCGATTCCACTTACACCGATTCCACTTTACACCGATTCCACTTTACACCGATTCCAATTACACCGATTCCACATTACACCGATTCCACTTTACTCCGATTCCACTTTACACCGATTCCACTTACACCGATTCCACTTTACACCGATTCCACTTACGGCGATTCTACTTTCGCCGATTGTACTTACACCGATTCCAATTACACCGATTCCACTTTACACCGATTCCACTTTACACCGATTCCACTTTACACCGATTCCACTTACGCCGATTCCACTTACGCCGATTCCACTTTACACCGATTCCACTTACACCGATTCTACTTTACACCGATTCCACTTACACCGATTCCACTTTACACCGATTCCACTTACACCGATTCCACTTACACCGATTCCACTTTACACCGATTCCACTTACGCCGATTCCACTTACGCCGATTCCACTTACACCGATTCCACTTTTCACCGATTCCACTTACACCGATTCTACTTTGCACCGATTCCACTTAACACCGATTCCACTTAACGCCGATTCCACTTATCGCCGATTCCACTTAACGCCGATTCCACTTGCGCCGATTCCAGTTCGGCCGATTCCACTTACACCGATTCCACTTACACCGATTCCACTTAACGCCGATTCCACTTAACGCCGATTCCACTTTACGCCGATTCCACTTACGCCGATTCCAGTTCGGCCGATTCTACTTACACCGATTCCACTTTGCACCGATTCCACTGACACCGAATCCACTTTACACCGATTCCAGTTTACACCGAATCCACTTTACGCCGATTCCACTTACTCCGATTCCACTTACTCCGATTCCACTTACACTGATTCCACTTACGCCGATTCCACTTACGCCGATTCCACTTACGCCGATTTCACTTACGCCGCTTCCACTTTACGCCGATTCCACTTTACGCGATTCCACTTACATCGATTCCACTTTACACTGATTCCACTTACGCCGATTCCACTTACGCCGATTCCACTTACACCGATTCCACTTACACCGATTCCACTCTACTCCGATTCCACTTACGCCGATTCCACTTACGCCGATTCCCCTTACGCCGATTTCACTTACGCCGATTCCACTTTACGCCGATTCCACTTTACGCGATTCCACTTTGCGCGATTCCACTTACACCGATTCCACTTTACACCGATTCCACTTTACACCGATTCCACTTACACCGAATCCACTTTACGCCGATTCCACTTACTCCGATTCCACTTACTCCGATTCCACTTACTCCGATCCCACTTACTCCGATTCCACTTACTCCGATTCCACTTACGCCAATTCTACTTACGCCAATTCTACTTTACACCGATTCCACTTTACACCGATTCCACTTTACAGCGATTCCACTTACACCCATTCTACTTTACAGCGATTCCACTTACACCGATTCTACTTTACACCGATTCCACTTTACACCGATTGCAATTTACACCGATTCCACTTACACCGATTCCACTTACACCGATTCCACTTACACCGATTCCACTTACACCGATTCTACTTACACCGATTCCACTTTACACCGATTCCACTTACACCGATTCTACTTACACCGATTCCACTTACACCGATTCCACTTACACCGATGCCACTTTTCACCGATTCCACTTACACCGATTCTACTTTACACCGATTCCACTTACACCGGTTCCACTTTACACCGATTCCACTTACACCGATTCTACTTACACCGATTCCACTTTACACCGATTCCACTAAAGCCGAATCCACTTATGCCGAATCCACTTACGCCGATTCCACTTATCCACCGATTCCACTTACACCGATTCCACTTTACACCAATTGCACTTACCCCAATTCCACTTTACCCCGACTCCATTTACGCCGATTCCACTTTACACCGATTCCACTTCCACCGATTCCACTTTACACCGAACCCACTTACACCGATTGCACTTTACACCGATTCCACTTACTCCGATTCCACTTTACAACGATTCCACTTTATACCGATTCCACTTTACACCGATTCTACTTATGCCGATTCCACTTTACACCGATTCCACTTTACACCGATTCTACTTACTCCGATTCCACTTACGCCGATTCCACTTTACACCGATTCCACTTTACACCGATTCCACTTACACCGATTCCACTTACGCCGATTCTACTTTACACCGATTCCAATTACACCGATTCTAATTTATACCGATTCCACTTACACCGATTCTACTTTACACCAATTCCAGTTACACCGATTCTACTTTACACCGATTCCACTTACACCTATTCCACTTACACTGATTCAACTTTACACCCGTTTCCACTTACACCGATTCTACTTCACACCGATTCCACTTACACCGATTCCACTTTACACCGATTCCCCTTACTCCGATTCCACTTACACCGATTCCACTTACACCGATTCCACTTACACCGATTCCACTTTACACCGATTCCACTTTACACCGATTCCAATTACACCGATTCCACATTACACCGATTCCACTTTACTCCGATTCCACTTTACTCCGATTCCACTTTACACCGATTCCACTTACACCGATTCCACTTTACACCGATTCCAATTACACCGATTGCAATTACACCGATTCCAATTACACCGATTCCACTTTACACCGATTCTACTTTATACCGATTCCACTTTACACCGATTCCACTTACGGCGATTGTACTTTCGCCGATTGTACTTTACGCTGATTCCACTTTACACCGATTCCACTTACACCGATTCCACTTACACCGATTCTACTTACACCGATACTACTTACACCGATACTACTTACACCGATTCTACTTTACGCCGATTCCACTTTACGCCGATTCCAATTACTCCGATTCCACTTTACACCGATTCCACTTTACACCGATTCCACTTACGCCGATTCTACTTTACACCGATTCCACTTACACCGATTCCACTTACACCGATACTACTTACACCGATACTACTTACACCGATACTACTTACACCGATTCTACTTTACACCGATTCCACTTTACACCGATTCCACTTTACACCGATTGCACTTACACCGATTCCACTTACGCCGATTCTACTTTACACCGATTCCACTTACACCGATTCCACTTACACCGATACTACTTACACCGATACTACTTACACCGATTCTACTTTACACCGATTCCATTTTACGCCGATTCCACTTACTCCGATTCCACTTTACACCGATTCCACTTACACCGATTCCACTTACACCGATTCCACTTTACACCGATTCCACTTTTCACAGATTCCACTTTACACCAATTCCACTTTACACCGATTCCACTTACTACGATTCCACTTACTCCGATTCCACTTACTCCGATTCCACTTACTCCGATTCCACTTACATCGAATCCACTTTACGCCGATTCCACTTACTCCGATTCCACTTACACCGATTCCACTTACACCGATTCCACTTTACACCGATTCCACTTACACCGATTCCCCTTACTCCGATTCCACTTACTCCGATTCCACTTACACCGATTCCACTTACACCGATTCCACTTAGACCGATTCCACATTACACCGATTCCACTTACACCGATTCCACTTTACTCCGATTCCACTTTACTCCGATTCCACTTACACCGATTCCACTTTACACCGATTCCACTTTACACCGATTCCAATTACACCGATTCCAATTACACCGATTCCACTTTACACCGATTCTACTTTATACCGATTCCACTTTACACTGATTCCACTTACGGCGATTCTACTTTCGCCGATTGTACTTACACCGATTCCAATTCCACCGATTCCACTTTACACCGATTCCACTTTACACCGATTCCACTTACGCCGATTCCACTTTACACCGATTCCACTTACGCCGATTCCACTTTACACCGATTCCACTTACACCGATTCTACTTTACACCGATTCCACTTACACCGATTCCACTTACACCGATTCCACTTACACCGATTCTAATTTACACCGATTCCACTTTACACCGATTCTACTTTACACCGATTCCACTTTACACCGATTCTACGTTACACCGATTCCACTTACACCGATTCCACTTACACCGATTCCACTTACACCGATTCCACTTTACACCGATTCCACTTTACACCGATTCAATTTACGCCGATTCCACTTACACCGATTCTAGTTGCACCGGTTCTACTTTACACCGATTCCACTTACACCGATTCTAATTTACACCGATTCCACTTTACACCGATTCTACTTTACACCGATTCCACTTTACACCGATTCTACGTTACACCGATTCTACTTTACACCGATTCCACTTTAAGTCGATTCCACTTTAAGTCGATTCCACTTTACGCCAATTCCAGTTCGGCCGATTCTACTTACACTGATTCCACTTACGCCGATTCCACTTACGCCGATTCCACTTACGCCGATTCCACTTACGCCAATTCCACTTTACGCCGATTGCACGTTACGCCGATTCCACTTTACACCGATTCCACTTTACACCGATTCCACTTTACACCGATTCCACTTTACACCGATTCCACTTACACCGAATCCAGTTTACACCGATTCCACTTTACTCCGATTCCACTTACTCCGATTCCACTTACTCCGATTCTACTTACGCCAATTCTACTTACGCCAATTCTACTTTACACCGATTCCACTTTACACCGATTCCACTTTACAGCGATTCCACTTTACAGCGATTCCACTTACACCCATTCTACTTTACAGCGATTCCACTTACACCGATTCTACTTTACACCGATTCCACTTACATCGATTCCACTTTACACCGATTCCACTTACACCGATTCTACTTTACACCGATTCCACTTACACCGATTCCACTTACACCGATTCCACTTACACCGATTCCACTTTACAACGATTCCACTTACACCGATTCTACTTACACCGATTCCACTTACACCGATTCCACTTTTCACCGATTCCACTTACACCGATTCTACTTTACACCGATTCCACTTACACCGATTCCACTTTACACCGATTCCACTTACACCGATTCCACTTTACACCGATTCCACTTACACCGATTCTACTTACACCGATTCCACTTTACACCGATTCTACTAAAGCCAAATGCACTTATGCCGAATCCACTTACGCCGATTCCACTTACGCCAATTCCACTTACGCCAATTCCACTTATCCACCGATTCCACTTACACCGATTCCACTTTACACCAATTGCACTTACCCCAATTCCACTTTACCCCGATTCCATTTACGCCGATTCCAATTTACACCGATTCCACTTCCACCGATTCCACTTTACACCGAACCCACTTACACCGATTGCACTTTACACCGATTCCACTTAGTCCGATTCCACTTTACACCGATTCCACTTTATACCGATTCCACTTTACACCGATTCTACTTATGCCGATTCCACTTTACACCGATTCCACTTTACACCGATTCTACTTACTCCGATTCCACTTACGCCGATTCCACTTACGCCGATTCCACTTTACACCGATTCCACTTACACCGGTTCCACTTACGCCGATTCTACTTTACACCGATTCCAATTACACCGATTCTAATTTATACCGATTCCACTTACACCGATTCTACTTTACACCAATTCCACTTACACCGATTCTACTTTACACCAATTCCACTTACACCGATTCCACTTACACCGATTCCACTTTACACCGATTCCCCTTACTCCGATTCCACTTACGCCGATTCCACTTACACCGATTCCACTTACACCGATTCCACTTACACCGATTCCACTTTACACCGATTCCACTTTACAACGATTCCAATTACACCGATTCCACATTACACCGATTCCACTTTACTCCGATTCCACTTTACACCTATTCCACTTACACCGATTCCACTTTACACCGATTCCAATTACACCGATTCCAATTACACCGATTCCACTTTGCACCGATTCTACTTTACACCGATTCCACTTTACACCGATTCCACTTACGGCGATTCTACTTTCGCCGATTGTACTTTACGCTGATTCCACTTTACACCGATTCCACTTACACCGATTCCACTTACACCGATTCCACTTACACCGATTCTACTTACACCGATACTACTTACACCGATACTACTTACACCGATTCCACTTTATGCTGATTCCACTTTACGCCGATTCCACTTACTCCGATTCCACTTTACACCGATTCCACTTTACACCGATTCCACTTACACCGATTCCACTTACGCCGATTCCTCTTACACCGATTCCACTTACACCGATTCCACTTACACCGATTCCACTTTACACCGATTCCACTTTTCACAGATTCCACTTTTCACAGATTCCACTTTACACCAATTCCACTTTACACCGATTCCACTTACTACGATTCCACTTACTCCGATTCCACTTACTCCGATTCCACTTACACCGAATCCACTTTACGCCGATTGCACTTACTCCGATTCCACTTACTCCGATTCCACTTACTCCGATTCCACTTACTCCGATTCCACTTACTCCGATTCCACTTTACACCGATTCCACTTACACCGAATCCACTTTACACCGATTCCCCTTACTCCGATTCCACTTACTCCGATTCCACTTACTCCGATTCCACTTACACCGATTCCACTTACACCGATTCCACTTACACCGATTCCACATTACACCGATTCCACTTTACACCGATTCCACTTTACACCGATTCCATTTTACACCGATTCCAATTACACCGATTCCAATTACACCGATTCCACTTTACACCGATTCTACTTTACACTGATTCCACTTTACACTGATTCCACTTACGGCGATTCTACTTTCGCCGATTGTGCTTACACCGATTCCAATTACACTGATTCCACTTTACACCGATTCCACTTACACCGATTCTACTTTACACCGATTCCACTTACACCGATTCCACTTACACCGATTCCACTTACACCGATTCCACTTACACCGATTCCACTTTACACCGATTCCACTTTTCACAGATTCCACTTTTCACAGATTCCACTTTACACCAATTCCACTTTACACCGATTCCACTTACTACGATTCCACTTACTCCGATTCCACTTACTCCGATTCCACTTACACCGAATCCACTTTACGCCGATTGCACTTACTCCGATTCCACTTACTCCGATTCCACTTACTCCGATTCCACTTACTCCGATTCCACTTACTCCGATTCCACTTTACACCGATTCCACTTACACCGAATCCACTTTACACCGATTCCCCTTACTCCGATTCCACTTACTCCGATTCCACTTACTCCGATTCCACTTACACCGATTCCACTTACACCGATTCCACTTACACCGATTCCACATTACACCGATTCCACTTTACACCGATTCCACTTTACACCGATTCCATTTTACACCGATTCCAATTACACCGATTCCAATTACACCGATTCCACTTTACAGCGATTCTACTTTACACTGATTCCACTTTACACTGATTCCACTTACGGCGATTCTACTTTCGCCGATTGTGCTTACACCGATTCCAATTACACTGATTCCACTTTACACCGATTCCACTTACACCGATTCTACTTTACACCGATTCCACTTACACCGATTCCACTTACACCGATTCCACTTACACCGATTCTAATTTACACCGATTCCACTTTACACCGATTCTACTTTACACCGATTCCACTTTACACCGATTCTACGTTACACCGATTCCACTTACACCGATTCCACTTACAGCGATTCCACTTTAAGCCGATTCCACTTTACGTCGATTCCACTTACACCGATTCCACTTTACACCGATTCCACTTTACACCGATTCAATTTACGCCGATTCCACTTACACCGATTCTAGTTGCACCGGTTCTACTTTACACCGATTCCACTTACACCGATTCTAATTTACACCGATTCCACTTTACACCGATTCTACTTCACACCGATTCCACTTTACACCGATTCTACGTTACACCGATTCTACTTTACACCGATTCCACTTTAAGTCGATTCCACTTTAAGTCGATTCCACTTTACGCCAATTCCAGTTCGGCCGATTCTACTTACACCGATTCCACTTACGCCGATTCCACTTACGCCGATTCCACTTACGCCGATTCCACTTACGCCAATTCCACTTTACGCCGATTGCACGTTACGCCGATTCCACTTTACACCGATTCCACTTTACACCGATTCCACTTTACACCGATTCCACTTACACCGAATCCAGTTTACACCGATTCCACTTTACACCGATTCCACTTACGCCGATTCCACGTATACCGATTCCACTTTATACCGATTCCACTTTACACCGATTCCACTTTGCACCGATTGCACGTTATGCCGATTCCACTTTACACCGATTCCACTTTACGCCGATTCTACTTACTCCGATACCACTTACGCCGATTCCACTTACACCGATTGCACGTTACGCCGATTCTACTTTACACCGATTCCACTTTAGCCGATTCTACTTACTCCGATACCACTTACGCCGATTCCACTTACACCGATTCCACTTTACACCGATTCTACTTTACACCGATTCCACTTTAGCCGATTCTACTTACTCCGATACCACTTACGCCGATTCCACTTACACCGATTCCACTTTACACTGATTCTACTTTAGCCGATTCCACTTACACCGATTCCACTTACACCGATTCTACTTTACACCGATTCCACTTACACCGATTCCACTTTAGCCGATTCCACTTACACCGATTCCACTTACACCGATTCCACTTACACCGATTCCACTTACACCGATTCCTCTTTACACCGATTCCACTTACACCGATTCCACTTACACCGATTCCACTTTACACCGATTCCACTTTAAATCAATTCCACTTTACACCAATTCCACTTTACACTGATTCCACTTACACCGATTCCACTTTACTCCGATTCCACTTACACCGATTCCACTTACACCGATTCCACTTTACTCCGATTCCACTTTACACCAATTCCACTTTACACCGATTCCACTTTACACCGATTCTACTTTACTCCGATTCCACTTACACCGATTCCACTTACACCGATTCCACTTTACTCCGATTCCACTTTACACCGATTCCACTTTACACCGATTCCACTTTACACCGATTCTACTTTACTCCGATTCCACTTACACCGATTCCACTTACACCGATTCCACTTTACTCCGATTCCACTTACACCGATTACACTTACACCGATTCCACTTTACACTGATTCTACTTTACACCGATTCCACTTTAGCCGATTCCACTTACACCGATTCTACTTTACACCGATTCCACTTACACCGATTCCACTTACACCGATTCCACTTACACCGATTCCACTTACACCGATTCCACTTACACCGATTCCACTTACACCGATTCCACTTTACACCGATTCCACTTTACACCGATTCCATTTTACTCCGATTCCACTAACACCGATTCCACTTACACCGATTCCACTTTACACCGATTCCACTTTACTCCGATTCCACTTTACACCGATTCCACTTACAGCGATTCCACTTACACCGTTTCCACTTACACCGATTCCACTTTACTCCGATTCCACTTTACTCCGATTCCACTTACACCGATTCCACTTACACCGATTCCACCTTACACCGATTCCACTTACACCGATTCCACTTACACCGATTCCACTTACACCGATTCCACTTACACCGATTCCACCTTACACCAATTCCACTTTACACCGATTCCACTTACACCGATTCCACTTTACACCGATTCCACTTACACCGATTCCACTTTACACCGATTCCACTTACACCGATTCCACTTACACCGATTCCACCTTTCACCAATTCCACTTACACCGATTCCACTTTACACCGATTCCACTTTAAATCAATTCCACTTTACACCGATTCCACTTTACTCCGATTCCACTTACACCGATTCCACTTTACTCCGATTCCACTTACACCGATTCCACTTTACTCCGATTCCACTTTAAATCAATTCCACTTTACACCGATTCCACTTTACTCCGATTCCACTTACACCGATTCCACTTTACTCCGATTCCACTTTACTCCGATTCCACTTTACACCGATTCCACTTTACACCGATTCCACTTTACTCCGATTCCACTTACACCGATTCCACTTACACCGATTCCACTTTACTCTGATTCTACTTTACACCGATTCCACTTACACCGATTCCACTTACACCGATTCCACTTACACCGATTCCACTTACACCGATTCCACTTTACTCCGATTCCACTTTACACCGATTCCACTTACACCGATTCCACTTACACCGATTCCACTTTACTCCGATTCCACTTACACCGATTCCACTTACACAGATTCCACTTTACTCCGATTCCACTTTACTCCGATTCCACTTACACCGATTCCACTTTACTCCGATTCCACTTTACTCCGATTCCACTTTCGCCGATTCCACTTACGCCGATTCCACCTTACTCCGATTCCACTTACACCGATTCCACTTACACCGATTCCACCTTACACCGATTCCACTTACGCCGATTCCACCTTTCACCAATTCCACTTTACACCGATTCCACTTACACCGATTCTACTTTACACCGATTCCACTTACACCGATTCCACTTACACCGATTCCACTTTACACCGATTCCACTTTACACCGATTCCACTTACACCGATTCCACCTTTCACCGATTCCACTTTACACCGATTCCACTTTACACCGATTCCACTTACACCGATTCCACTTACACCGATTCCACTTACTCCGATTCCACTTACACCGATTCCACTTACACCGATTCCACTTACACCGATTCCACTTACACCGATTCCACTTTACACCGATTCCACTTACACCGATTCCACTTACACCGATTCCACCTTACACCAATTCCACTTTACACCGATTCCACTTACGCCGATTCCACCTTTCACCAATTCCACTTACACCGATTCCACTTACACCGATTCCACTTACACCGATTCCACTTACACCGATTCCACTTTACACCGATTCCACCTTTCACCAATTCCACTTACACCGATTCCACTTACACCGATTCCACTTACACCGATTCCACTTACACCGATTCCACCTTTCACCAATTCCACTTACGCCGATTCCACCTTTCACCAATTCCACTTACACCGATTCCACCTTTCACCAATTCCACTTTACACCGATTCCACTTACACCGATTCCACTTACACCGATTCCACTTACACCGATTCTACTTTACACCGATTCCACTTACACCGATTCCACTTTACACCGATTCCACTTACACCGATTCCACTTACACCGATTCCACTTTACACCGATTCCACTTACACCGATTCCACTTACAGCGATTCCACCTTTCACCAATTCCACTTACACCGATTCCACTTTACACCGATTCCACTTTAAATCAATTCCACTTTACACCGATTCCACTTTACTCCGATTCCACTTACACCGATTCCACTTTACTCCGATTCCACTTACACCGATTCCACTTTACTCCGATTCCACTTTAAATCAATTCCACTTTACACCGATTCCACTTTACTCCGATTCCACTTACACCGATTCCACTTTACTCCGATTCCACTTACACCGATTCCACTTTACTCCGATTCCACTTTACACCGATTCCACTTTACACCGATTCCACTTTACTCCGATTCCACTTACACCGATTCCACTTTACACTGATTCTACTTTACACCGATTCCACTTACACCGATTCCACTTACACCGATTCCACTTACACCGATTCCACTTTACTCCGATTCCACTTTACACCGATTCCACTTACACCGATTCCACTTACACCGATTCCACTTTACTCCGATTCCACTTACACCGATTCCACTTACACAGATTCCACTTTACTCCGATTCCACTTTACTCCGATTCCACTTACACCGATTCCACTTTACTCCGATTCCACTTACTCCGATTCCACTTTCGCCGATTCCACTTACGCCGATTCCACCTTACTCCGATTCCACTTACACCGATTCCACTTACACCGATTCCACCTTACACCGATTCCACTTACGCCGATTCCACCTTTCACCAATTCCACTTTACACCGATTCCACTTACACCGATTCCACTTACACCGATTCCACTTACACCGATTCTACTTTACACCGATTCCACTTACACCGATTCCACTTACACCGATTCCACTTTACACCGATTCCACTTTACACCGATTCCACTTACACCGATTCCACCTTTCACCGATTCCACTTTACACCGATTCCACTTTACACCGATTCCACTTACACCGATTCCACTTACACCGATTCCACTTACTCCGATTCCACTTACACCGATTCCACTTACACCGATTCCACTTACACCGATTCCACTTACACCGATTCCACTTTACACCGATTCCACTTACACCGATTCCACTTACACCGATTCCACCTTACACCAATTCCACTTTACACCGATTCCACTTACGCCGATTCCACCTTTCACCAATTCCACTTTACACCGATTCCACTTACACCGATTCCACTTACACCGATTCCACCTTACACCAATTCCACTTTACACCGATTCCACTTTACACCGATTCCATTTTACTCCGATTCCACTAACACCGATTCCACTTACACCGATTCCACTTTACACCGATTCCACTTTACTCCGATTCCACTTTACACCGATTCCACTTACAGCGATTCCACTTACACCGTTTCCACTTACACCGATTCCACTTTACTCCGATTCCACTTTACTCCGATTCCACTTACACCGATTCCACTTACACCGATTCCACCTTACACCGATTCCACTTACACCGATTCCACTTACACCGATTCCACTTACACCGATTCCACTTACACCGATTCCACCTTACACCAATTCCACTTTACACCGATTCCACTTACACCGATTCCACTTTACACCGATTCCACTTACACCGATTCCACTTTACACCGATTCCACTTACACCGATTCCACTTACACCGATTCCACCTTTCACCAATTCCACTTACACCGATTCCACTTTACACCGATTCCACTTTAAATCAATTCCACTTTACACCGATTCCACTTTACTCCGATTCCACTTACACCGATTCCACTTTACTCCGATTCCACTTACACCGATTCCACTTTACTCCGATTCCACTTTAAATCAATTCCACTTTACACCGATTCCACTTTACTCCGATTCCACTTACACCGATTCCACTTTACTCCGATTCCACTTTACTCCGATTCCACTTTACACCGATTCCACTTTACACCGATTCCACTTTACTCCGATTCCACTTACACCGATTCCACTTACACCGATTCCACTTTACTCTGATTCTACTTTACACCGATTCCACTTACACCGATTCCACTTACACCGATTCCACTTACACCGATTCCACTTACACCGATTCCACTTTACTCCGATTCCACTTTACACCGATTCCACTTACACCGATTCCACTTACACCGATTCCACTTTACTCCGATTCCACTTACACCGATTCCACTTACACAGATTCCACTTTACTCCGATTCCACTTTACTCCGATTCCACTTACACCGATTCCACTTTACTCCGATTCCACTTTACTCCGATTCCACTTTCGCCGATTCCACTTACGCCGATTCCACCTTACTCCGATTCCACTTACACCGATTCCACTTACACCGATTCCACCTTACACCGATTCCACTTACGCCGATTCCACCTTTCACCAATTCCACTTTACACCGATTCCACTTACACCGATTCTACTTTACACCGATTCCACTTACACCGATTCCACTTACACCGATTCCACTTTACACCGATTCCACTTTACACCGATTCCACTTACACCGATTCCACCTTTCACCGATTCCACTTTACACCGATTCCACTTTACACCGATTCCACTTACACCGATTCCACTTACACCGATTCCACTTACTCCGATTCCACTTACACCGATTCCACTTACACCGATTCCACTTACACCGATTCCACTTACACCGATTCCACTTTACACCGATTCCACTTACACCGATTCCACTTACACCGATTCCACCTTACACCAATTCCACTTTACACCGATTCCACTTACGCCGATTCCACCTTTCACCAATTCCACTTACACCGATTCCACTTACACCGATTCCACTTACACCGATTCCACTTACACCGATTCCACTTTACACCGATTCCACCTTTCACCAATTCCACTTACACCGATTCCACTTACACCGATTCCACTTACACCGATTCCACTTACACCGATTCCACCTTTCACCAATTCCACTTACGCCGATTCCACCTTTCACCAATTCCACTTACACCGATTCCACCTTTCACCAATTCCACTTTACACCGATTCCACTTACACCGATTCCACTTACACCGATTCCACTTACACCGATTCTACTTTACACCGATTCCACTTACACCGATTCCACTTTACACCGATTCCACTTACACCGATTCCACTTTACACCGATTCCACTTACACCGATTCCACTTACAGCGATTCCACCTTTCACCAATTCCACTTACACCGATTCCACTTTACACCGATTCCACTTTAAATCAATTCCACTTTACACCGATTCCACTTTACTCCGATTCCACTTACACCGATTCCACTTTACTCCGATTCCACTTACACCGATTCCACTTTACTCCGATTCCACTTTAAATCAATTCCACTTTACACCGATTCCACTTTACTCCGATTCCACTTACACCGATTCCACTTTACTCCGATTCCACTTACACCGATTCCACTTTACTCCGATTCCACTTTACACCGATTCCACTTTACACCGATTCCACTTTACTCCGATTCCACTTACACCGATTCCACTTTACACTGATTCTACTTTACACCGATTCCACTTACACCGATTCCACTTACACCGATTCCACTTACACCGATTCCACTTTACTCCGATTCCACTTTACACCGATTCCACTTACACCGATTCCACTTACACCGATTCCACTTTACTCCGATTCCACTTACACCGATTCCACTTACACAGATTCCACTTTACTCCGATTCCACTTTACTCCGATTCCACTTACACCGATTCCACTTTACTCCGATTCCACTTACTCCGATTCCACTTTCGCCGATTCCACTTACGCCGATTCCACCTTACTCCGATTCCACTTACACCGATTCCACTTACACCGATTCCACCTTACACCGATTCCACTTACGCCGATTCCACCTTTCACCAATTCCACTTTACACCGATTCCACTTACACCGATTCCACTTACACCGATTCCACTTACACCGATTCTACTTTACACCGATTCCACTTACACCGATTCCACTTACACCGATTCCACTTTACACCGATTCCACTTTACACCGATTCCACTTACACCGATTCCACCTTTCACCGATTCCACTTTACACCGATTCCACTTTACACCGATTCCACTTACACCGATTCCACTTACACCGATTCCACTTACTCCGATTCCACTTACACCGATTCCACTTACACCGATTCCACTTACACCGATTCCACTTTACACCGATTCCACTTACACCGATTCCACTTACACCGATTCCACCTTACACCAATTCCACTTTACACCGATTCCACTTACGCCGATTCCACCTTTCACCAATTCCACTTTACACCGATTCCACTTACACCGATTCCACTTACACCGATTCCACCTTACACCAATTCCACTTTACACCGATTCCACTTACGCCGATTCCACTTTACACCAATTCCACTTTACACCGATTCCACTTACGCCGATTCCACTTTACACCAATTCCACTTCACACCGATTCCACTTACACCGATTCCACTTACTCCGATTCCACTTACACCGATTCCACTTACACCGATTCCACTTACACCAATTCCACTTTACACCGATTCCACTTACGCCGATTCCACTTTACACCAATTCCACTTTACACCGATTCCACTTACACCGATTCCACTTACTCCGATTCCACTTACACCGATTCCACTTACACCGATTCCACTTTACACCGATTCCACTTACACCGATTCCACTTACACCGATTCCACCTTACACCAATTCCACTTTACACCGATTCCACTTACACCGATTCCACTTACACCGATTCCACTTACACCGATTCCACTTTACACCGATTCCACCTTTCACCAATTCCACTTACACCGATTCCACTTACACCGATTCCACTTACACCGATTCCACTTACACCGATTCCACTTACACCGATTCCACCTTTCACCAATTCCACTTACACCGATTCCACCTTTCACCAATTCCACTTTACACCGATTCCACTTACACCGATTCCACTTACACCGATTCCACTTACACCAATTCTACTTTACACCGATTCCACTTACACCGATTCCACTTTACACCGATTCCACTTTACACCGATTCCACTTACACCGATTCCACCTTTCACCGATTCCACTTTACACCGATTCCACTTTACACCGATTCCACTTTACACCGATTCCACTTACTCCGATTCCACTTACACCGATTCCACTTACACCGATTCCACTTACACCGATTCCACTTACACCGATTCCACCTTTCACCAATTCCACTTACGCCGATTCCACTTTACACCGATTCCACTTACACCGATTCCACTTACACCGATTCCACTTACACCGATTCCACCTTTCACCAATTCCACTTTACACCGATTCCACTTACACCGATTCCACCTTTCACCGATTCCACTTTACACCGATTCCACTTTACACCGATTCCACTTTACACCGATTCCACTTACTCCGATTCCACTTACACCGATTCCACTTACACCGATTCCACTTACACCGATTCCACTTACACCAATTCCACCTTTCACCAATTCCACTTACACCGATTCCACTTACACCGATTCCACTTACACCGATTCCACCTTTCACCGATTCCACTTTACACCGATTCCACTTTACACCGATTCCACTTACGCCGATTCCACTTTACACCGATTCCACTTACGCCGATTCCACTTTACACCGATTCCACTTTACTCCGATTCCACTTACACCGATTCCACTTTACTCCGATTCCACTTACACCGATTCCACTTTACTCCGATTCCACTTTACACCGATTCCACTTTACACCGATTCCACTTTACTCCGATTCCACTTACACCGATTCCACTTACACCGATTCCACTTTACTCTGATTCTACTTTACACCGATTCCACTTACACCGATTCCACTTACACCGATTCCACTTACACCGATTCCACTTACACCGATTCCACTTTACTCCGATTCCACTTTACACCGATTCCACTTACACCGATTCCACTTACACCGATTCCACTTTACTCCGATTCCACTTACACCGATTCCACTTACACAGATTCCACTTTACTCCGATTCCACTTTACTCCGATTCCACTTACACCGATTCCACTTTACTCCGATTCCACTTTACTCCGATTCCACTTTCGCCGATTCCACTTACGCCGATTCCACCTTACTCCGATTCCACTTACACCGATTCCACTTACACCGATTCCACCTTACACCGATTCCACTTACGCCGATTCCACCTTTCACCAATTCCACTTTACACCGATTCCACTTACACCGATTCCACTTACACCGATTCCACTTACACCGATTCTACTTTACACCGATTCCACTTACACCGATTCCACTTACACCGATTCCACTTTACACCGATTCCACTTTACACCGATTCCACTTACACCGATTCCACCTTTCACCGATTCCACTTTACACCGATTCCACTTTACACCGATTCCACTTACACCGATTCCACTTACACCGATTCCACTTACTCCGATTCCACTTACACCGATTCCACTTACACCGATTCCACTTACACCGATTCCACTTTACACCGATTCCACTTACACCGATTCCACTTACACCGATTCCACCTTACACCAATTCCACTTTACACCGATTCCACTTACGCCGATTCCACCTTTCACCAATTCCACTTACACCGATTCCACTTACACCGATTCCACTTACACCGATTCCACTTACACCGATTCCACTTTACACCGATTCCACCTTTCACCAATTCCACTTACACCGATTCCACTTACACCGATTCCACTTACACCGATTCCACCTTTCACCAATTCCACTTACGCCGATTCCACCTTTCACCAATTCCACTTACACCGATTCCACCTTTCACCAATTCCACTTTACACCGATTCCACTTACACCGATTCCACTTACACCGATTCTACTTTACACCGATTCCACTTACACCGATTCCACTTTACACCGATTCCACTTACACCGATTCCACTTTACACCGATTCCACTTACACCGATTCCACTTACACCGATTCCACCTTTCACCAATTCCACTTACACCGATTCCACTTTACACCGATTCCACTTTAAATCAATTCCACTTTACACCGATTCCACTTTACTCCGATTCCACTTACACCGATTCCACTTTACTCCGATTCCACTTACACCGATTCCACTTTACTCCGATTCCACTTTAAATCAATTCCACTTTACACCGATTCCACTTTACTCCGATTCCACTTACACCGATTCCACTTTACTCCGATTCCACTTACACCGATTCCACTTTACTCCGATTCCACTTTACACCGATTCCACTTTACACCGATTCCACTTTACTCCGATTCCACTTACACCGATTCCACTTTACACTGATTCTACTTTACACCGATTCCACTTACACCGATTCCACTTACACCGATTCCACTTACACCGATTCCACTTTACTCCGATTCCACTTTACACCGATTCCACTTACACCGATTCCACTTACACCGATTCCACTTTACTCCGATTCCACTTACACCGATTCCACTTACACAGATTCCACTTTACTCCGATTCCACTTTACTCCGATTCCACTTTACACCGATTGCACTTACACCGATTCCACTTACGCCGATTCTACTTTACACCGATTCCACTTACACCGATTCCACTTACACCGATACTACTTACACCGATACTACTTACACCGATTCTACTTTACACCGATTCCATTTTACGCCGATTCCACTTACTCCGATTCCACTTTACACCGATTCCACTTACACCGATTCCACTTACACCGATTCCACTTTACACCGATTCCACTTTTCACAGATTCCACTTTACACCAATTCCACTTTACACCGATTCCACTTACTACGATTCCACTTACTCCGATTCCACTTACTCCGATTCCACTTACTCCGATTCCACTTACATCGAATCCACTTTACGCCGATTCCACTTACTCCGATTCCACTTACACCGATTCCACTTACACCGATTCCACTTTACACCGATTCCACTTACACCGATTCCCCTTACTCCGATTCCACTTACTCCGATTCCACTTACACCGATTCCACTTACACCGATTCCACTTAGACCGATTCCACATTACACCGATTCCACTTACACCGATTCCACTTTACTCCGATTCCACTTTACTCCGATTCCACTTACACCGATTCCACTTTACACCGATTCCACTTTACACCGATTCCAATTACACCGATTCCAATTACACCGATTCCACTTTACACCGATTCTACTTTATACCGATTCCACTTTACACTGATTCCACTTACGGCGATTCTACTTTCGCCGATTGTACTTACACCGATTCCAATTCCACCGATTCCACTTTACACCGATTCCACTTTACACCGATTCCACTTACGCCGATTCCACTTTACACCGATTCCACTTACGCCGATTCCACTTTACACCGATTCCACTTACACCGATTCTACTTTACACCGATTCCACTTACACCGATTCCACTTACACCGATTCTAATTTACACCGATTCCACTTTACACCGATTCTACTTTACACCGATTCCACTTTACACCGATTCTACGTTACACCGATTCCACTTACACCGATTCCACTTACACCGATTCCACTTACACCGATTCCACTTTACACCGATTCCACTTTACACCGATTCAATTTACGCCGATTCCACTTACACCGATTCTAGTTGCACCGGTTCTACTTTACACCGATTCCACTTACACCGATTCTAATTTACACCGATTCCACTTTACACCGATTCTACTTTACACCGATTCCACTTTACACCGATTCTACGTTACACCGATTCTACTTTACACCGATTCCACTTTAAGTCGATTCCACTTTAAGTCGATTCCACTTTACGCCAATTCCAGTTCGGCCGATTCTACTTACACTGATTCCACTTACACCGATTCCACTTACGCCGATTCCACTTACGCCGATTCCACTTACGCCAATTCCACTTTACGCCGATTGCACGTTACGCCGATTCCACTTTACACCGATTCCACTTTACACCGATTCCACTTTACACCGATTCCACTTTACACCGATTCCACTTACACCGAATCCAGTTTACACCGATTCCACTTTACTCCGATTCCACTTACTCCGATTCCACTTACTCCGATTCTACTTACGCCAATTCTACTTACGCCAATTCTACTTTACACCGATTCCACTTTACACCGATTCCACTTTACAGCGATTCCACTTTACAGCGATTCCACTTACACCCATTCTACTTTACAGCGATTCCACTTACACCGATTCTACTTTACACCGATTCCACTTACATCGATTCCACTTTACACCGATTCCACTTACACCGATTCTACTTTACACCGATTCCACTTACACCGATTCCACTTACACCGATTCCACTTACACCGATTCCACTTTACAACGATTCCACTTACACCGATTCTACTTACACCGATTCCACTTACACCGATTCCACTTTTCACCGATTCCACTTACACCGATTCTACTTTACACCGATTCCACTTACACCGATTCCACTTTACACCGATTCCACTTACACCGATTCCACTTTACACCGATTCCACTTACACCGATTCTACTTACACCGATTCCACTTTACACCGATTCTACTAAAGCCAAATGCACTTATGCCGAATCCACTTACGCCGATTCCACTTACGCCAATTCCACTTACGCCAATTCCACTTATCCACCGATTCCACTTACACCGATTCCACTTTACACCAATTGCACTTACCCCAATTCCACTTTACCCCGATTCCATTTACGCCGATTCCAATTTACACCGATTCCACTTCCACCGATTCCACTTTACACCGAACCCACTTACACCGATTGCACTTTACACCGATTCCACTTACTCCGATTCCACTTTACACCGATTCCACTTTATACCGATTCCACTTTACACCGATTCTACTTATGCCGATTCCACTTTACACCGATTCCACTTTACACCGATTCTACTTACTCC
Source organism: Somniosus microcephalus (assembly GCF_052327205.1). NCBI lineage: Eukaryota > Metazoa > Chordata > Chondrichthyes > Squaliformes > Somniosidae > Somniosus > Somniosus microcephalus. Next base: position 8,349,459 of record NC_141009.1, read on the forward strand.
GATTCCACTTACGCCGATTCCACTTACGCCGATTCCACTTTACACCGATTCCACTTACACCGGTTCCACTTACGCCGATTCTACTTTACACCGATTCCAATTACACCGATTCTAATTTATACCGATTCCACTTACACCGATTCTACTTTACACCAATTCCACTTACACCGATTCTACTTTACACCGATTCCACTTACACCAATTCCACTTACACCGATTCCACTTACACCGATTCCACTTTACACCGATTCCCCTTACTCCGATTCCACTTACGCCGATTCCACTTACACCGATTCCACTTACACCGATTCCACTTTACACCGATTCCACTTTACACCGATTCCAATTACACCGATTCCACATTACACCGATTCCACTTTACTCCGATTCCACTTTACACCTATTCCACTTACACCGATTCCACTTTACACCGATTCCAATTACACCGATTCCAATTACACCGATTCCACTTTGCACCGATTCTACTTTACACCGATTCCACTTTACACCGATTCCACTTACGGCGATTCTACTTTCGCCGATTGTACTTTACGCTGATTCCACTTTACACCGATTCCACTTACACCGATTCCACTTACACCGATTCCACTTACACCGATTCTACTTACACCGATACTACTTACACCGATACTACTTACACCGATTCCACTTTACGCTGATTCCACTTTACGCCGATTCCACTTACTCCGATTCCACTTTACACCGATTCCACTTTACACCGATTCCACTTACACCGATTCCACTTACGCCGATTCCTCTTACACCGATTCCACTTACACCGATTCCACTTACACCGATTCCACTTTACACCGATTCCACTTTTCACCGATTCCACTTTTCACAGATTCCACTTTACACCAATTCCACTTTACACCGATTCCACTTACTACGATTCCACTTACTCCGATTCCACTTACTCCGATTCCACTTACACCGAATCCACTTTACGCCGATTGCACTTACTCCGATTCCACTTACTCCGATTCCACTTACTCCGATTCCACTTACTCCGATTCCACTTACTCCGATTCCACTTTACACCGATTCCACTTACACCGAATCCACTTTACACCGATTCCCCTTACTCCGATTCCACTTACTCCGATTCCACTTACTCCGATTCCACTTACACCGATTCCACTTACACCGATTCCACTTACACCGATTCCACATTACACCGATTCCACTTTACACCGATTCCACTTTACACCGATTCCATTTTACACCGATTCCAATTACACCGATTCCAATTACACCGATTCCACTTTACACCGATTCTACTTTACACTGATTCCACTTTACACTGATTCCACTTACGGCGATTCTACTTTCGCCGATTGTGCTTACACCGATTCCAATTACACTGATTCCACTTTACACCGATTCCACTTACACCGATTCTACTTTACACCGATTCCACTTACACCGATTCCACTTACACCGATTCCACTTACACCGATTCCACTTACACCGATTCCACTTTACACCGATTCCACTTTTCACAGATTCCACTTTTCACAGATTCCACTTTACACCAATTCCACTTTACACCGATTCCACTTACTACGATTCCACTTACTCCGATTCCACTTACTCCGATTCCACTTACACCGAATCCACTTTACGCCGATTGCACTTACTCCGATTCCACTTACTCCGATTCCACTTACTCCGATTCCACTTACTCCGATTCCACTTACTCCGATTCCACTTTACACCGATTCCACTTACACCGAATCCACTTTACACCGATTCCCCTTACTCCGATTCCACTTACTCCGATTCCCCTTACTCCGATTCCACTTACTCCGATTCCACTTACTCCGATTCCACTTACACCGATTCCACTTACACCGATTCCACTTACACCGATTCCACATTACACCGATTCCACTTTACACCGATTCCACTTTACACCGATTCCATTTTACACCGATTCCAATTACACCGATTCCAATTACACCGATTCCACTTTACAGCGATTCTACTTTACACTGATTCCACTTTACACTGATTCCACTTACGGCGATTCTACTTTCGCCGATTGTGCTTACACCGATTCCAATTACACTGATTCCACTTTACACCGATTCCACTTACACCGATTCTACTTTACACCGATTCCACTTACACCGATTCCACTTACACCGATTCCACTTACACCGATTCTAATTTACACCGATTCCACTTTACACCGATTCTACTTTACACCGATTCCACTTTACACCGATTCTACGTTACACCGATTCCACTTACACCGATTCCACTTACAGCGATTCCACTTTAAGCCGATTCCACTTTACGTCGATTCCACTTACACCGATTCCACTTTACACCGATTCCACTTTACACCGATTCAATTTACGCCGATTCCACTTACACCGATTCTAGTTGCACCGGTTCTACTTTACACCGATTCCACTTACACCGATTCTAATTTACACCGATTCCACTTTACACCGATTCTACTTCACACCGATTCCACTTTACACCGATTCTACGTTACACCGATTCTACTTTACACCGATTCCACTTTAAGTCGATTCCACTTTAAGTCGATTCCACTTTACGCCAATTCCAGTTCGGCCGATTCTACTTACACCGATTCCACTTACGCCGATTCCACTTACGCCGATTCCACTTACGCCGATTCCACTTACGCCAATTCCACTTTACGCCGATTGCACGTTACGCCGATTCCACTTTACACCGATTCCACTTTACACCGATTCCACTTTACACCGATTCCACTTACACCGAATCCAGTTTACACCGATTCCACTTTACACCGATTCCACTTACGCCGATTCCACGTATACCGATTCCACTTTATACCGATTCCACTTTACACCGATTCCACTTTGCACCGATTGCACGTTATGCCGATTCCACTTTACACCGATTCCACTTTACGCCGATTCTACTTACTCCGATACCACTTACGCCGATTCCACTTACACCGATTGCACGTTACGCCGATTCTACTTTACACCGATTCCACTTTAGCCGATTCTACTTACTCCGATACCACTTACGCCGATTCCACTTACACCGATTCCACTTTACACCGATTCTACTTTACACCGATTCCACTTTAGCCGATTCTACTTACTCCGATACCACTTACGCCGATTCCACTTACACCGATTCCACTTTACACTGATTCTACTTTAGCCGATTCCACTTACACCGATTCCACTTACACCGATTCTACTTTACACCGATTCCACTTACACCGATTCCACTTTAGCCGATTCCACTTACACCGATTCCACTTACACCGATTCCACTTACACCGATTCCACTTACACCGATTCCTCTTTACACCGATTCCACTTACACCGATTCCACTTACACCGATTCCACTTTACACCGATTCCACTTTAAATCAATTCCACTTTACACCAATTCCACTTTACACTGATTCCACTTACACCGATTCCACTTTACTCCGATTCCACTTACACCGATTCCACTTACACCGATTCCACTTTACTCCGATTCCACTTTACACCAATTCCACTTTACACCGATTCCACTTTACACCGATTCTACTTTACTCCGATTCCACTTACACCGATTCCACTTACACCGATTCCACTTTACTCCGATTCCACTTACACCGATTACACTTACACCGATTCCACTTTACACTGATTCTACTTTACACCGATTCCACTTTAGCCGATTCCACTTACACCGATTCTACTTTACACCGATTCCACTTACACCGATTCCACTTACACCGATTCCACTTACACCGATTCCACTTACACCGATTCCACTTACACCGATTCCACTTACACCGATTCCACTTTACACCGATTCCACTTTACACCGATTCCATTTTACTCCGATTCCACTAACACCGATTCCACTTACACCGATTCCACTTTACACCGATTCCACTTTACTCCGATTCCACTTTACACCGATTCCACTTACAGCGATTCCACTTACACCGTTTCCACTTACACCGATTCCACTTTACTCCGATTCCACTTTACTCCGATTCCACTTACACCGATTCCACTTACACCGATTCCACCTTACACCGATTCCACTTACACCGATTCCACTTACACCGATTCCACTTACACCGATTCCACTTACACCGATTCCACCTTACACCAATTCCACTTTACACCGATTCCACTTACACCGATTCTACTTTACACCGATTCCACTTACACCGATTCCACTTTACACCGATTCCACTTACACCGATTCCACTTACACCGATTCCACCTTTCACCAATTCCACTTACACCGATTCCACTTTACACCGATTCCACTTTAAATCAATTCCACTTTACACCGATTCCACTTTACTCCGATTCCACTTACACCGATTCCACTTTACTCCGATTCCACTTACACCGATTCCACTTTACTCCGATTCCACTTTAAATCAATTCCACTTTACACCGATTCCACTTTACTCCGATTCCACTTACACCGATTCCACTTTACTCCGATTCCACTTTACTCCGATTCCACTTTACACCGATTCCACTTTACACCGATTCCACTTTACTCCGATTCCACTTACACCGATTCCACTTACACCGATTCCACTTTACTCTGATTCTACTTTACACCGATTCCACTTACACCGATTCCACTTACACCGATTCCACTTACACCGATTCCACTTACACCGATTCCACTTACACCGATTCCACTTTACTCCGATTCCACTTTACACCGATTCCACTTACACCGATTCCACTTACACCGATTCCACTTTACTCCGATTCCACTTACACCGATTCCACTTACACAGATTCCACTTTACTCCGATTCCACTTTACTCCGATTCCACTTACACCGATTCCACTTTACTCCGATTCCACTTTACTCCGATTCCACTTTCGCCGATTCCACTTACGCCGATTCCACCTTACTCCGATTCCACTTACACCGATTCCACTTACACCGATTCCACCTTACACCGATTCCACTTACGCCGATTCCACCTTTCACCGATTCCACTTTACACCGATTCCACTTACACCGATTCTACTTTACACCGATTCCACTTACACCGATTCCACTTACACCGATTCCACTTTACACCGATTCCACTTTACACCGATTCCACTTACACCGATTCCACCTTTCACCGATTCCACTTTACACCGATTCCACTTTACACCGATTCCACTTACACCGATTCCACTTACACCGATTCCACTTACTCCGATTCCACTTACACCGATTCCACTTACACCGATTCCACTTACACCGATTCCACTTACACCGATTCCACTTACACCGATTCCACTTTACACCGATTCCACTTACACCGATTCCACTTACACCGATTCCACCTTACACCAATTCCACTTTACACCGATTCCACTTACGCCGATTCCACCTTTCACCAATTCCACTTACACCGATTCCACTTACACCGATTCCACTTACACCGATTCCACTTACACCGATTCCACTTACACCGATTCCACTTTACACCGATTCCACCTTTCACCAATTCCACTTACACCGATTCCACTTACACCGATTCCACTTACACCGATTCCACTTACACCGATTCCACCTTTCACCAATTCCACTCACGCCGATTCCACCTTTCACCAATTCCACTTACACCGATTCCACCTTTCACCAATTCCACTTTACACCGATTCCACTTACACCGATTCCACTTACACCGATTCCACTTACACCGATTCTACTTTACACCGATTCCACTTACACCGATTCCACTTTACACCGATTCCACTTACACCGATTCCACTTTACACCGATTCCACTTACACCGATTCCACTTACACCGATTCCACCTTTCACCAATTCCACTTACACCGATTCCACTTTACACCGATTCCACTTTAAATCAATTCCACTTTACACCGATTCCACTTTACTCCGATTCCACTTACACCGATTCCACTTTACTCCGATTCCACTTACACCGATTCCACTTTACTCCGATTCCACTTTAAATCAATTCCACTTTACACCGATTCCACTTTACTCCGATTCCACTTACACCGATTCCACTTTACTCCGATTCCACTTACACCGATTCCACTTTACTCCGATTCCACTTTACACCGATTCCACTTTACACCGATTCCACTTTACTCCGATTCCACTTACACCGATTCCACTTTACACTGATTCTACTTTACACCGATTCCACTTACACCGATTCCACTTACACCGATTCCACTTACACCGATTCCACTTTACTCCGATTCCACTTTACACCGATTCCACTTACACCGATTCCACTTACACCGATTCCACTTTACTCCGATTCCACTTACACCGATTCCACTTACACAGATTCCACTTTACTCCGATTCCACTTTACTCCGATTCCACTTACACCGATTCCACTTTACTCCGATTCCACTTACTCCGATTCCACTTTCGCCGATTCCACTTACGCCGATTCCACCTTACTCCGATTCCACTTACACCGATTCCACTTACACCGATTCCACCTTACACCGATTCCACTTACGCCGATTCCACCTTTCACCAATTCCACTTTACACCGATTCCACTTACACCGATTCCACTTACACCGATTCCACTTACACCGATTCTACTTTACACCGATTCCACTTACACCGATTCCACTTACACCGATTCCACTTTACACCGATTCCACTTTACACCGATTCCACTTACACCGATTCCACCTTTCACCGATTCCACTTTACACCGATTCCACTTTACACCGATTCCACTTACACCGATTCCACTTACACCGATTCCACTTACTCCGATTCCACTTACACCGATTCCACTTACACCGATTCCACTTACACCGATTCCACTTACACCGATTCCACTTTACACCGATTCCACTTACACCGATTCCACTTACACCGATTCCACCTTACACCAATTCCACTTTACACCGATTCCACTTACGCCGATTCCACCTTTCACCAATTCCACTTTACACCGATTCCACTTACACCGATTCCACTTTACACCAATTCCACTTTACACCGATTCCACTTACACCGATTCCACTTACTCCGATTCCACTTACACCGATTCCACTTACACCAATTCCACTTTACACCGATTCCACTTACGCCGATTCCACTTTACACCAATTCCACTTTACACCGATTCCACTTACACCGATTCCACTTACTCCGATTCCACTTACACCGATTCCACTTACACCGATTCCACTTTACACCGATTCCACTTACACCGATTCCACTTTACACCAATTCCACTTTACACCGATTCCACTTACACCGATTCCACTTACACCGATTCCACTTACACCGATTCCACTTTACACCGATTCCACCTTTCACCAATTCCACTTACACCGATTCCACTTACACCGATTCCACTTACACCGATTCCACTTACACCGATTCCACTTACACCGATTCCACCTTTCACCAATTCCACTTACACCGATTCCACCTTTCACCAATTCCACTTTACACCGATTCCACTTACACCGATTCCACTTACACCGATTCCACTTACACCGATTCTACTTTACACCGATTCCACTTACACCGATTCCACTTTACACCGATTCCACTTTACACCGATTCCACTTACACCGATTCCACCTTTCACCGATTCCACTTTACACCGATTCCACTTTACACCGATTCCACTTTACACCGATTCCACTTACTCCGATTCCACTTACACCGATTCCACTTACACCGATTCCACTTACACCGATTCCACTTACACCGATTCCACCTTTCACCAATTCCACTTACGCCGATTCCACTTTACACCGATTCCACTTACACCGATTCCACTTACACCGATTCCACTTACACCGATTCCACCTTTCACCAATTCCACTTTACACCGATTCCACTTACACCGATTCCACCTTTCACCGATTCCACTTTACACCGATTCCACTTTACACCGATTCCACTTTACACCGATTCCACTTACTCCGATTCCACTTACACCGATTCCACTTACACCGATTCCACTTACACCGATTCCACTTACACCGATTCCACCTTTCACCAATTCCACTTACACCGATTCCACTTACACCGATTCCACTTACACCGATTCCACCTTTCACCGATTCCACTTTACACCGATTCCACTTTACACCGATTCCACTTACGCCGATTCCACTTTACACCGATTCCACTTACGCCGATTCCACTTTACACCGATTCCACTTTACTCCGATTCCACTTACACCGATTCCACTTTACTCCGATTCCACTTACACCGATTCCACTTTACTCCGATTCCACTTTACACCGATTCCACTTTACACCGATTCCACTTTACTCCGATTCCACTTACACCGATTCCACTTACACCGATTCCACTTTACTCTGATTCTACTTTACACCGATTCCACTTACACCGATTCCACTTACACCGATTCCACTTACACCGATTCCACTTACACCGATTCCACTTTACTCCGATTCCACTTTACACCGATTCCACTTACACCGATTCCACTTACACCGATTCCACTTTACTCCGATTCCACTTACACCGATTCCACTTACACAGATTCCACTTTACTCCGATTCCACTTTACTCCGATTCCACTTACACCGATTCCACTTTACTCCGATTCCACTTTACTCCGATTCCACTTTCGCCGATTCCACTTACGCCGATTCCACCTTACTCCGATTCCACTTACACCGATTCCACTTACACCGATTCCACCTTACACCGATTCCACTTACGCCGATTCCACCTTTCACCAATTCCACTTTACACCGATTCCACTTACACCGATTCCACTTACACCGATTCCACTTACACCGATTCTACTTTACACCGATTCCACTTACACCGATTCCACTTACACCGATTCCACTTACACCGATTCCACTTTACACCGATTCCACTTTACACCGATTCCACTTACACCGATTCCACCTTTCACCGATTCCACTTTACACCGATTCCACTTTACACCGATTCCACTTACACCGATTCCACTTACACCGATTCCACTTACTCCGATTCCACTTACACCGATTCCACTTACACCGATTCCACTTACACCGATTCCACTTACACCGATTCCACTTACACCGATTCCACTTTACACCGATTCCACTTACACCGATTCCACTTACACCGATTCCACCTTACACCAATTCCACTTTACACCGATTCCACTTACGCCGATTCCACCTTTCACCAATTCCACTTACACCGATTCCACTTACACCGATTCCACTTACACCGATTCCACTTACACCGATTCCACTTTACACCGATTCCACCTTTCACCAATTCCACTTACACCGATTCCACTTACACCGATTCCACTTACACCGATTCCACTTACACCGATTCCACCTTTCACCAATTCCACTTACGCCGATTCCACCTTTCACCAATTCCACTTACACCGATTCCACCTTTCACCAATTCCACTTTACACCGATTCCACTTACACCGATTCCACTTACACCGATTCCACTTACACCGATTCTACTTTACACCGATTCCACTTACACCGATTCCACTTTACACCGATTCCACTTACACCGATTCCACTTTACACCGATTCCACTTACACCGATTCCACTTACACCGATTCCACCTTTCACCAATTCCACTTACACCGATTCCACTTTACACCGATTCCACTTTAAATCAATTCCACTTTACACCGATTCCACTTTACTCCGATTCCACTTACACCGATTCCACTTTACTCCGATTCCACTTACACCGATTCCACTTTACTCCGATTCCACTTTAAATCAATTCCACTTTACACCGATTCCACTTTACTCCGATTCCACTTACACCGATTCCACTTTACTCCGATTCCACTTACACCGATTCCACTTTACTCCGATTCCACTTTACACCGATTCCACTTTACACCGATTCCACTTTACTCCGATTCCACTTACACCGATTCCACTTTACACTGATTCTACTTTACACCGATTCCACTTACACCGATTCCACTTACACCGATTCCACTTACACCGATTCCACTTTACTCCGATTCCACTTTACACCGATTCCACTTACACCGATTCCACTTACACCGATTCCACTTTACTCCGATTCCACTTACACCGATTCCACTTACACAGATTCCACTTTACTCCGATTCCACTTTACTCCGATTCCACTTACACCGATTCCACTTTACTCCGATTCCACTTACTCCGATTCCACTTTCGCCGATTCCACTTACGCCGATTCCACCTTACTCCGATTCCACTTACACCGATTCCACTTACACCGATTCCACCTTACACCGATTCCACTTACGCCGATTCCACCTTTCACCAATTCCACTTTACACCGATTCCACTTACACCGATTCCACTTACACCGATTCCACTTACACCGATTCTACTTTACACCGATTCCACTTACACCGATTCCACTTACACCGATTCCACTTACACCGATTCCACTTTACACCGATTCCACTTTACACCGATTCCACTTACACCGATTCCACCTTTCACCGATTCCACTTTACACCGATTCCACTTTACACCGATTCCACTTACACCGATTCCACTTACACCGATTCCACTTACTCCGATTCCACTTACACCGATTCCACTTACACCGATTCCACTTACACCGATTCCACTTACACCGATTCCACTTTACACCGATTCCACTTACACCGATTCCACTTACACCGATTCCACCTTACACCAATTCCACTTTACACCGATTCCACTTACGCCGATTCCACCTTTCACCAATTCCACTTTACACCGATTCCACTTACACCGATTCCACTTACACCGATTCCACTTACACCGATTCCACCTTACACCAATTCCACTTTACACCGATTCCACTTACGCCGATTCCACCTTTCACCAATTCCACTTTACACCGATTCCACTTACACCGATTCCACTTACACCGATTCCACCTTACACCAATTCCACTTTACACCGATTCCACTTACGCCGATTCCACTTTACACCAATTCCACTTTACACCGATTCCACTTACGCCGATTCCACTTTACACCAATTCCACTTTACACCGATTCCACTTACACCGATTCCACTTACTCCGATTCCACTTACACCGATTCCACTTACACCAATTCCACTTTACACCGATTCCACTTACGCCGATTCCACTTTACACCAATTCCACTTTACACCGATTCCACTTACACCGATTCCACTTACTCCGATTCCACTTACACCGATTCCACTTACACCGATTCCACTTTACACCGATTCCACTTACACCGATTCCACTTACACCGATTCCACCTTACACCAATTCCACTTTACACCGATTCCACTTACACCGATTCCACTTACACCGATTCCACTTACACCGATTCCACTTTACACCGATTCCACCTTTCACCAATTCCACTTACACCGATTCCACTTACACCGATTCCACTTACACCGATTCCACCTTTCACCAATTCCACTTACACCGATTCCACCTTTCACCAATTCCACTTTACACCGATTCCACTTACACCGATTCCACTTACACCGATTCCACTTACACCGATTCTACTTTACACCGATTCCACTTACACCGATTCCACTTACACCGATTCCACTTTACACCGATTCCACTTTACACCGATTCCACTTACACCGATTCCACCTTTCACCGATTCCACTTTACACCGATTCCACTTTACACCGATTCCACTTTACACCGATTCCACTTACTCCGATTCCACTTACACCGATTCCACTTACACCGATTCCACTTACACCGATTCCACTTACACCGATTCCACTTACACCGATTCCACCTTTCACCAATTCCACTTACGCCGATTCCACTTTACACCGATTCCACTTACACCGATTCCACTTACACCGATTCCACTTACACCGATTCCACCTTTCACCAATTCCACTTTACACCGATTCCACTTACACCGATTCCACCTTTCACCGATTCCACTTTACACCGATTCCACTTTACACCGATTCCACTTTACACCGATTCCACTTACTCCGATTCCACTTACACCGATTCCACTTTACACCGATTCCACTTTACACCGATTCCACTTTACTCCGATTCCACTTACACCGATTCCACTTACACCGATTCCACTTTACTCTGATTCTACTTTACACCGATTCCACTTACACCGATTCCACTTACACCGATTCCACTTACACCGATTCCACTTTACTCCGATTCCACTTTACACCGATTCCACTTACACCGATTCCACTTACACCGATTCCACTTTACTCCGATTCCACTTACACCGATTCCACTTACACAGATTCCACTTTACTCCGATTCCACTTTACTCCGATTCCACTTACACCGATTCCACTTTACTCCGATTCCACTTTACTCCGATTCCACTTTCGCCGATTCCACTTACGCCGATTCCACCTTACTCCGATTCCACTTACACCGATTCCACTTACACCGATTCCACCTTACACCGATTCCACTTACGCCGATTCCACCTTTCACCAATTCCACTTTACACCGATTCCACTTACACCGATTCCACTTACACCGATTCCACTTACACCGATTCTACTTTACACCGATTCCACTTACACCGATTCCACTTACACCGATTCCACTTTACACCGATTCCACTTTACACCGATTCCACTTACACCGATTCCACCTTTCACCGATTCCACTTTACACCGATTCCACTTTACACCGATTCCACTTACACCGATTCCACTTACACCGATTCCACTTACTCCGATTCCACTTACACCGATTCCACTTACACCGATTCCACTTACACCGATTCCACTTACACCGATTCCACTTACACCGATTCCACTTTACACCGATTCCACTTACACCGATTCCACTTACACCGATTCCACCTTACACCAATTCCACTTTACACCGATTCCACTTACGCCGATTCCACCTTTCACCAATTCCACTTACACCGATTCCACTTACACCGATTCCACTTACACCGATTCCACTTACACCGATTCCACTTTACACCGATTCCACCTTTCACCAATTCCACTTACACCGATTCCACTTACACCGATTCCACTTACACCGATTCCACTTACACCGATTCCACCTTTCACCAATTCCACTTACGCCGATTCCACCTTTCACCAATTCCACTTACACCGATTCCACCTTTCACCAATTCCACTTTACACCGATTCCACTTACACCGATTCCACTTACACCGATTCCACTTACACCGATTCTACTTTACACCGATTCCACTTACACCGATTCCACTTTACACCGATTCCACTTACACCGATTCCACTTTACACCGATTCCACTTACACCGATTCCACTTACACCGATTCCACCTTTCACCAATTCCACTTACACCGATTCCACTTTACACCGATTCCACTTTAAATCAATTCCACTTTACACCGATTCCACTTTACTCCGATTCCACTTACACCGATTCCACTTTACTCCGATTCCACTTACACCGATTCCACTTTACTCCGATTCCACTTTAAATCAATTCCACTTTACACCGATTCCACTTTACTCCGATTCCACTTACACCGATTCCACTTTACTCCGATTCCACTTACACCGATTCCACTTTACTCCGATTCCACTTTACTCCGATTCCACTTACACCGATTCCACTTTACTCCGATTCCACTTTACACCGATTCCACTTTACACCGATTCCACTTACACCGATTCCACTTACACCGATTCTACTTTACACCGATTCCACTTACACCGATTCCACTTACACCGATTCCACTTTACACCGATTCCACTTTACACCGATTCCACTTACACCGATTCCACCTTTCACCGATTCCACTTTACACCGATTCCACTTTACACCGATTCCACTTACACCGATTCCACTTACACCGATTCCACTTACTCCGATTCCACTTACACCGATTCCACTTACACCGATTCCACTTACACCGATTCCACTTACACCGATTCCACTTACACCGATTCCACTTTACACCGATTCCACTTACACCGATTCCACTTACACCGATTCCACCTTACACCAATTCCACTTTACACCGATTCCACTTACGCCGATTCCACCTTTCACCAATTCCACTTTACACCGATTCCACTTACACCGATTCCACTTACACCGATTCCACCTTACACCAATTCCACTTTACACCGATTCCACCTTACACCGATTCCACTTACGCCGATTCCACCTTTCACCAATTCCACTTTACACCGATTCCACTTACACCGATTCCACTTACACCGATTCCACTTACACCGATTCTACTTTACACCGATTCCACTTACACCGATTCCACTTACACCGATTCCACTTTACACCGATTCCACTTTACACCGATTCCACTTACACCGATTCCACCTTTCACCGATTCCACTTTACACCGATTCCACTTTACACCGATTCCACTTACACCGATTCCACTTACACCGATTCCACTTACTCCGATTCCACTTACACCGATTCCACTTACACCGATTCCACTTACACCGATTCCACTTACACCGATTCCACTTACACCGATTCCACCTTACACCAATTCCACTTTACACCGATTCCACTTACGCCGATTCCACCTTTCACCAATTCCACTTTACACCGATTCCACTTACACCGATTCCACTTACACCGATTCCACCTTACACCAATTCCACTTTACACCGATTCCACTTACGCCGATTCCACTTTACGCCAATTCCACTTTACACCAATTCCACTTACACCGATTCCACTTACGCCGATTCCACTTTACACCAATTCCACTTTACACCGATTCCACTTACACCGATTCCACTTACTCCGATTCCACTTACACCGATTCCACTTACACCGATTCCACTTTACACCGATTCCACTTACACCGATTCCACTTACACCGATTCCACCTTACACCAATTCCACTTTACACCGATTCCACTTACACCGATTCCACTTACACCGATTCCACTTACACCGATTCCACTTTACACCGATTCCACCTTTCACCAATTCCACTTACACCGATTCCACTTACACCGATTCCACTTACACCGATTCCACTTACACCGATTCCACTTACACCGATTCCACCTTTCACCAATTCCACTTACACCGATTCCACCTTTCACCAATTCCACTTTACACCGATTCCACTTACACCGATTCCACTTACACCGATTCCACTTACACCGATTCTACTTTACACCGATTCCACTTACACCGATTCCACTTACACCGATTCCACTTTACACCGATTCCACTTTACACCGATTCCACTTACACCGATTCCAGCTTTCACCGATTCCACTTTACACCGATTCCACTTTACACCGATTCCACTTTACACCGATTCCACTTACTCCGATTCCACTTACACCGATTCCACTTACACCGATTCCACTTACACCGATTCCACTTACACCGATTCCACTTACACCGATTCCACCTTTCACCAATTCCACTTACGCCGATTCCACTTTACACCGATTCCACTTACACCGATTCCACTTACACCGATTCCACTTACACCGATTCCACCTTTCACCAATTCCACTTTACACCGATTCCACTTACACCGATTCCACCTTTCACCGATTCCACTTTACACCGATTCCACTTTACACCGATTCCACTTACTCCGATTCCACTTACACCGATTCCACTTACACCGATTCCACTTACACCGATTCCACTTACACCGATTCCACCTTTCACCAATTCCACTTACACCGATTCCACTTACACCGATTCCACTTACACCGATTCCACCTTTCACCGATTCCACTTTACACCGATTCCACTTTACACCGATTCCACTTACGCCGATTCCACTTACTCCGATTCCACTTACACCGATTCCACTTACACCGATTCCACCTTTCACCGATTCCACCTTTCACCGATTCCACTTACACCGATTCCACTTTACACCGATTCTACTTTACACCGATTCCAATTACAGTGATTCCACTTTCCACCGATTCCACTTTACACCGATTCCACTTTACACTGATTCTGTGGGGATTGCGCCAGTCTCCTGCTGGGATTACACTGGGAGATGAACCGATTCCCCACAGAATTGCGGGGCCAAGTTGTTTAGCATGGAGCTAAAGAACACGAATGGCACTCATTATTCCGCTATATAAATCGAGAACTTTACCAAGCATGGACTGTAATCTTCACTGACCTGCATGGATATGCTGCATTTTGAACCCAGCTAAGGCTCCAACGCTGTAACTCTGAATGTGCGATGTGTCACATTAAATCAAAACCAGCAAAAACTGTGCTGTTATAATTCTGAAAGCAAGTTATTGTACTGTTTGTAACGTTTTATCTTTTCCCGTATAGAAGTGAAATAAATTTGCAGTTAGAAATATATCTTCTTGTGTTCATCTCAGTCTTACAACCAAAGATCTATTGCTGGCCTTCTGATATCAGAGCTGTAACTGATCTTATTAGTGTCGGCCGAGGCTCAGTGGGCAGCACTCTTGTCTCTGAGTCAGAAGGTCGTGGGTTCAAGTCCCGCTCTAGAGACTTGAGCACAAAAATCCAGGCTGACACTCCAGTGCAGTGCTGAGGGAGGTGCCATCTTTCGGATGAGACGTTAAACCGAGGCCCCGTCTGCTCTCTCAGGTGGATGGAAAAAATCCCATGGCACTATTTCGAAGAAGAGCAGGGGAGTTCTCCCTGGTGTCTTGGGGCCAATATTTATCCCTCAACCAACATCACTAAAACAGATTATCTGGTCATTATCACATTGCTGTTTGTGGGAGTTTGCTGTGCGCAGATTGGCTGCTGTGTTTCCTACATTACAACAGTGACTACACTTCAAAAAGTACTTCATTGGCTGTAAAGCGCTTTGGGACATCCTGAGCTCGTGAAAGGCGCTAGAGAAATGCAAGTCTTTCTTTAATTTGAGATAATTTTTGTAGGAAAGCTCAAGATACAAATTGCGCGTCAAACCCTACACAATATGCACCCTGGTCCATTTTTGCTTTAGTACAAAGGTTGAGATTTAGAAGAAGTTGGAGTATTGGGTCCAATTCTGGGCACCACACTTTAGGAAGGACGTGAAGGCTTTGGAGAGGGTACAGAAGAGATTTACCAGAATGGTTCCAGGGATGAGAGATTACAGTTACGTGGAGAGACTGGAGAAGCTGGGGTTGTTCTCCTTGGAGCAGAGAAGGCTAAGAGGAGATTTGATAGAGGTGTTTAAAACCATGAAGGGCATAGGTAGAGTAAATAAAGAGAAACTGTTTCCAGAGGCTGCAGGGTCGATAACCAGAGGGCACAGATTTAAGGTGATTGACAAAAGAACCAGAGGCGACATGGGGAAAAACCTTTTACGCAACGAGTGGTTAGGATTTGGAATGCGCTGCCTGATAGGGCGGTGGATACAGATTCAATAGTAGCCTTCAAAAGGGAATTGGATAAATACTTGAAGGAGAAAAATTTGCAGGGATATGAGGAAAGAGTGGGGGAGTGGGACTGACTGGATTGCTCTTCGAAAGAGCCGGCGCAGACTCGATGGGCCGAATGGCCTCCTTCTGTGCTGTACTATTCTATGATTCTGTGATTCTAGAAGCAGTGTGGAGGGTTGTAGGGCTGAAGGAGGTCACAGCGATAGGGAGGGGCGAGGCCACAGAGGGATTTGAACATGAGGTTGAGAAATTAAAATCAAGACGATGGTGGAGCGATGAAAATCGGGGATACACAAGAGGGTAGAATTGGAGGAACGCAGAGATCTCGGAGGGTTGTGGGGCTGGAGGAGGTCACACAGAGAGGGAGGGGCGAGGCCACGGAGGGATTTGAAAGCAAGGATGAGAATTTTAATCTGACGAAAGGTCATCGAGCCGAAACTTTAACTCTGTTTCTCGCCCCACAGATGCTGCCTGACCTGCGGAGTGTTTCCAGCATTTTCTGTTTTTATTTTATATATTATATGAAAACTTTAAAATCAAGGCCATTAGATTTTATGCCCTTAAAGGGACACACATCCACATCAGCATCAGAATGTGTGCAACATGATATCATTCCCCATTCCTTATAAAACAGCTTATTCTCTGACTTACCATTAGCAACAGCATTGCAGACTATTAGTGAATACAGAATGCTATAGATATGGACAGTCAAATGTCACGCACTTCTACTGTAGCTTAAGACTATTGTAGTCAATGGTGCAAAACATTGGATGGGGCACCAACACGTGATGTCAAGGAATGTGCCACACTGGTTTCATCCTCCTCTTGGCTAAGCTCCCAATCTTGGCCCTCCTACCCTGGGGAGGTATCCTGGGCAAATGGACAAAATTGGACCAATCATTGGCACCAGCCGCTCATTCACTCCGTCCCTGTGATCATCTCAAGACCAACAACAACAACAACTTGCATTTATACAGCGCCTGTAATGTAGTAAAACATCCCAAGGCGCTTCACAGGAGCGTAAATCAAACAAACTTTGACACCGAGCCACATAAGGAGGTATTAGGACAGGTGACCAAAAGCTTGGTCAAAGAGGTCGGTTTTAAGGAGCGTCTTAAAGGAGGAGAGAGAGGCGGAGAGGTTTAGGGAGGGAATTCCAGAGCTTAGGGCCTCGACAGCTGAAGGCACGGCCGCCAATGGTTGAACGATTAAAATCAGGGGATGCGCAAGAGGCCAGAATTGGAGGAGCGCAGAGATCGCGGAGGGTTGTGGGGCTGGAGGAGATTACAGAGATAAGGAGGGGGCAGAGGCCATGGTGGGATTTGAAAACAAGGATGAGAATTTTAAAATTGAGGCGTTGCCGGACCGGGAGCCAATGTGGGTCAGCGAGCACAGGGGGGCGATGGGTGAACGGGACTTGGTGCGAGTTAGGCTATGGGCAGCAAAGTTTTGGATGACCTCAAGTTTATGGAGGGTGTAAGATGGGAGGCGGGCTGGGAGTGCGTTGAAATAGTCAAGACCAGCACTGGTGGAATCCTGGGAGGAGGGATGATGCTCTGTGTTCTGCACATGACCCAGAGGGGCAGAATCGAGGAAGAGTGGAAGAAGGGGAGAACACTGGAGAATAATATGTAGGGACAGCCGGAGGCCATTCCGCCCCTCAAGCCTGTTCCGCCATTCAATTAGATCATGGCTGATCTGTATCTTAACTCCATCTACCCGCCTTGGTTCCGTAACGCTCAATACCCTTGCCCAACAAAATTCGTGAATGAATTTTTTTTGAAAAAAAGAGAACACTTGCCAAGAAAGTAAAGTTTAGAAACATAAAGTGAAGGAAACAGACTAAGTAACAATCTGTAGTGTGAGGGAGTCTGAATGCACCGGAGTCCAGATAAGGAATTCTACAATATGACAGAACTAAGGGAGGGAATACTAACAATTACAAAAATGCACATTATCACATTTTGATATTTACAAAGTATTACATCGAGTTTACAGCACAGAAACAGGCCATTCAGCCCAACTGGTCCGTGCCGGTGTTTATGCAGCACACGAGCCTCCTCCCACCCTCTTCATCTCACCCCATCAGTGTAACTTTCCATTCCTTTCCCCCTCATGTACTTAAAATCCATGTTAACAACAGAAAATGCTGGAAAAACTCAGCAGGTCAGGCAACATCCGTGGACAGAAATTTGAGTTGACGTTTTGGGTCGAACCCTTCTTCAAAACTGGAAAGAAAAGATGGATCGGAGGCAGGGCTGCGATCGGACAAAAGAATAAAAGAAACAAAAGAAGTAAAAAAGAGACAATGAAAGGTGTTAGAAGCTAGACGAGATGGTAATAGGCTGAGATTGGGTGTAAAGTGTACTGGCAGGGCAAGAGATAGCTGCCAGGTGTGAGAGCGAAACAAAAGGAAATGGGGGGGGGGGGGAAAGGAGTGGAAAAATTACAAGAAAAAATGAAATAACAAGAAAAAAAAAAATCCATGTTTATTGGGTATGCCAACTCGTATGGAATAATTACGCTTGATTTTTAAGATTAATTTTAAACTGTTTGACTAGTAAAGACAGTGGCTGGTACATAAGAACATAAGAATTAGGAGCAGGAGTCGGCCATTCGGCCTCTCGCGCCTGCTCCGCCATTCAATAAGATCATGGCTGATCTTCGACCTCAACTCCACTTTCCCGCCCGATCCCCATATCCCTCAATTCCCCGAGAGTCCAAAAATCTATCGATCTCAGCCTTTGAATATACTCAACGACTCAGCCTCCACAGCCCTCTGGGGCAGAGAATTCCAAACATTCACCACCCTCTGAGTGAAGAAATTTCTCCTCATCTCAGTCCTAAATGGCCTACCCCTTATCCCGAGACTCTGCTCCCTTAGTACATAGTCTGTGAGTCCATTTTTAAAAATTGTTTCACACAAGTCTGGTCAAACCACATGCAGAAAGGACCGTCCCCTCGTGGTGATAAATTCACGAGCAGAAAAGAAAATCTAGTGGGAAAGGAACGGACCATATGAGATCCAGGAGGTTTCCAACTAACAGGAACAAAAGATTTGCTTCAAAACAACTTGGACAACGCACTGGGACAGGATGGACGTTTCCTTTTAAAACTACTCCACCACTCAAAACCATGATTTGAAACAATCACAAAAACTCATGTTTATCTTTTTTAAAACATTTTACTCATTCTTGGGATGTGGACGAGGCTGGCAAGGGCGGCATTTATTGCCCATCCCTAGTTGTCCTGGAGATTGGTTTTATGTGGGCTCCACACAAGATGCCCGATTGTTTCACGCATAATACCGTGCTACAAATCAACACAGAGGCTTATGTGATGTGGGAGAGATTGTGTCCAACACCAGGTGTCAGCCTGATCAGAGGAGAAGTCAAATAGCAAGAGCCTGTTCATTGCAACCCTCCAAGATCTCTGCTCTCCTAGCCCTACAACCCTCCAAGATCTCTGCTCTCCTAGCCCTACAACCCTCCAAGATCTCTGCTCTCCTAGCCCTACAACCCTCCGAGATCTCTGCTGTCCTCCAGCCCTACAACCCTCCGAGATCTCTGCTCTCCCCTAGCCCGACAACACTCCAGGATTCCTGCTCTCCCCTAGCCTGACAACCCCCCAAGATCTCTGCTCTCCTCCAGCCCTACAACCCTCTGAGATCCCTGCTGTCCTCCAGCCCTATATCCCTCTGAGATCCCTGCTCTCCTCCAGCCCTACATTCCTCCGAGATCTCTGCTCTCCTCCAGCCCTACAACCTTCTGAGATCCCTGCTCTCCTCCAGCCCTACAACCCTCCGAGATCCCTGCTGTCCTCCAGCCCTACAACCCGCTGAGATCTCTTCTCCCCTCCAGCCCTACAACCCTCCGAGATCTCTGCTCTCCCAGCCCTACAACCCTTCGAAATCTCTGCTCTCCCAGCCCTACAACCCTTCGAGATCTCTGCTCTCCTCTAGCCCTACAACCCTCCGAGATCTCCGTGCTCCTCCATTTCTGGCCTCTTGCACATTCCGATTTCCTTCGCTCCACCACTGGCGGCCGTGTCTTCAGCTGCCTGGGCCCTGAGCTCTGGAATTCCCTCCCTAAATCTCCCCGCCTCCCTTTCCTCCTTTAAGATTCTCCTTAAAACCTACCTCTTGTCACCTGTCCTACTATCTCCTTACGAGGCTCGGTGTCAAATTTTGTTTGATAATCGCTCCTGTGAAGCGCCTTGGGACGTTTTACAAGGTTAAAGGCGCTATTATAAATGCAAGTTGTTGTTGTTACTACAAACCTGACACGATTCCCTCTCCACAGAAGTGCGAGAGGTGACAACCTTCACTAAAGCACTGTTACCACAAAAGGGCTTTAGTGAACAATCAGCCAATCCTCGGGAAAGCCAGTTGGGTGAGGTGGAGAAACTGTCATCGTCTTTTGCCAGCTGACGTCCGACAGGCAGTAACCGACTTTCCCCAATCTGAACTTCCCAAAGGATATTCTAGAGGGATATTCCTTCCTCGAGTTCCCGCTGACTCACGCTCTTTCCTGAGAATGCTGCTGGAACACTGCAGTGGGAGCCCTGCATTCTCCGTGGAACCTGCCAGGAATTTCCATTCTCTTCAGTCCGCTTATTCATTAGAACCTTGCACAGGGTTTGTGACACACACACACAATATAAACAGGCTCACAATAAACCAACACAAATAGAAGCAGAGGTAACATAGAAAGTTCTGGCTGAACAATGAATCGTTGCTATTTCTCTCACATTTGTTCAAGCTCCCACACTGATCATATACGTGCGGGTTTGCGTGTATTTGTCACTTGACATCATGAAAATATACAGCACATTGTGTACAGTTGGACATTACTCCTTAACATTCCCCTTGACATTCAATGGCATTACCATCACCGAATCGCCCACCATCAACATCCTGGGGGGTCACCATTGACCAGAAACTTAACTGGACCAGCCACATAAATACTGTGGCGACAAGAGCAGGCCAGAGGCTGGGAATTCTGCGGCGAGTGTCTCACCTCCTGACTCCCCAAAGCCTTTCCACCATCTACAAGGCACAAGTCAGGAGTGTGATGGAATACTCTCCACTTGCCTGGATGAGTGCAGCTCCAACAACACTCAAGAAGCTCGACACCATCCAGGACAAAGCAGCCCGCTTGATTGGCACCCCATCCACCACTTTCAACATTCGCTCCCTCCACCACCGGCGTACTGTGGCTGCAGTGTGTACCATCTACAAGATGCACTGCAGCAACTCGCCAAGGCTTCTTCGGCAGCACCTCCCAAACCCACGGCCTCCACCACCTAGAAGGACAAGGGCAGCAGGTGCATGGGAACACCGCCACCTCCAAGTTTCAATGCAAGTCACACAGCACCCTGAGTTGGAAATATATCGGCCGTCCCTTCATCGTCGCTGGATCAAAATCCTGGAACTCCCTGACGTAAGAAAACTACTAGGCACTTGGTCTAAGCGTTAAACAAAGCTTTAATCAACTGTTTTACAACATGGAGGTCTAGTTGTGTCCCTCACTAGTTCCCGTTAAGAATGTCCTGCACAAGCTGGGCCCGTGCCCGAGTATTTATACTCTCCCTGGACAGTGCCACCCGTAGGCCGCTCAGTATTATTTCATAAGTCTTTCTTTCATGAATGACTGATTCATGTCACTCCCCACCTAACAGCACTGTGGGAGTACCTTCACCGCACGGACTGCAGCGGTTCAAGAAGGTGGCTCACCACCGCCTTCTCAAGGGCAACGAGGGATGGGCAATAAATGCTGGCCAGAGGTTCAAATACATAATTCCCTGCAAGGTAGATAAAGCCTTTAAAAAAGCCAATATGATTGTGAGTTTTATAAATAGGGGCGTAAGGTACAAGAGTGAAGAGGTAGTGATACATTTGTACGTGGTATTGGTTAGGCCACAGTTAGAGTATTTTGGGCAGTTTTGGGCACTCAGTTATAGAAAGGACATTAAAGCCATGGAGAGCGTACAGTGCAGGTTCACCAGGACGATGCCATGAATGAGAAACTATGAGGGGACACTTGAGATACTGGGGCTATTTCTACTGCAGCAGAGATGGCTAAAAGGAGATTTAATCAAGTTTTTAAAATAATGAAAGGTTTTGTTAGGGTTAATAAATAAAGACTATTTTCTCTGGTTGGTGAGTCAGTGACGAGGGATTGTCAATTTAAAATTATCATGGAGGAAGTGAGGAGAAAGGTTAGGAGAAATGTCCTTATGTTGGAGCATGGAAGGCTTTGAGACAGAACCCACTGCATCTTTTAAGGGAAATGTGGCTAAGTATTAGAACCAGAGGGAGCTACAGAACTATAGGAGAGCGCGGAGCAGTGGGATTAGCTTTGGATTGCTCCAGCAAAAAGCCGGCACAGACACGATGGACTGCTTGGGCTCTTCTGTGCTGTAAATTTCTATGTGAGACATGGGAATGAATAAATCAGTAACTGTCCTCTCTCTGGCCACACAGAGAATCTGCCTCATGAATCCTTGCTGTTCTCAAACCAAAGCTGAGTTTCAAACCCCACCTCCAATCCATCACCAAGATTGTTTACCTCTACATCATCACCTGCACCCACCCCCCACCTCGCCCCCTCCTAGCTCATCCTAAACCTTCATCGATGTTTTTGTCACCTCTAGACTTGATCGCCCCAAAGTCTGCCCACCCATCGTCCTCCAGGAGCTCCAACCTGTTCACGACTTCAGTTGTCGGTACTGCAGTTGTCCATCACACCTGTCCCTTGCTCATCTACACTGGCTTTTTGTCGCATTCAAAATAAATGTTTCCCCCCCCTTGTCTTCAAATCCTTGCACGTCCTCACCCTACCTCGGCAACCTCCAGCCTTGTATCTCCTCCCGTGTCCTATGGTCTTCTAACTCTAACCTTCTGTGCCTCTGCTCCCTTCTTCATCCCAAAACTGGTGACAAAGCCTCCAGCCATTGTGACCTCTACAACATAGAATTACACAGATTATACAGCACAGAAACAGGCCCTTCGGCCCAACCAGTCCATGCCGGCGTTTATGCTCCACTCGAGCCTCCTCCCGTCTTTCCTCATCTAACTCTATCAGCCTAACCCTCTATTCCCTTCTCCCTCATATGCTTGTCTAGCCTCCCCTTAAATGCATCTATACTATTCGCTTCAACCACTCCCTGTGGTAGTGAGTTCCACATTCTCACCACTCTCTGGGTAAAGAAGTTTCTTCTGAATTCCCTATTGGATTTCTTGGTGACTATCTTATATTGATGGCCTCTAGTTATGCTCTTCCCCACAAGTGGAAACACTCTCTCTGTATCCACTATCAAAACCTTTCATCATTTTAAAGACCTCTATTAGGTCACCCCTCGGCCTTCTCTTTTCTAGAGAAAAGAGCCCCAGCCTGTTCATCCTTTCCTGATAGGTATACCCTCACAGTTCTGGGATCATCCTTGTGAATCTTTTTTGCACCCTCTCCAGTGCCTAAAAACTCATCCTTAAACCTCTCGCTGCTCCTAACTCTCCCACCTTGGCTAGGCATCAGCTCCGTTATTCCTTCTATTTATTTTTCCCTCCTCATACCGTAGGGAGCCGTTGGATGTTTTGAACATTAAAGGCACGATACAAACGCATACTGTTGCTGGGAAAGAAAACATTAAGAATGCGTAATGTCACCAGGGAGTTTTAAAGTAGCTAATTTCCTGGAAGAGGCTTCTCCAAAAACATCACTACAATGAACGATAAGGGAGTCAGGGGTTACGGGGAGCGGGCAGGGAAGTGGAGTTGAGGCCAAGATCAGATCAGCCATGATCTTATTGAATGGCGGGGCAGGCTCGAGGGGCCGAATGGCTGACTCCTGCTCCTACGTCTTATGTTCTAATGCGGGAATGTCGGAGACTACGGTAAATTGTTCTGTTACAGGACACAGATATGGCTGGGGGTGGGGAGAATGAGCATGACTATAGCCGTGAATCCATGGATTCAGATCAGCGATGATCTGATCGAGTGGCAGAACAGGCTCGAGGGGTTGAATGGCCTCCTCCTGTTCCTATGTTCCCTCCTGTTAGTGTCAGGCTTGCCTAAATTCCCAATCGATCACAGGGTCATATTTCCATAACAACAGAAAACGCTGGAAAAACTCAGCAGGCCAGGCAACATCCGTGGAGAGAGAAACAGAGCTAACGTTTCAGGTCGAAACCCTTCGTCGGGACTGAGAAGAAAAAGCAGGAAATGAAACAGATTAAAAAGCAAGTTTGGGGGCTGGGAAATGGGGGAGGGGATGAAAGATCAAAAGGGAAGGTCTGAGAGGTGAAGAGACATTAAGAGATATTCAAGGTGAGACGAGATGGTAATAGGACAAGTAAAGAGACAAAGGATGGCTCTAGATGAAGTGTGAAATGCGCTGGCAGAGTGAGAGACAGCTGCCATGTGGGAGAGAAAAAGGAAAAGGCACAAACCAAAGGTATGGATAAAAAATATAATAGGGGCCGAGGTTATGACCTGAAATTGTTGAACTTGATATTGAGTCCGGAAGGCAGTAAAGTGCCTAATCGGACGATGAGGTGCTGTTCCTCGAGCTTACGCTGAGCTTCCGTGGAACAATGCAAGAGGCCGCGGACGTTGAGGTCCGAGTGGGAATGGAGCGATGAATTGAAATGACAGGCGACCAGAAGCTCGGGGACACCCTTACGGACTGAATGGAGGTGTTCCGCAAAGCGTTTGGTCTCCCCATATTTCCATCGTCAGTTTCACTTCTTGTTACTTTCTGATCATAAAGATAAATACAAATAAGAGGGACCCATTTGTCCCGTCTATCTCATCCTTCTATAGAAACCTCCATTACAGCATCCGACTGCCTTTCGAAGGGCTCCACAGGTTTTTGCCTCCATTAGACGACCATTCCAGGTGTTGATCACACTTTGTGTGAAGAAGTGCTTCCTGATATCAGTACTGAACTTACCTCTGATGATTTTGTCTCATTGTAAACATATAAAATTCTTACAGGGCTTGACTGGGCAGATGCAGGGAGGATGTTTCCCCTGGCTGGGGAGTCTAGAACCAGGGGTCACAGTCTCTGAATAAGGGGCCGGCCATTTAGGACTGAGAGGAGGAGAAATTTCTTCACTCAGAGGGTGGTGAATCTTTGGAATTCTCTACCCCAGAGGGCTGTGGATGCTCAGTCGATGAGTATATTCAAGACAGAGATCGATAGATTTTTGGACTCTAGGGGAATCGAGGGATATGGGGATCGGACGGGAAAGTGGAGTTGAGGTGGAAGATCAGCCATGATCTTATTGAATGGCGGAGCAGGCTCGAAGGGCTGAATGGCCGACTCCTGCTCCTATTTTTTATGTTCTTATGAGTTTGTACCTGTGTTCCCTTGTCCTGCAGTCGTGGCTTATTCTGAAATATTAGGATTAACCTTTTCTATTCCAATTAGTATTTTATAAGCCTACCACTTCAAAATTGTGAATGATAGATTTTTGTTGGGCAAGGGTATTAAGGGTTACGGAACCAGGGCGGGTAGATGGAGTTAAGATACAGATCAGCCATGATCTAACTGAATGGGGGAACAAGCTCGAGGGGCTGAATGGCCACCTCCTGTTCCTATATCCCTTTAGAAGGTCCCCTTCTCATTTGCCTCCTTTCAATAAAATGAAGAATCCAAATTTTTCAACACTTTCTTCTCATAACTTGGTCCTCTGACACTAGGAATCAACTCATGGTCCTGCTCTGCACGGTTTCCAAGGCTTGGGTGCCTGTCCTTGTGCATCAATGACCAGAGCTCACTGGAGGACTCACGATGCAGTCTGACCCGGACACTGTGTAACCTGACCCGGGCACTGTGTAACCTGACCCGGGCACTGTGTAACCTGACCCGGGCACTGTGCAGCCTGACCCGGGCACTGTGCAACCTGACCCGGGCACTGTGTAACCTGACCCGGGCACTGTGCAGCCTGACCCGGGCACTGTGCAACCTGACCCGGGCACTGTGTAACCTGACCCGGGCACTGTTTAACCTGACCCGGGCACTGTGCAGCCTGACCCGGGCACTGTGTAACCTGACCCGGGCACTGTGTAACCTGACCCGGGCACTGTGCAGCCTGACCCGGGCACTGTGCAGCCTGACCCGGGCACTGTGCAGTCTGACCCGGGCACTGTGTAACCTGACCCGGGCACTGTGCAGCCTGACCCGGGCACTGTGTAACCTGACCCGGGCACTGTTTAACCTGACCCGGGCACTGTGCAGCCTGACCCGGGCACTGTGCAGCCTGACCCGAGCACTGTGCAGCCTGACCCGGGCACTGTGCAGTCTGACCCGGGCACTGTGTAACCTGACCCGGGCACTGTGTAACCTGACCCGGGCACTGTGTAACCTGACCCGGGCACTGTGTAGTCTGACCCGGGCACTGTGTAGTCTGACCCGGGCACTGTGTAACCTGACCCGGGCACTGTGTAACCTGACCCGAGCACTGTGTAACCTGACCCGGGCACTGTGTAACCTGACCCGGGCACTGTGTAACCTGACCCGGGCACTGTGTAACCTGACCCGGGCACTGTGCAGTCTGACCCGGGCACTGTGCAGTCTGACCCGGGCACTGTGTAACCTGGCCCGGGCACTGTGTAACCTGACCCGGGCACTGTGTAGTCTGACCCGAGCACTGTGTAACCTGACCCGGGCACTGTGTAACCTGACCCGGGCACTGTGTAACCTGACCCAGGCACTGTGCAGTCTGACCCGGGCACTGTGCAGTCTGACCCGGGCACTGTGTAACCTGGCCCGGGCACTGTGTAACCTGACCCGGGCACTGTGTAACCTGACCCGGGCACTGTGTAACCTGACCCGGGCACTGTGCAACCTGACCCGGGCACTGTGCAGTCTGACCCGGGCACTGTGTAACCTGACACGGGCACTGTGTAACCTGACCCGGGCACTGTGTAACCTGACCCGGACACTGTGTAATCTGACCCGGGCACTGTGTAACCTGACCCGGGCACTGTGTAACCTGACCCGGGCACTGTGTAACCTGACCCGGGCACTGTGTAACCTGACCCGGGCACTGTGTAACCTGACCCGGGCACTGTGTAACCTGACCAGGGCACTGTGTAACGACCCGGGCACTGTGTAACCTGACCCGGGCACTGTGTAACCTGACCCGGGCACTGTGTAACCTGACCCGGGCACTGTGTAACCTGACCCGGGCACTATGTAACCTGACCCGGGCACTGTGTAGTCTGACCCGGGCACTGTGTAGTCTGACCCGGGCACTGTGTAACCTGACCCGGGCACTGTGTAACCTGACCTTGGCACTGTGTAACCTGACCCGGGCACTGTGTAACCTGACCCGGGCACTGTGCAGCCTGACCCGGGCACTATGACCACAGTTGCAGTAAGTGTCTGCATCTCGAGGAACTTCAGCTCAGAGTTGTTGAGCTGGAGTTCAAGGTGCAGACATTGCGGGGCATCAGGGAGGGGGGAGTTACCTGGACACTTTGATCCAGGAGGCAGTCACACCCCTTAGGTTAGGTAGTGGTACAGGTCTGGTCAGTGGTCAGGGACAGGAGGGTGTGACTCCAACTCAGGCAGGTAAGGGGACCCCAGGTGCAGTGCTGGAGGAGCCTCGGCCTTTGCCCTTATCCGAAAGGTAGGAGCTTCTTGCTGCCTGTTTGGATGTGGGCAGAGTCTGCAGGGAGGATGAGTAAACTGACCGCGACACTGTGGTACAGGAGGCCATTCAAGTGGGGGGACTGAAAAGGAATGTTGCAGTGGTGGTGGACAGTATAGTCAGGGGGATAGATACTGTTTTCTGCAGCTGTGACCGGGTGTTTTTATTTTTATTTGGACAAATTAAATTCTAAATTGAATTCGGTTTTATATGTTGGAATATTGCGGCAGATTTGAGGAGTTCAACAAAGATCTTACATTAACTCCTGTTCCTCTCTCTAGATTCCATTTCTCACCAATCTAAACCTTAGTGTGTGGGGGCGAGGGGGGGTGTGGGGGTGTGTGTGGGGCGGCGAGGGGGTGTGTGGGGGAGCAAGAGGGTGTGTGGGGGGGCAAGGGGGTGTGTGGGGGGGCGAGGGGGTGTGTGGGGGCGAGGGGGTGTGTGGGGGGGCGAGGGGTGTGTGGGGGGGCAAGGGGGTGTGTGGGGGGGGCGAGGGTGTGTGTGGGGGGCGAGGGGGTGTGTGGGGGGGGCGAGGGCGGGCGAGGGGGTGTGTGGGGGGGGCGAGGGGGGGGTGTGGGGGGGGCGAGGGGGTGGGGGGGCGAGGGGTGTGGGGGGGCGAGGGGGTGTGTGTGGGGGGGACGAGGGGGTGTGTGTGGGGCGAGGGTGTGTGTGTGTGGGGGTGGCGAGAGGGGGTGTGTGGGGGGCGAGGGGGTGTGTGTGTGGCAAGGGGTGTGTGTGTGGGGGTGAGGGGGTGTGTGGGGGGGAGGGGGTGTGTGGAGGGTGAAGGGTTTGTGTGGGGGGCGAGGGGTGTGTGGAAGGGGCGAGGGGGTGTGTGTGTGTGTGGGGCAAGGGTGTGTGTGTGTGTGGGGGGGCGAGGGGGTGTGTGGGGGGGCGAGGGGGTGTGTGGGGGGTGAGGGGTGTGTGTGGGGGGTGAGTGTGTGTGTGGGGGGGCGAGGGGGGGTGTGTGTGGGGGCGAGGGGGTGTGGGGGGCGAGGGGGGGTGTGGGGGGGTGAGGGGGGTGGCGAGGGGTGGTGTGGGGGTGTGTGTGGGGGGCGAGGGGGGGTGTGGGGGGCGAGGGGGTGTCTGGGGGGCGAGGGGGTGTGTGGGGGCGAGGGTGTGTGTGTGTGGGGGGCAAGGGGGTGTGTGGGGGGCAAGGGGGTGTGTGGGGGCGAGGGTGTGTGTGTGTGGGGGGCAAGGGGGTGTGTGGGGGGCAAGGGGGTGTGTGGGGGGCGAGGGGTGTGGGGGGGCGAGGGGGTGTGTGGGGGGTGAGGGGGTGTGTGGAAGGGGTGAGGGTGTGTGTGGGTGTGTGGGGGGCGAGGGGGTGTGGGGGGGCGAGGGGGTGTGTGGGGTTGAGGGGGTGTGTGGAAGGGGTGAGGGTGTGTGTGTGTGTGTGGGGCAAGGGTGTGTGTGTGTGGGGGGGCGAGGGGGTGTGTGGGGGGGGCGAGGGGGTGTGTGGGGGGTGAGGGGTGTGTGTGGGGGCGAGGGGGTGTGTGGGGGGGGCGAGGGGGTGTGTGGGGGGTGAGGGGGTGTGTGTGGGGGGTGAGGGTGCGTGTGGGGGGCGAGGGTGGTGTGTGTGGGGGGCGAGGGGGTGTGGGGGGCGAGGGGGGGTGTGGAGGGGGCAAGGGGGGGTGTGGGGGTGGCGAGGGGGGTGTGGGGGGGTGTGTGGGGGGCGAGGGGGGGTGGGTGGCGAGGGGGTGTCTGGGGGGCGAGGGGGTGTGTGGGGGCGAGGGGTGTGTGTGTGGGGGGCAAGGGGGTGTGTGGGGGGCGAGGTGGTGTGTGGGGGGCGAGGGGGTGTGGGGGGGCGAGGGGGTGTGTGGGGGGTGAGGGGGTGTGTGGAAGGGGTGAGGGGGTGTGTGTGTGTGTGGGGCAAGGGTGTGTGTGTGTGGGGGGGGCGAGGGGGTGTGTGGGGGGGGCGAGGGGTGTGTGGGGGGTGAGGGGTGTGTGTGGGGGGTGAGGGTGTGTGTGGGGGGTGAGGGGGGGTGTGTGGGGGGCGAGGGGGGTGTGGGGGGCGAGGGGGGGTGTGGGGGGGTCAAGGGGGGGTGTGGGGGTGGCGAGGGGGGGTGTGGGGGTGTGTGTGGGGGGCGAGGGGGGTGGGGGGCGAGGGGGTGTCTGGGGGGCGAGGGGGTGTGTGGGGGCGAGGGTGTGTGTGTGTGGGGGGCAAGGGGGTGTGTGTGGGGGCAAGGGGGTGTGTGGGGGGCGAGGGGGTGTGGGGGGGCGAGGGGGTGTGGGGGGGCGAGGGGGTGTGTGGGGGGCGAGGGGGTGTGTGGAAGGGGTGAGGGGGTGTGTGTGTGTGTGGGGCAAGGGTGTGTGTGTGTGGGGGGGCGAGGGGGTGTGGGGGGGTGAGGGTGTGTGTGGGGGGTGAGGGGTGTGTGTGGGGGTGAGGGTGTGTGTGGGGGGGCGAGGGGGGTGTGTGTGGGGGGCAAGGGGGTGTGGGGGCGAGGGGGGGTGTGGGGGGGGTGAGGGGGGTGTGGGGGTGGTGAG
>NC_141009.1:9016470-9127003 GCF_052327205.1 Somniosus microcephalus
TCCCATGGCACTATTTCGAAGGAGAGCAGTGGAGTTATCCCCAGTGTCCTGGGGCCAATATTAATCCCTCAATCAACAGAACAGAAACAGATTATCTGGCCATTATCACACTGCTGTTTGTGGGAGCTTGCTGTGCGCAATTGGCTGCCGTGTTTCCCACATTACAACAGTGACTACACTTCAAAAGTACTTCATTGGCTGTAAAATGCTTTGGGATGTCCTAAGGTCGAGAAAGGCGCTATATAAATGCAAGTCTTTCTTTTATAACTATGCACAGCCAGGCTGGACTAACTATGTAAACATTACTAACACCATTCTTCATTCAGCTCCAGGAAGTGGTGCATGCATGTTGTGAGCTGATTTGACCTCCAATGTTTCCCCCCTGCTTCCAAGCTGAACGCTTTCCAATCACCTGGTAGAAACCATTCATTTCTTTGGAGTATTTATTAGAAACCTTTTGTCACCAAACATCCTGGAGGATTGTGTGTAAAAGTTCAAAAGGTCCACTTTGAAACCTGCTTTCACCGTACTTGGTAAATGATAAAATTAATGCTAGGAAGTAAACATTAGAGAGAATGATTATATTTGTGTTAAATCTAATTTATTTGGAGTCTGGCCTTTTCCTTCAAGTTAGTTTCTGAAATGTGGAAAAATATTTTTTTTTCTTATGTTTTTATAGTTCCAGTAAAAGCAACTCAAGTGTCTGTGGTTTCTTTTGCATTTCACATCTATTGAAATTACTGATGATCCAAACTGGAATCATTTATCTCTGATCTTAGTTGGATGGTTGTACTGAATAAACCAAATGTATTTTGTAAGGAAGTTTTTCCATCTATTCTCCTATTCTTCCTTTGGAAACTCTCTGATCCCATTCCCATATTCACATCAGATACAGCTGTTGGCTATGACTGACAGCAGCACAGAATCACTCTGTGCCGTGATGGGAGCTGTTTTAACCCTTTGTTGCGCTGGAGTTTTAAAAATCTTTACCTTGTGTTGCCTCAAATCCCAAATCCTATTGCTCAGTAAGACCCTATCCTTCCAGCTCTGATATGGCTCCCACCAATGCTGAAGCCCTAATCCACACTTTTGCTAGCTCAGGAAGCGAATTGTTGAGCATCATATTCCACCTTCTCCAAAATTCTGCTGCCCACATCCCAACCCACACCGTGTCCTGCTCCCCATCACCCTACTGGGCTCCACTGGCTCCCTGTTTAACCATTGCTCTGAATTAAAAATCCTTGTACTCAAATCCTTATCTCGCCCTCCAGCAAACTCCTTCAGTCCTACATCCCTACCTGCTCCCTATGATGCCTTGATTCGGGCCTCCGGTGTGTTCTGCTCTCCCCGCATCCCTCCCTCTGTGCTGGAACTTTCAGCCATCTAGATTTTACCCGTTAGAGCTCTCTACCTATACCTCTTTGACTTGTTATTTCTCGTTGTGCCTTTAAAAGCTTCTTCAAAACCATGCTTTCAGCTAACTTTCCTAATTCTCCTGATTACCGCCCAGACCGTTAAGTTATACGTGAAGCGCCTTGGGACGTTTGATTATGTTAAAGGCACCATACAACTGTGAGTTGCTGCTATTGTTTTGCCTAGATATGTATAGCCAGTTAAGCGCATCTTCCATTTCAGTCAACACTCCACCAACGTTCACCTGATGGTATTTTGATACTTCAGGTTTGGGTGCTGATGCCTAGCTAAGACTTTTAGCATGCTGGTTGTGAACGGAGAGTTTAAACCTCCTGGTGCAGGCTGGGATCACAGATTATCCCTTCGACGTGTTCGCACATTGCTTTGGCTTGGCAACTGTCACGGATGTTAAGCCCACTTTTCAATTTAGCTATTTAAAAGTTTGACTGTAGTTCAATTTGTATCAATCTTTAGCTCTTTTCAATCAGTAGAAGTTGACATGCATTTATATGGCACCTTTCATATCCTCAGGACGACTCAAAGTGTTTCACAATTAATGGATGACTTTTGAAGTGCCATCACTGCTGTAATAAAAGAAAGACTTGCATTTCTATAGCGCCTTTCACAACATCAGGACATCCCAAAGCGCTTCATAAGAACATAAGAAATAGGAGCAGGAGTAGGCCATTCGGCCGTTCGAGCCTGCTCTGCCATTCAATGAGATCATGGCTGATCTTCTGCCTCAACTCCATTCACCGGCCCTATTGCCATATCCCTTGATGCCTTTACTAGTCAGAAATCTATCGACTTCTGTTTTGAATATACCCAATGACTGAGCCTCCACAGCCCTCTGGGGGTAGAGAATTCCAAAGATTCACCACCCTCTGAGTGAAGACATTTCTTCTCATCTCAGTCCTGAATGGCCGACCCTTTATCTTGAGGCTGTGGCCAATGAAATACTTTTAAGTGTAGTCACTGTTGTAAAATGTAGGAAAGGCGGCAGCCAATTTGAGCACAGCAAGCTCCCACAAACGGCAATGTGATAAATCACTAGACGATCTGTTTTAGTGTTGTTGATTGAGGGATAAATATCGGCCAGGACACCGGCGAGAACTCCCCTGCTCTTCTTCGAAAGAGTGCCATGGGATTTTTTACGCCCACCTGAGAGGGCAGGCAGAGCCTCGGATTAACGTCTCCTCCGAAAGCAAAGGAACTGCACATCTTGCCACGATGGCATGACAGAGTTACAGAGGTAATTTTCGCTCAAGACTTACCTCTTGACCAGGCAGGCCCCGTGGCCCAGGTAGACCTCGTGCTCCTGGTTTCCCCTGTGAAAGATTTTTAAAAAAAATAATTAAATGTAGCAAAATTGTCAGGAAATTAACAAACTTCTTGAGGCCTTGAACACCACAGGTCTGACCTCCAACTTGTGGTTGCCATGGAAAACCTTCCAGCATCCATTACTTTTTAAAGCAACTGGAGTAATATCAATAAAAACACAAGCACCATTAGTCGGACGGGCAATCTTTTGGAAAGACAGCCTGTTAATGAAGTCTGCCTGAATGGGAAAGCCATGTATTTGTACTCACCTTCAGCCCTTCGGGACCATTTTGCCCCGGTGGTCCAATGTCTCCTGGGAAACCCTAAATGGAGTTGGTAAGATAAAAGAAGACGGCTGGTTTATGAGTCAGTGGCCCTTCATTTATGTCTGTACAGTAATACACAGTGGAGCGGAGTCGCTTACAGCCAAGAGTCTTTGAAATTACAAAACTGATATTCTGATCATTCTTTTCTGTATTTTACAATATCAGAGGGTAGACGCTAGTCTCTTAAAATATCTTATATAGGCTTCAAAATTTGTAAGAACATAAGAAAAAGTTAAGGGCGAGAAAAGGAGCTTCAGGTCATTGTGCTGATCGCTCTAATATTCCAACTCGCCCAACCTAGTATTCAACTGTATTGTGAACTCCCTTATTGAACTCCACCAATTTACCAGACAGATTATTCCAAATATTTATCATCTTTATATGAAAAAAAAATTTCCGATATCTTTTCAATTCACAATTGACTAAATTTATGTCCTACAGGCCTGACACACCTCAAAGTAATATTCTGGGTTCATCTTATCTTTCCCATTTAATACTTTATATTCCTCAATGAGGTCCTCCATTAATTGCCTTCTCTTTAGACTGGTAAACAGCTGCTGCTTGTATTTATATAGCGCCTTTAATGTAGTAAAACGTCCCAAGGCGCTTCACAGGAGTGTTATAAGACAAAAATTTAACACTGAGCCACATAAGGATAAAGTATGACTTTTCTTCAGAACCTCACCCACTTTACACTGGAGTTCATTTTAGAAACATAGAAGATAGGAGCAGGAGTAGGCCATTCGGCCCCTCGAGCCTGCTCCGCCATTCAATGCGATCATGGCTGATCATCCAAATTCAGTACCCGGTCCCTGCTTTCTCCCCATACCCCTTGATCCCTTTAGCCTTGAGAAATATATCCAACTCCTTCTTGAATATATTTAATGAATTGGCCTCTACTGCCTTCTGTGGTAGAGAATTCCACAGGTTCACCACTCTCTGGGTGAAGAGATTCCTCCTCATTTCTGTCCTAAATGGCCTACCCCTTATCCTTAGGCTGTGACCCCTGGTTCTGGACTCCCCGGCCATCGGGAACATCCTTCCAGCATCTAGTCTGTCTAGTCCTGTTAGAATTTTATAAGTTTCGATGAGATCCCCTCTCATTCTTCTAAACTCCAGCGAGTACAAGCTCAATCGATCCAATCTCTCCTCATACGTCATTCCTGCCATCCCAGGTATCAGCCTGGTGAATCTTCGCTGAACTCCTTCCATGGCAAGAACATCCTTCCTCAGATAAGGCGACCAAAACTGCACACAATATTCAAGATGTGGTCTCACCAAGGCCCTGTACAACTGCAGCAAGACATCCTTGTTCCTGTACTCAAACCCTCTCGCTACGAAGGCCAACATACCATTTGCCTTCTTAACCGCCTGCTGCACCTGCATGCATACCTTCAGCGACTGGTGCACAAGGACACCCAGGTCTCGTTGCACTTCCCCTTCTCCCAATCTATTGCCATTCAGATAATTATCTGCCTTCCTGTTTTTGCTACCAAAGTGGATAACCTCACATTTATCCACGTTATATTGCATCTGCCATGCTTCTGCCCAATCACCCAACCTGTCCAAATCATCCCGGAGTTTCTCGGCATCCTCCTCACAGCACACACGCCCACCCAGCTTTGTGTCGTCTGCAAATTTGGAGATATTACATCTAGTTCCCTTGTCTAGATCATTAATATATATTGTGAATAGCTGGGGTCCAAGGACCGATCCCTGCGGTACCCCACTAGTCACTGCCTGCCACTCGGAAAAAGACCCGTTTATTCCAACTCTTTGCTTTCTGGTCTGCCAACTAGTTCTCTATCCAAGTCAGTACCTTGCCCCCAATCCCATGTGCCTTAACTTTACACACTAATCTCTTATGCGCGACCTTATCGAAAGCCTTCTGAAAGTCCAAATACACCACATCCACTGGTTCTCCCTTATCTATTTTACCAGTTACATCCTCAAAAAATTCCAGTAGATTAGTCAAGCACGATTTACCCTTTGTAAATCCATGTTGACTTTGTCCGATCCTGTCACTGTTTTCCAAGTGCTCTGCTATTACATCTTTTATAATGGACTCTAGCATTTTCCCCACTACCGATGTCAGGCTTACCGGTCTGTAATTCCCCGTTTTCTCTCTACCACCTTTTTTGAAAAGTGGGGTAACATTAGCTACCCTCCAATCCATGGGTACTGTTCCAGATTCCATCGAATGTTGGAAGATGATCAGCAATGCATCTACTATTTCTAGGGCCACTTCCTTAAGTACCCTAGTATGTAGATTATCAGGCCCTGGGGATTTATCGGCCTTCAATCCCATCAATTTCCTTAACACCATTTCCCTACAAATACTGATTTCTTTCAGTTCCTCCCTTTCATCAGACCCTATGTTCCCCGACATCTCTGGGAGGTTATTTGTGTCCTCCTTTGTGAAGACAGAACCAAAATATATATTTAATTGGTCTGCCATTTCTTTGTTCCCCATTATAAATTCCCCTGATTCTGACTGCAAGGGACCTACGCTTGACTTCACCAATCTTTTTCTCTTCACATATCTATAAAAGCTTTTATAGTCAGTTTTTATGTTCTCTGCAAGCTTACTCTCATATTCTATTTTCCCCTTCTTAATTAATCCCTTTGTCCTACTTTGTTGAATCCTAAACTGCTCCCAATCCTCAGGTTTACTGCTTTTTCTGGCCAATTTATATGTCCTCTTGGATCTTATGCTATCCCTAATTTCCCTTGTTAGCCACGGTTGAGTCACCTTTTTTGTTTTATTTTTATGCCAAACTGGGATGGACAAATTCTGTAGTTCATCCATGCGGTCTTTGAATGTTTGCCATTACCTATCCACCGTCAACCCTTTGAGTGACATTCCCCAATCAATCCTACCCAACGTGCGCCTCAGACCATCGTAGTTTCCTTTATTTAAATTCAGGACCCTAGTCTCTGAGTCAACAACTTCATTCTCCATCTTAATGAAGAATTCTATCATATTATGATCGCTCCGACCCAAGGGACCTCGTACAACAAGATTGTTAATTAATCCTTTCTCGTTACATAATACCCAGTCTAAGATGGCCTGATCTCTGGTTGGTTCCTCGACATATTGGTCCAGGAAACCATCCTGTAAACATTCCAGGAATTCCTCCTCCACAATATTGTTACTAATTTGGTTAGCCCAATTTATATGTAGATTAAAGTCACCCATGATGACTGCTGTGCCCTTATTGCACGCTTCTCTAATTTCCCTTTTAATGCCATCCTCAACCTCCGCATTACTGTTTGGAGGTCTATATACCACCCCCAGTAACGTTTTCTGCCCCTTGGTATTTCTCAGTTCTACCCATACAGATTCCACGTCATTTGCTGCTCTTCTCTGCATTCTATCCGATGCATGTATATTCCCTTTTAAGTACGGCAAATAAAATTGCACGTGGTCTGACCAGTGCTTTATAAACCATCAGCATGACCATGGCAAACTAATACTCCACTGCTCTTGCTATGATTCCTAACATTATATGTGCTTTCTAATTGCTTTTCTACATTGTCTTAACATTGAAAATGATTAGTTTATTACTTGAAGGTTCCTTTCAAAGTTGCGCTAATTCGATATATGTGCCAGTTGTGCCTCAGTTGGTAGCACTTTTGCAGCTGAGTCAGAAGGTTGTGGGTTCAAGTCCCACTCCAGAGCAGTACTGAGGGAGCGCTGCACTGTCGGAGGTGCCATCTTTCAGATGAGACTTTAAACTGATGCCCCGACTACTCTCTCAGGTGGATGTAATGATCCCACGGCACTATTTCGAAGAGGAGCAGGGGAGATATTCCCGGTGTCCTGGGCCAATATTTATCCCTCAAACAACATCACTAAAACAGATTATCTGATCATTACTACATTGCTATTTGTGGGGGCTTGCTGTGCGCAAATTGGTTGCCACGTTTCTCACATCACAACAGTGACCACACTTCAAAGTACTTCATTGGCTGTGAAGCGCTTTGGTCGTGAAAGGCGCTAGAGAAATGCAAGTCTCTCTTATGGTGCTCACTCTTTCTCCCAACATGCAATACTTTGCATTTGCCACTATCAAAATTAATTTCTCCTTTGTCCATTATTTGCAGAACTGATCTAACTCCTCTTGAAAAATGTTAATTGCATCCTG
The DNA here is from genome assembly GCF_052327205.1 of Somniosus microcephalus. Taxonomy (NCBI): domain Eukaryota; kingdom Metazoa; phylum Chordata; class Chondrichthyes; order Squaliformes; family Somniosidae; genus Somniosus; species Somniosus microcephalus. The sequence continues at coordinate 9,023,678 of NC_141009.1, forward strand.
TCCCTATTACACTCCCTAATTTACTGTTGTCTGCAAATTTAACAAGCTGTTAAAACTGGTTTCTGCGGCCAGGTCCATTTATTTGGTAGAGAAACAACAGGCTCATCTAAATAATCTGGGTGAGCTGTACCTTGTGCAAGAACGAAGTTTGGGCTGCCTGTCTTGCCGGCAGTGGCCCTCAGGTAAGTGCCAGGGTGGGAGGTTCAAACACGGCCGGCAGGAGAGGTGCGGTGGACCCGGGGACTTCACGCGAATTAAAAAAAAAATTTGATTTAAGCTAACCTTCTCGATGGCGGCCAAGCTGCATCACGCCAGGAAAGTCGGCACCTGCTCCACTCAAAGCAGTACCATTTTTCAGAACAGGTCCTAAAGCAGGCGATAGGCCTCACATTCGTATATGCCAGGCGCCTAACGGCTGTTTTAGGTGGCCGCCCCGCAGCGGCCTGAAAATCATCCGAGGCCAATATGGCGTCGGGCATTTTTCAGGCCTCGTTGGGTTGCAGGGTGAAATTGGTCATTTTTGCCCCCTCTGTTTTCCGTGAATTTATTCAGAAAAAGGGCAAGCCCTGGCAGTCGACATTCTTCATGCTTAGAAATCGGGCCTCCCGCCACTGAAAAGGCACCTCCCCTTTAAACAGATGAAGGCTCGTTTTAAATACTCATCGGGGCTGATGAATTTCCGCACCCTCCGAACTGGCCAATAGCGACGAGTTTCAGCTAGCTCGCCGATTAAATGCAAATGAGGCCTGACTGTTAAATGCGATCGCCCTGCCCAGGGCCCGGCTGATGCACTCCAAAGACCAAAATTGGGGCCATGATGATTTATGACGGCAGGAACATGAGAGTTGTGTTACCTGATGACACTGACAAAGTCCCAATACAAATTCTTAACTTCAAACTTGTTTTAATCTCCTGGGGTGGAGTGTGTGGTGTGGCGGGGGTGGGGAGAGAAGAGTTTTATAATGATAGCAAAATACTGCAGATGCTGGAAATCCTTTTATAATCCTTCTTTGTGTCGCGAATAACAGTAGCATGGGACCTCTTCCTTCCCCTCCCTTCTTCAAATCCCCTGAACTGCCTTGAAAAGAAACTATTAGAAACCAGCAGGCTGTTGATGGCAAGGGAAAGCGCTGGATCCGCACTGTCTAGTGCTGAGTAACGTATGGTTTATTATATAGTTACAGATTGTCTGGCTCTTGTCCCTTTGAATACTTTGATTTGAGATGAAGCTGCAGCACTTCTGCTTTGGTTTGGCATGCGCTGTGCAATTCTGACCCGCACAATGCCGTGCCTTTGAATCCAGCCCCAAGCACTTGAACTAACCCAGCTGCTGCCATGAAAATTTATAGTGTGGGCCTTCCTTTACTCAGTCGCAGTACAGAGGAATGAATGCTCGTGCGTACACAGACCACAGCAGGGGAGGAACGGCAGCAGTCAGGCCCCGGCGTGAACGGGCCTGGGGAAGCTGATGTCTGTGCAAAAGATGAGCTGTTGCCAACCACGACACAGAATGATCTGCAAAGGGATTATTGAGAAAAATGTGGAAGGTGCTTAAGCTCTGACTAGTAAACTCTTTGGGGGATAAATTGGGTCACACCCCCTTTGGGGCACTAACTTTTAGCGCCCCGAAAAGGTTAGCACCCCCGTGCCTGAAATTGAATGGTAGCGCCCCAAGCAGGAGGCGGGGCGCTGTTGGAAGCGCTCCCCCTCCCTCTTGGGGCGCTCCCATTGAATATCTCGGCGCTACGTGCAGCCGTGCCATGCGCATCGGCACGTAGCACCGCGGTACTGCAGGCCTCCCTCCCCTGATTAAAGGGGAGGGGCCTAGCGCAGCACGCACTGAGACCCTGCTGGACCACTGGGGAGCGGGGTGCCGGCAAAAGAGTCCGGCACTCAAGAGGAGTGCCGGGCTGAGCGATCGCGGCCGGCACCCCGTAGGAGGAGGCCAGAGGGGGCTGGTGCTGGTAGTTGGTCCAAAAAAAATGGCCGCCCAGCACCTGCCCTTTAATTATCGCCGCCCCGGCCGCAAAAACGCCCCCCTGACCCTGTCGGACATAGCGTTCGGCAGTAGGTCAGAGGGCGAGAGCCAAGTTTGCAGTCGGTGTGCGAGCGGGGCACTGTGCACGGTGATGGCGTCATTGCCGGAGGCGCAGCGCCTCAGTGCGCTACCGCCACTGCTAACGCCTCTCGCTGAATTTCACGGGAGGCGTTAGCGGCGCTGCGCCCAGGCGCTAGGGTATTTGCGCCCTGTTAGCGCCCCCTCAGGGCACTAATGGGAGCCGCAAAGCAACCGAATGTTTTCCCCGTTACTTTTTATCCACAAGCAGTGCTGTGGTATATCACTATGATATACACATATAGAAATAAATATATATATAAATATCAACATAGTACAATGTCACTAGCTAGATACTTGTAATTTTTTTTAAATGCATTCACGGGATGTGGGTATCACCAGCAAGGCCAGCATTTATTGCCCATCCCTCATTATCCTCGAGAAGTTGGTGGTGAGCCACCTTCTTGAATAAGTGGCTCGCTAGGCCATTTGAGAGAGCAGTTAAGAGTTAAACCACATTGCTGTGGGTCTGGAGTCACTTATAGGCCCAGACCGGCTAAGGGCGGCAGATTTCCTTCCCTAAAGGACATTAGTGAACCAGATGGGTTTTTACAACAATCCGGTAGTTTCATGGTCACCATTACTGATACTAGCTTTTTAATCCAGATTTATTTAATTATGTGAATTTAAATTCCCCAGTTGCCGTGGTGGGATTTGAACTCTTGTCTCCGGATCATTAGTCCAGGCCTCTGGATTACTAGTCCAGTAACATAACCACTGTGCTACTGCTCCCAATTTAATTTTTAAGGTGAAGGCATAATTCTGTAAAAGATGGCCACCATAATTGTCACAATGATGTAATAACCTTTGCGTCAGCAGGCAGGATAACACACAATTTAAAAACAATTAAATTTCAATTTTACTTTTTAATATTAGGTCCATAAAGGCTCAAATCTATAAAGTGCAAAGAGGGCTCTTATTTCTTGACAAGCGTGAAAATGCTCAATTTACAAAGTGTGAGTAAGTCGAAGGTAGACCTATAATCAGAAACTAATTATACGGTGGACTGCAGAGCGAAAGCTGCATAAATCACAGCCAGTCTGACAAAACGATCTAATCGTGTGGTTCATGTATTTCAGTGCACTAATCATATTGTAGCCCGTTGAATATAAAGCTATAGGACTTCTACATAAACTACAGTAAGTTTGAACGTGAAAGATGATTTCGAATGCTACCTGCACTCTGACGTTACTTAAAAATAAATCAATATGAGGACAGTATTTTGACAACACCAATGTTACGTTGCGAACCCAGCTAAAAATCACAAAAACATTCTATTTGACGATGCTTTGACTTAAGACTTTATCCAACCTCTGCTGTATAAAACCCTAAGCCAACTACCACTTTACTCCTACTATAATGTCTACCCAATCTCCTGTTCAACACTGTAACGTTATTGATGCGGTTTTACTGGTTTGTTCATAGTTGTGTCAGGGGCACATATTTGTGGTGCGAGGTTCAGTGTGCAAGTATACAATTTTTATTGATGCATCGAGGTTCCATGCTGCAGTAGCCATGTAAATGCCACCAGCTTCTAAACAACATGACTTGGAAGTGATGGTGTTCCCATGACATTGTTGCTCTTGTTTTAGATGAGGTGCTTTTTTTTTCATTCATTCACAGGATGTGGGCATCACTGGCAAGGTCAGCATTTATTGCCCATCCCAAGGCCATTTCAGAGGGGCAGTTAAGAGTCAACCACCTCACTGTGGGTCTGGAGTCACATATAGGCCAGACCGGGTAAGGACGGCAGATTTCCTTCGCTGAAGGACATTAGTGAACCAGATGGGTTTTTAATGACAATCCAGTAGTTTCATGGTCACCATTACTGATATTGGCTTTTTATTTCCAGATTTATTTAATTAACTGAATTTAAATTCCCTCCTCTGCCATAGTGGGGTTTGAACTCATGGGGTAGATTTTGCCGAACCTGTCGGGAAGAAGGCGGGACTTCCCCTTTCGGGTTTTTGTACTGCCTACTTCAACGTCCGGCCAATCCGCGTGATTTTCCCTTGATTGACCTTGTTGAGCCCGCCCAGCGGGCTCAGTAGGCCAATTAAGGGCCACCCAGCAACAGGTGACGTCACAGAGTGAAATTTCATCGGTCAAGAGTTCTTGACAGATGAAATATCAGTGTCTCACAGCTGTTTGAAGCTGTGCAACACTGACACTCTGAGTTCTAAGCTGAGTCATTCTGCACAGACTCAGTTAGAACTCTCACCGGCACTCAAAGCTGAAGGCTGTCACTTTTGACAGATCGCAGCCGTTCAGCTTTCAGTTCCGGCTGAGTGATGCACTCCCGACGGCTACAGGAAGAAAGGCTGTGAAGGTAAGTACAGGTAAGTAAAAGTTCTTTACACACTTTAGACACACTCAGACAAATTCCCAAGACTGGTCTGAGGTCAGGCGAGTAACCTGAGGCTGAGTCTAGTCAGGCTCTACTGAATCACCCAAAAATAGACCAGTAAAAGCACCAGCGATGAAATGTTGCATGAGAAAGGGAAGGGAGTGCCGTCAGACATGCAGGTTGAGTAACACCAACCCCCGCAATGAAACCCACATAGCAGCTGACTGTTTAATTCTGGCTCATTTTGGTTGGAGTCAAATAGATTTGAGAACAAAATAAGATGCAAAACACAGCTGGCTATTTAATGTGGGCAAAGAAAAGGAAACACTGCGTGGTGTCTAACTAGTAAGTGGAGAGATCTCATTGCGGCTTTGTTGGGGAATTAACCAGTGCTGCCATTGCAACATAGAAAGCATTGGGAAATGTAAGGAACATGTGGAGTTTACTGATGATTCCTGGGAAAATATTTATTGTGATTTGTAACAATTACACTAATCACTTGACCACTGATCCTTGCTCTCTGGAATCTGCCTTGCAAATAATGTGATTATCAGTTGGGATTTTCTGCTGCCGTTAGGTTGGGTCCCTGGTGTTAATTCCAATGGAATGTAATGGGAAATTCTTTGAGATCCGCTACACCATCTCCCCACTATCCTACACCGTCTCCCCGCCGTCCTACACTGTCCCCCCGCCGTCCCACCCCATCTCCCCACTGTCCTACACCATCTCTCCGCCGTCCCACCCCGTCTCCCCACCGTCCTACACTGTCCCCCCGCCGTCCCACCCCATCTCCCCACTGGCCTACACCGTCTCCCCGCCGTCCCACCCCATCTCCCCACCGTCCTACACCATCTCCCCGCTGTCCCACCCCATCTCCCCGCTGTCCCACCCCGTCTCCCCGCTGTCCCACCCCGTCTCCCCGCCATCCCCCCCGCTGTCCCACCCCGTCTCCCCACTCTCCTACACCATACCTTGGATATTCTGCTAAAAATGGGTGGGCACATTTTAATAACAACCAAATGATGGGAACATTATCCGACATATTTCCTATTACCTAGGAATCCTTGCGTATTCTTGGCATCCTGAGGTACTATGGTGATGGGTTTTTTTAAACTAAAAGGGTCACTTTAGCCTGTGCAGCTGACCACAAGGTGATTGGCTAAGGCAGTATTATTTTAAAAAACCTTTAAGACCTCAGGGCAGCTTGAATGCATGAGCCATGATGTACTGTGTCAGTGCCCAAGGCCCGTGTCAGTGCCCAAGGCCTGTTGCAGCCATTCTCCACCCACCTAAAATATACAAAATGGCCTAATCCCTGGGTATGGGGTGGAGCATTGGGGTCAGGTGGAAAATCCTGGCCATTCTATCCATCAATTATTTTTTTATTTCTACTTGGGACGTTGGCAGCGCTGGCAAGGCCTCATTTATTGCCCACCCCTCGTTTCCATGAGAAGGTGATGAGGCTTCTCCTTGAACCGCTGCAGTTCTTGTGGTGATGGTGCTTCCACAATAATATTAGGTAGGGAATTCGAGGATATTGGAACAACGATATACATCCAAGTCAGGATGATGTGGGGCTTGGAGGTGATGGTGCTCCCATGACATTGTTGCTCTTGTCCTTCTCAGTGGCAGTAGTCGCAGGGGAGGAAGACACCGTCAAAGTAATCTCGTTGAGTTGGTGCCGTGCATCCTGTGGACTTTATGTACTTTATGTAGATTAATGTCAGCCTTGGCTCAGTGGTAGCTCTCTTCCCTCTGAGTCAGAAGATTATGGGATGGGTTCAAGCCCCATTCCAGGACTTCAGTGCTATACTGAGGGTGGGCTTTCTTTTAGATGAGATGGTCTCAGCTGAGAACACTTCCTTGAGGAACTCCTGCAGCGATGCCCCCTGGCTGTGGTGACTGACCTCAGACAACCACAACCATCTTCTTTGAATCAGGCATGACTCCAACCACCAGAGGGGGGTTTTCTCTTTGACCCTCATTTGCTTCAGCTTCACAAAGGCTGCTTTGGTGGCATACTCGGCCAATTGCTGCCTTGATGTCGAGGACAGCTACTCTCACCTCTGCTCTGGCATTCCGTGCTTGTACCTGGATCCAAGCGGTCACTGGGCCCGGAGCTGAGTAGCTCTGGCAAAACCCAAGCTGTGCAAGTTTTTGGTGAGTAGGCATCGCTTGATGGCACTACTGATGCCTCCTTCTATCACTTTACCGATGATTGGGAGGAGGCAGTAATTTGTCCAGGTTAGAGTCATCCGGTATTTTGTGAAAAGGACATACATGGGCAATCTTCTGCCTTGTTGGTTCTGTGCCAGTATCATAGAAGTACTGGAACTGCTTTGATAGGGGAGTGGCTAGCTTTGGTACAGAGGTCTTCGGCACTACAACTGGGATGTTGTGAGGACTGATTGTCTTCGTTATGTCCCAAGGTACCATTGCGATTGTGTTTACCATTTAGTTCCTAACCCCTTTCGCTGGCAGAAAGTTCCGTCTGAACAAAACATTTCCTCAACAATTCTTTGGGCTGGTTTTTCCGATCGGAGGCTTCCTGCGGGCGGATGCCTCCGATCGGGAAAAATCTACGCACTTACCTGCTGGCTCCATAGGTTCCGAGGCTTCCGATCCTGGGGCTCTGCTCTATGAAATGCACAGAGGCCCAGGTATCCCCGGGGCACAGGCAGTTCGCAAACATCCCTGGGATCACGTGGGCCATGGGGAACCAATCAAAGGAGGGAATACCCCTTCACATTTTTGACAGGTCTGTATGCATAAACCTGTCAAAAGTATGAATGGGGATCACATTTAAAAACACAGTTAAACATTAAATAATTTTTTTTTAAAACATCACTTATTTAAAATTAGTTAAAATTACATTAAATTAAATATTTTAAACAAAAATTTATTTTTTTGAAAAAACAATTCAAGTTTTTTACAGGGCTAAAAATAAACTTACCTTTTTTGAAAAGTATTTTAAAATTATAAATGAGTGAAATTTAAAACATTTTTTAAAAACCAGGCGTAAGATTTTTTAAGGTTTTCAGCAGGCGGAGGTTATGCAGAAAGCGGTACTCCCTGCCCACGGAGGCCATTCTCCAGGGCAGGCGGATGATCTGTCAAGAGGATTCTTGACAGATCAGAAGTGCTGGGTTTTAGCGCCTGCGCTTCGCACGACTGAAACCGGCACTTGCGAGGCCCCGACGGGTGTGTACACACCTCACACGCACCTGTGGGAGTCGGAATATCCGGCCCTTTGTGTATTACTATATTCACCACGTTTCCAATGAAACACAAAGGCACATCCATGTTTATTTTTTATTTGTTCCTGGGATGTGGGCGTCGCTGGCAAGGCCAGCATTTATTGCCCATCCCTAATTGCCCTTGAGAAGGTGGTTGTGAGCCGCCTTCTTGAACCGCTGCAGTCCGTGTGGTGAAGGTGTTCCCCACAGTGCTGTTAGGGAGGGAGTTCCATGTGCCACTCTTTGCATAAAGATCATATCAAATAGATGCAATTAAACAGGAATTGCAACACAGTTGAGTATAACTGGCAACATTTAAAAGCATGAATCAGAATATGGTACTGGATCGTCACCTTCTGACAATTACAACTGACTGCGTAACTTATTCACTATATTCACTGTTCTAACTTCGAGTTGCTGTTGTTCCCAATTGTACAACAACAGCAACTTGCATTTATATAGCAGCTTTAACGTAGTAAAACGTCCCAAGGCGCTTCACAGGAGCACTATCAAACAAAATATGACACCAAACCATGTAAGGAGATATGATACAGATGAACAAAAGCTTAGTCAAACAGGTAGGTTTTAAGGAGCGTCTTAAAGGAGGAGAGAGAGGCGGAGAGGTTTAGGGAGGGAATTCCAGAGCTCAGGGCCCAGGCAGCTGAAGGCATGGCCGCCAATGGCGGAGTGATTAAAATAGGAGATGCGCAAGAGGCCAGAATTGGAGGAGCGCAGAGATTGGAGGGTTGTAGGGCTGGAGGAGGTTACAGGGACAGGGAGGGCGCAAGGCCATGGAGGGATTTGAAAACAAGGATGAGAATTTTAAAATCAAGGCGTTGTTTAACCAGGAGCCAATGTAGGTCAGCGAGAACAGGGGGTGATGGGTGAACGGGACTAGGTGAGAATTAGGAAACGGGCAGCTGAGTTTTGGATGAGCTCAAGTTTACGTAGTCAGAAATCACTACTGCAGGAAAGTGTACGAGGCCTAAAGAGTGAAATTACGAGAGCACTGTGGGAGTAAATGGAGGAACAAGTAATTTTATGGCAGTTTCTGCTAAAAAAAATCAAATCCAGAAAGTCTGTGCAGAAAAAGTGATGTAACCAATACCAGCTAACTATACAAGATGGGCAAGATTTCCCATTGAAATAAATGGGGAATTGCCAATTGATGCAGGCCATTACCGAGAGAGGAGTCGCCAAACAGCTTTTCAAAACAATCCAAATAGTCACTCACTGTGGATGGAATACCTATTTCAAACAGCTTTAAAATCATTAGAGGTTTAAACAAGTAAAGACCACGGTCACACACAAATAGAGTACTGCGTACAGTTCTGGTCACCACATTACAGGAAGGATGTGATTGCACTGGAGAGGGTATAAGGGAGATTTACCAGGATGTTGCCAGGACTGGAGAATTTTAACTATGAGGAAAGATTGGATAGGCTGGGGTTGTTTTCTTTGGAACAGAGGAGGCTGAGGGGAGATTTAATTGAGGTGTATAAAATTATGAGGGGCCTGGATAGAGTGGATAGGAAGGACCTATTTCCCTTCGCAGAATGGTCAATAACCAGGGAGCATAGATTGAAAGTAATTGGTAGAAGGATTAGAGGGGAGTTGAGGAGAACTTTTTTTACCCAGAGGGTGGTGGGGGTCTGGAACTCACTGCCTGAAAGGGTGGTAGAGGCAGAAACCCTCATCACATTTACAAAGTACTTGGTTTTGCACTTGAAGTGCCGTAACCTACAGGGCTACGGACCAAGAGCTGGAAAGTGGGATTAGGCTGGATCGCTCTTTTTCGACCCATGCAGACACGATGAGCTGAATGGCCTCCTTCTGTGCCGTAAATTTCTATGATTCTACGAACCGTGACATCAGAATATTACCTGGAGATTTCCAGTTTTGAGAATGTCTACTTTAGGCTATATAAAAGACAGATCAGAGTAATTCCAAACAGCGAGGTGAGTGAATATACAGTCAAAATAAATAATGTTCCATAGCTCATTAAATGTTTGTGTAAAATTAGAAAACCATTATAAAAAACAGAAAGAGATCGAAAAAAGATGTAGAGAAATAGCAATGAAAGTGATTGATGAGCAGAGAGAGAAGGGCAGTGAAAACAAGTTACAGAAAACAAAGCACGAGGAACCATTCGAAAGACATACAGGAGCAGAGAATAAAAGATGTAGATGGAGAAACAGCTAGAGATACTCAGAAATAAAAAGGAATAGACAATAGGAGAAAAAATTGCAGGGATATGGGGAAAGAGCCGGGGAGTGGGACTGACACGATTGCTCTTTGGAAGAGCCGGCACAGACGTGATGTGTCGAATGGCCTCCTTCTGTGCTGTACTATGCTCTGATTCTATGTTGCTCTTGAAAGCCCCCAGTTTGTGGGGCACACATTGCTGGGAGATTCTGCAATGCACCATTGTATGAATGTTGTGGAAAGGGCAGGAATGAATAAACGTTCTTTCTTAAATGTTCTTTGCTGTTGCTTATCTTCAGATCACTAATATTTGATTAAGATTTGGCAGTTACAAACTTTGCAAGGCTGAATTTTAAAACATTCCATTAACAACTAAACTTTAATTACTTTGCAGGCGCTCAACCACTCGAAGTTGCCATGTGTTATTTTAAACAATGTCTTACATTGTCAGTCCAAGCATAGAGGGACTCTTCCTTTGCCTAGAAGACTCCACTGAAATGTAAATATGCATTCCTGATGTTGGCTAACAGCGGTTATTATCCCATGTGGGATTGACACTCATCCTTTTTTGGCCAACTGCATAACATCTGTGGGCACAGCTCATAAAGGAAACATTCAGCTGACTGAGCTGTCTGCCAAATGAGTTCTGTCCGCGCGGTCCACCTTTGGCAACAACTCAACTCATTTTGCTTGCTGTCATGTAGCTCTCCTCCATAACTACTAAGGCTCTCATTTGGAGATCTTGCAGGAGCAGGAAGTGGCCGTGAAGGGTGCCGTGGCACCTGCTGTTAAACCGTAGATGGCGAGGGCAAGATAACTGAAACTGGGAAAGCTGCTTTTTACAGTGCATGGTTACAAGGAACGACTGCCTCCTCTTACTGTGGCTGCCTTGGAGAGGTTTCTGAACCTCATCCAGCAGAGATTGTTGGAGGTGGCACTCTCTGCTAAGGCTATCTCCTTCCACAGGGTATGGACCGTGTCTTTCATGGTGTGAGACCACACCTTGAGTATAGTGTGCAGTTTTGGTCGCCTTATCTGAGGAAGGATGTTCTTGCCATGGAGGGAGTGCAGTGAAGATTCACCAGACTGATACCTGGGATGGCAGGAATGACGTATGAGGAGAGATTGGGTCGATTGGGCTTATACTCGCTGGAGTTTAGAAGAATGAGAGGGGATCTCATTGAAACTTATAAAATTCTAACAGGACTAGACAGACTAGATGCAGGAAGGATGTTCCCGATGGCGGGGGAGTCCAGAACCAGGGGTCACAGTCTAAGGATAAGGGGTAAGCCATTTAGGACTGAGATGAGGAGGAATTTCTTCACCCAGAGAGTGGTGAACCTGTGGAATTCTCTACCACAGAAGGCAGTTGAGGCCAATTCATTAAATATATTCAAGAAGGAGTTAGATATATTTCTTAAGGCTAAAGGGATATGGGGAGAAGGCAGGAACAGGCTACTGAGTTTGGATGATCAGCCATGATCTCATTGAATGGCAGAGCAGGCTCAAGGGGCCGAATGGCCTACTCCTGCTCCTATCTTCTATGTTTCTATGTTTCACAGACCTCCTTCCCTTGGGACCATAAAGCTGGGTCCTCCTTTGTCAGATTATAGACAACAAGAATGCACCTGAAGCGTCTACATTTGTGGCACTGGCCCCCTAAAGAAGCATCAGTATGGGGCACTGTAGTGAGCCACATTGCTACAGACAAATGCACTGCATTTTCCTCGAGAATTAGAATCCTATAAAGGGCTATAACATTACTGGAAGCCTGGCGTGGATAATCAATAAAGGAGCACTGAAGAAAATTGGACTGGTTCTTGGCAATATAATACCGGTGGGTGGAAGTGCTGTCCCGGTTCACCTTTGGCAGTCAAGTCGCCACTGAGCAAAATCTAGTCTCATTTTGCTCAAACCACACTGGGCTGTGAGGTGCAAGCACGGACCTGTGCTCAACTGTCAGAAATTCTTGGGGAATTGTTTAAGAGCTTTTTAGTGGACAGGAATGTGGTAAATGATGGGTGATTTACAACAATAATAATAACTGAATGTGTATTTAGCTGTCTGTCAAAACAAAAAGGTTGCCTTTTGTAAAAGAGTGGGGAAAGGAGCAGTAGCAGCAATTGCATATTGTAACCTTGGATCCAGAGCAATACCAGAATGCGGGCTACAGTGCGGAGCAACTGACGTTCCAGTAGCTGCTCCCTTTCATTTCATTTAGTTATTTTTCAAATGATTAACTGTGTGTGTAACTTCTACTGCGAGCAAGTGGAATCTTGACTGAAGTCTTAGATAGTGTGACTGATTCTGTGTTGAAGTGGTGCGTGTTAAGAAAGAGAAAGAGAGAGAAGGAGAATCCATAAAATAACAGCAAAAGAGAGAGGAAGAAAAAAAGATGAGAAATAGAGGGAGAAAATGAAAGAATTCAAGAAATGCGAAGAAAAAAAGGGAAAATGGCAAAATAGAGAAATTACATTTAAAAAAAATAAAGGATATTAAGAAAAAAATAAAATTGATAAGAAGACTTTTGAACAATACATGATAAAGATGACTTAAAGATTAGGTAACAAGTTGTTTGATCAAGTGACTGTTTTATGAAATACTCTTTATTAGAGCAGAACGATGAGTGGAGAATACGCTGTATAAATGGCAAAAGGCTCAGGCCTGAACTTTCTTTCATATAATTTTCCTTTGAAATGTTAGCTGCACTCTGGATGCTTTAACTGGCCTCAGCACCCAAGGAGGGAGTAAATGAGAAAAACCCAGAAAAGTGGAAGCATAACAGAGGCACAGGGGAAATACGGCAAAACAAAGAGAGAAAAACATAGAAATGGTGCAAGTAACAGTCACAGGGAGGGAAGTAACAGAGGAAGAGAAAGACTTCTAGTAATCCTATAAAAAAGAGATCACTTTAAAATCCCATCTAGACCTCAGTAGGATTGCTGAATGAGGTGAGGGGGACCTTATCTGAATATTATCAATAGTGCCTGATACAACTTTAGGTAAAATAAGATACGAAATTTAACGTCAAGTTAAACAACATCAACTAGGTTCTCTTAAAACCACATTCCTGTCACTCATACATTGTCCTACCCATTGCCCAGCCTACTCACCTCTAACTGCCTGGTTTTGGATTTATTGTAAGGTGGCATCCGTATTCGCATACAGGTAATGCTCAGTTCCAATTTGTCAACAGTACTGCTTAAAACAGATACTTCTAACATGGTATATGTTTCATATTTAATGGGCATATATGTTCCTTAAGTTCTGATTTTTATTTCATTCGAGCCTAATTGATACCCAATATATGTGAATCAGTACTGATGGATTTTGGTTGCTTGGTACAACTAGTAAATTGCACCATGACGTTTCAATTAACCAGTTTCAACTGTTCCATGCAAGTATCTTCAAGAACCCATTGCATGAGTCTTTTGCAATTTACTAGTGTGTTTTTGCCCCAAGAGATCTATCTAACTTTTTAAGACATACAATTATATTTTCATCAGACTGATGTTTAGAGATGCACAACGATGAAGAGCGGGGACGTTACAGGTCGCCTTCTGCATTGTAAGGAAACTGTCTGAAACGTCAGAATTTTGCAACGTCGCAGGTTCTCAAGACAATTCTTTTCATCATAAAAACCCACCACCTCAACAATCATGCCCGTGGCTGTCTAAGTGTTAGTCACTGTTTTGAGGGTAGGGGAGAACTAGGGTTTGGAGACAAACTGTGGCGCATGGAAAGAGAGAAAGACAGCTGAGACAAACAGAGAACAAAATAATGAATGAATGCTAGTAAAACAATCTCAGTTTAAAAAGGGACAGAAAAATAAGTATAAATATAAAAACACGTAAAAAATTTACCGCTAAAAAAAAATCTTCAATTAACTTTTAGTCCAATTTTAAATGGATGAAAGCGAAATTTTGATAAACTGGGTTTGAATTTATAAAAATCCCAGTCTGTGTTCAGACAACGTAACACTTGTGGCAGATGGAGACAGCAGGCTCCAGAGAAACTAAAACTGCAGCGATCTATAAAAGGATTTTCCTTAAAAAAAGTTTTATTTTGCCAAAAACTCTTAATAATAAACCAAACTGTTAAAAAATAAATCTCACTGTGTGTAAAAGTAATTTCAGAAAGCATCTGATCATAAGTAATCATCTCTGGGTTCAACTGTAAGAACATTACTTTTTTAAAAACAGCATTCACAATATATTCCTGAAAAAACTGTGCGTGTTACAACAATTAACAATGTGTACATGAGCTATAAGGGGCGATTAATGGAGTTTAAAGCAGTATGTTCATCTGGGAGCAGAGTTTCTGGTTGGTGCCATCTGAACTGTTTCCACATCCTACTGTGTGTGTCTGCATTACACGCCTTTCCTTAGGGAAATACTTCTAGAACTGACTTTTCATAAAATCTTCTTTGGTGGTGAGGGAAATAGAAAAGAAAATTAAGAATTGGACCTAGAATTCTGGGAGAAGATAGTAAGAGTTACATCTGTTATCTCCCCTCTCTAACATCACTCTTCAAATTGATTTTCGTTATTTCTTGGGCAATACAGTAAGTCCCTTTCTATAGTTTTGTTTATTGCTGGACAATGATAGCTTCCTAAATTCATTCCATTTTGGTTTTTTTTAAAAAGGTATTTTATGCAAGGATGTACACTTCTTCATGACTACCACCACCCAGTCAAAGGTGTGCTATAAAAGGCTCAGGTGAACAAGCCTGATGTAGCACGCCTAACAAATACGGAAACTCACTCCAACCGATGCAAGCCAATTTAAGTGTCAGCCAGTTCCCACTGAACGTCAGGTTGGCTCATTGTGAATTAAGAGAGTGCTAAAGCTGCTCTCAGTAATTACAAGGCAGTAATCTGAATGACTAAATCTCAAAATGTCATAAATTGTGACAATGAAACACAAAGGATTAGATTGCAGCCTTGAAATCACTCCTTGGCATCTGATAACTTGTATAAAATACCCCGTGAGTTTCATGTAGTCGTTTACTCAGGTCAGGGTCACTTTTTGACAACCGTTATTGCAGCCCAAGTTGACGTGTAATGGCACTCACAGTGAATGATTAGCAACTGTGATATAGCCATTGAATGTTTAATGAAAAATCAGTTGTGGTATATTACCAGAAAACAATATATTCAGCAAATATTCCATGCTTCTAATACTGAAAATCCATTGAAACAGGAAGAAATTGGGGTTTAAAGCCATATTAATTGTATTGGTTCTGTCCCCTACTGCACCAAGGTACAGGTAGTTGGACTCTAAATGCTAGGCAACAAGCTGGGTCGCACAGTGAATGAGAAGACTATCCTTTCACGTCTGGGATCCTGTCCAAACTTTTCTGATGAAGCGTCTCTCCGACAGCTCCATCGATCCTGTGTGAAATTAACGGGCTGACTTCAATCCAATTTCTAGTGGGCATAGCATAATTTGTCATTAAACTGGACAGCTCACTCGGAGGTGCCATAAGGATAGCGGGTGTGGGAAGCTATACTATTACATTGGGAACACTCTTCTGCGGTCGTGGGCTAACGCACATTTTTGAGGCAGTGTAGAGCAAGCTTTACTGAGCCACAAACTATGCTACACCTGATTGAGGGGGTTTGATGTTGACATCAGGTGCCAAAATGGAAAAGGTTTTCATTCTACAGCATGGACATCCCTCACCTCAAATAAAAACATACCTCTGTCCCCTCCAAATGGAACATGAAACGTCAAAATTATAACTTTTCAATCATATTGGTGGATGTCATTTTGTCAAGTTTTACGAATGCCACTACTCTTGATGGGTTGCCGATCTGATCTGTATCATCGAAAACATCACAATTAGATTTAAATTTTTCACATAATTAGGATGAACAAACTGGATCTGTGCAGTCTTGTTTTGGATCCAACTAAACTTTTGCTTGGATTAAAAAAGGGATTGCTGAATTAGCCCCAAGTCACTGAAGTACAATCCTTGGAGCCCAGCTCCAGTTCCAAATTAAATTCACTCATCTGACACAGACGGACGTTCCTGAAACTTCTTCCCTCCTACATGAGTTAAGTGAACACGGACTAGAGCAATGCAATTGACAGTGCAGATAACCAACTGCATGTGTGCTGCAACCAAATTCTTTGCCGAGTCATGGCAGTGTAAAAGATAACGGGGCCCAAATTCGGTCGCGCAACCTTTGGGGCGCTAACTTCACCGGGGCGCTAACCCCGCACCCGAAATTCACTGGTAGCGCTCCAAAAGGGAGACGGGGCGCTGCTGGAAGGGCTCCCCCTCCCTCTTGGGGCAATACCAGGGAATATCGCACCGGCATGTCACGCCGCAGTACTGCAGGCCTTCCTCCCCTTATTAAAGGGGCGGGGCCTAGCGCAGCGCAACCCAGGGCCCAGCTGGGCCACCGGGGATTGGGGTGCCGGCAAAAGAGCCCGGCACTCAAGAGGAGCACAGCCGGCACCCCGCAGGGGGGCTGCAGAGGAGGCCGGGCACGGCAGAGGGGGCAGGTGCTGGCGGGCAGCCAGCAAGAAAAATGGCTGCCCAGCACCTCCACTTTAATTATCGCCGCCCCGGCCGCACGTACACCCCTCTGACCCTGTCGGACATAGCGTCCGGCGGTAAGTCAGGGGGTGCTACCGAAGTTTGCGGCCGGGGCGCTGCGCACGGCAATGATTTCATTGCCGGAGGCGCTGCGCTGTGGGGCGCTACCGGTTACTGCCGCCGCTAACCTCCCGCTGGATTTAGCGGGCGGTGGTAGCTGCGCCGCACCCGGTAGAAGCAAAGCAACCGAATTTTGTCACCAAAGGGTTATCCAAATAAAAAAACCTTGGAGATACAAACTAAAATAGTTGCTTCGTCATATTGGATTTGAAAGCCAGTAAAGGCTTAATTCCAGCTATTACTTTGTCAGTTCACCAAGTATGGCGTTAACCCTGCTACACATATGGATATACTTGGTGTGCTTAGAATTGGCAAACTTGCACTCAAAGTCCCGAAGCATCACAAAACATGACTCGAGAGTCTGTAACTAACAAATGTCCAATTTCTACCACCCTACCGTAGAACAACTGGATAAGGTGAATCCACAAACCAAGACAAATATGTTAGTTACTTAATACAGACATATACCACGGAATTTATTTAAACTATTCTGTTTCTAGAGCTAAATAAAAAATGGTATTCCCCAGGGGTCGGTACTGGGACCACTACTTTTCTTGATATATATTAATGACTTGGACTTGGGTGTACAGGGCATAATTTCAAAATTTGCAGATGACACAAAACTTGGAAGTATAGTGAACAGTGAGGAGGATGGTGAGAGACATCAAGAGGACATAGACAGGCTGGTGGAATGGGCGGACACGTGGCAGATTAAATTTAACGCAGAAAAGTGCAAAGTGATACATTTTGGTAAGAAGAATGAGGAGGGCCAATATAAACTAAAGGGCACAATTCTAAAGGGGGTGCATGAACAGAGAGACCTGGGGGTGTATATGCATAAAATCGTTGAAGGTGGCAGGGCAGGTCAGAAAGCAGTTAAAAAAGCATATGGGATCCTGGGCTTCATAAATAGAACCATAGAGTACAAAAGCAAGGGAGTTATGATGAACCTTTATAAAACACTGGTTCAGTCTCAACTGGAGTATTGTGTCCAGTTCTGGGCACCACACTTTAGGAAGGATGTGAAGGCCTTAGAGAGGGTGCAGAAAAGATTTACAAGAATGGTTCCAGGGATGAGGGGCTTCAGTTACATGGTTAGATTGGAGAAGCTGGGGTTGTTCTCCTTAGAGCAGAGAAGGTTGAGAGGAGATTTGATAGAGGTGTTCAAAATCATGAGGGGTCCGGACAGAGTAGATAGAGAGAAACTGTTCCCATTGGCGGAAGGGTCGAGAACCAGAGGACACAGATTTAAGGTGATTGGCAAAAGGACCAAAAGGCGACATGAGGAAAAACCTTTTTACGCAGTGAGTGGTTAGGATCTGGAATGCACTGCCTGAAAGGGTGGTGGAGGCAGACTCAATCGTGGCTTTCAAAAGGGAATTGGATAAGTGTCTGAAGGAAAACAATTTGCAGGGCTACGGGGAAAGGGCGGGGGAGTGGGACTAGCTGAAGTGCTGTAACCATTCTATGATTCTATGTCCTCACAATCAATGTACAGCATAGTAGGAGCTTCTGTAGGGGAACCCGTTATTATCCAGTTTCTGCATATTATGACATTTTGAGGATCCGGATCCGCAGCTTCTGCAGGTATTCTTAATATGACTTATTGCTTTTTGGTTCTTAAACCTGGTCCAATTAAACAATCATGTGCTCTGCAATCTGTTCTTTCAGAATTCTGTTTTTACAGAGCGAATATATAGGCACTGTAAAAAAAATTTTTTTTTCCATATTTAAAGAGTTAAACA
Source organism: Somniosus microcephalus (assembly GCF_052327205.1). NCBI lineage: Eukaryota > Metazoa > Chordata > Chondrichthyes > Squaliformes > Somniosidae > Somniosus > Somniosus microcephalus. Next base: position 9,041,994 of record NC_141009.1, read on the forward strand.
TCTATCAATACGATAGTAAAATACTGCAGATGCTGGAAATCCGAAATAACAACAGAAAACACTGGAAAAACTCAGCAGGCCAGGCAACATCCGTGGAGAGAGAAAGAGTTAACTTTTCGGGCCGAAGACCTTCTTCAGAACATCTATGAATGTTGGGGAGTGGGGAAGCGAAACAGAACTTCAGTCAATGAGTTCACAAAATCATTTAATGGCTTTTATGTCAGCTTGTCAAACCATATCTGTAGAACATGTTTATTAAAGCCGAACGAGAACTCGTATACTGGCTTTTTGCTTGTGCACGTTTGGGAATATTGTCATCTTGTATTAATTTAATCTTTATTTAAATGTTGGTTCTGAATGGAATGGAGGAGCCGGATTGCTGTATCAACGGTAACTGAATCAACGCCTCATTAAATCACATTATTCACAGAACAAGAGACGTGAAGTATTGGAAACAGCTGCTGCCAGTGCAAATCCAACATAAACATCAAACAGACTAAGACAGATCAAAAGGTGACCTAATTTTTATTCAGAGTACGAAAATGTCAAATCTTTATTATTCTATTATTATTCTCCATTGGCTCCTGGTCCAGCATTGCCTCGATTTTAAAATTCTCATCCTTGTTTTCAAATCCCTCCGTGGCCTCGCCCCCGCCCTATCTCTGTAATCTCCTCCAGCCCCACAACACTCCGCGATCTCTGCGATCCTCCAATTCTGGCCTCTTGCGCATCGCTGATTTTCTTTGTTCCACCATTGGTGGCCATGCCTTCAGCTGCCGAGGCCCTAAGCACTGGAATTCCCTCCCTAAACCTCTCCGCCTCTCTCTCCTCCTTTAAGACCCTTCTTAAAACCTACTTCTTTGACCAAGCTTTTGGTCATCTGCCCTAATATCTCCTTATGTGGCTCAGTGTCAAATTTTGTCCGATAACACTCCTGTGACACGCCTTGGGACGTTTCACTACATTAAAGGTGCTATATAAATGCAAGTTGTTGTTACATAATTTGTCATACAGCATTGTGTGTGGTACTGGTGTGTAATTAGGCTATTTGGCTGCCTTGGAGAGATTGGCATTATACCAAAACCAATTGGTGAAATGATACAAACTCTTTCATCGTGGCACTGGCAAAATGTGGAAGTGTTAGCTGTAATTTAAATCATTGTCACAGCTCCTGATATCTATGGATCATTGACGACATCAACTTTTTCAGGCTAATTCAAATCATGCTTTATAACGTGGCATTTAATCATGCCTTTGTAATTTAATCCCTGTGTCCATCCACGTGCGCGTTTTGGCTGCCGCCCCGGACCCGAGTTTCATCACTTTTATCTCTCCCTTTTCGCTCTTTTTTTCTTTGCACTGCCTCTGACCTTCATGCCTCCATTTCTTTCTCCGCCTTCAAGAACTCCCTATTCTCCACTACTCATCATTCTTCCTATTCTCCTGCTGCCACTCAAGGCTTGACTCCCTCCTAAATAATTCCACAGCTTCCCTCTCTTGGCATCCTTCGAAAGGCCCACCGAGGCACTCGCCGCTGCCTCCTAGCGAGCAGCAGCCCAAATTGCCCGATCTTACTCTCTCCCTGCCCTCAGTGCCTGCTGTGGGCTAATCTCACCAACCTCCTCCTTGCTCTGCCCCTCTGGACTCCACCAATAAATTAGGTATCATCGCCCCTCTCCACATTCCCCTTCAAAATGTACGTTCACTTGCAAATAAGGGACTTGCCATCCATGACCTTATTGTGGATGATCAAATTGACATAATGGCATTGACGGAGATATGGTTGAGGGGTGATGACTTAATTAAGCCTCCCCATCTGGCTACAGCTTCCACTATATTCCACGCCCAAACTGCTGCGGTGATGGTGTAGCCCTTATATCTAAATAACACCTTTGTCTGTCTCCCTACTCCTCCGGAAACTTCTCCTCCTTCGAGCATCTCACCTTGTTCCGCCCCCCACGTCTCTCTATTAAAATCCTTGATCTGTATCGCCCATCCAAATACAACATCCTTCGAAAGGCCCACCTTGCAAATATCTCCAAATTTGCAGACGACACAAAGCTGGGTGGGCGTGTGTGCTGTGAGGAGGATGCCGAGAAACTCCAGTATGATTTGGACAGGTTGGGTGATTGGGCAGAAGCATGGCAGATGCAATATAACGTGGATAAATGCAAGGTTATCCACTTTGGTGGCAAAAACAGGAAGGCAGATTATTATCTGAACGGCAATAGATTGGGAGAAGGAGAAGTGCAACGAGACCTGTGTGTCCTTGTGCACCAGTCGCTGAAGGTAAGCATGTAGGTGCAGCAGGCGGTTAAGGAGGCAAATGGTATGTTGGCCTTCATAGCGAGAGGGTTTGAGTACAGGAACAAGGACGTCTTGCTGCAGTTGTACAGGGCCTTGGTGAGACCACATCTTGAGTATTGTGTGCAGTTTTGGTCGCCTTATCTGAGGAAGGATGTTCTTGCCATGGAAGGAGTTCAGCGAAGATTCACCAGGCTGATACCTGGGATGGCAGGAATGACGTATGAGGAGAGATTGGGTCGATTGGGCTTGTACTCGCTGGAGTTTAGAAGAATGAGAGGGGATCTCATTGAAACTTATAAAATTCTGACAGGACTGGACAGACTAGATGCAGGAATGATGTTCCCGATGGTCAGGGAGTCCAGAACCAGGGGTCACAGTCTAAGGATAAGGGGTAGGCCATTTAGGACAGATATGAGGAGGAATTTCTTCACCCAGAGAGTAGTGAACCTGTGGAATTCTCTACCACAGAAGGCAGTAGAAGCCAATTCAGTAAATATATTTAAGAAGGAGTTGGATATATTTCTTAAGGCTAAAGGGATCAAGGAACATGGGGAGAAAGCAGGGACAGGGTACTGAATTTGGATGATCAGCCATGATCTCATTGAATGGCGGAGCAGGCTCGAGGGGCCGAATGGCCTACTCCTGCTCCTATCTTCTATGTTTCTATGTTTCTAACATCAATTTTCTCACTGAGATATCTTCTCTGCTTTCCTTCCTCTGCCTTTGCATCGAGCGACTTCTCATCCTCATTGATTTCAACCTCCATCTCAACTCTTCTTGCTCCCTCTCCTCTGAGTTCACTGCCCTCCTTTCCTCCTGTAATCTCCCCCTTCATGTAAACTCCCCCACCCATATACACAGCCACCCTCTCGATCGTATCATCTCACATGGCCTCGCTATCCCTTCCGTAACCATCACCGATAAGGCAAACTCCAACCATTTCCTTATATTACTCTCTACCCATATTCCCCTTCCCCCTCATAACACCACTTTTTTTTGTATCTGCCCCTGGAAACAACTCTCCCTCAAGTCCCTTACCACTGCACTTTCTAATTCCCAACTATCTAGCCTTTGGCCTACAATTCTCCATGACATTACTGCAGCTACTGACTTACTAAATAAAACACTCTCCACCACCTTTGATGCCCTTGTCCCCACTAAAATCATTACACTCTCTCACCCTAGTCTTTCCCCCAGTATACCCTTCATCTCCGCTCCCTTAAATCCAAGGAACGCAGACTTGAACGTCTTTGGCGGACAACTGGCCTAATTGTCCATCACCAGATTTGGCTCGACCATATAAAGCACTACCAAGTCCTGCTCGCCATCACTAAAACCGCCCACTATTCTAAGATCATCCAGGACAGCAAAAATAACACCAGGCTTCTCTTCTGCACCACTAACCGTCTTCTCAAACCGCCCTCCCCTACCTCCTCCTCCCTCACTTCCAACAGTAAATGTGAGGAGCTCATGGACTTCTTTGTTAAAAAGATTGACAACATCCGTTCAACTGCCTCTGCTACATCCCTCCCTTCCGCTAGACCACCGGACCTTGCTTCTTCTCCATTTCCCGCCCTAACCGTAAATTTGCATATTTCTCTAATTTTTCTCCTATCTCCCCTCTTGTCCTTTCAAAACTTATCTTATCAATGAGACCGACCTCCTGTTCTCTTGATCCTATTCCTACTAAACTGCTGACCACTTAACTTCCCTTCCTGTCTCCCATGTTAGTGAATATTGTTATCGGTTCTCTCTCCTCGGGTATTGTTCCCCTTTCCTTCAAATCTGCCGTCATCACCCCTCTCCTCAAAAAACAAACCCTCTGCCCTTGTAAACTATTGCCCCATCTCCAACCTCCCTTTCCTCTCTAAAGTTCTTGAACGTGTTGTTGCCTCCCAAATCTGTGCCCATCTTTCCCAGAACTCCTTGTTTGAACCCTCCAATCAGGTTTCCGCCCCTGCCACAGCACTGAAACTGCTCTTACCAAGGTCACCAATGACATCCCAATTGACTGCGACAAAGGTAATCTATCCCTGCTCATCCTCTGGACCTGTTTGCAGCCTTTGACACTGTTGACCACAAAATTCTGCTCCAACGCCTCTCCACTGTCATCCAGCTGGGTGGGACTGCACTCGCCTGGTTTAATTCCCATCTTTCCAGCCGCAACCAAAGAATCACCTGCAATGGCTTCTCTTCCCGCTCCCGCGTCGTTACCTCTGGTGTCCCCCAAGGATCTATCCTTGGCCCCCATCCTATTTCTCATCTACATGCTTCCCCTCGGTGACATTAACCGGCGACACGATGTGAGTTTTCACATGTACGCTGATGATACCCAGCTCTACCTCTCCTCCACCGTCTCTATACTATAAGACTGCTTGTCCGACATCCTGCACTGGATGAGTAGAGATTTCCTCCAATTAAATATCAGGAAGACCGAAGCCATTGTCTTTGGTTCACGCCACAAACTCCATTCCCTTTCCACTGATTCAATCTCACTCCCGGCGACTGTCTAAGGCTGACCAAGTCTGTTTGCAACCTTGGTGTCATATTTGATCAAGAATTGAGCTTCCTACCTCATATCCATTCTATCACTAAGACCGCCCATTTCCAACTTTGTAATAGCGCCCGTCTCCGCCCTTACCTCAACCTATCTGCTGCCAAATTCCTCATCAGTGCCTTTCTCACTTCTAGACTTGACTATTCCAACGTACTCCTAGCCGGCCTCCCTAGTTCTACCCTCCATTAACTTGTGGTCATCCAAAACTCTGCCGCCCGTGTGCTAACTCGCATCAAGTCCCACTCACCCATCTCCCCTGTGCTTGCTGACCTATATTGGCTCCCAGTTAAGCAATGCCTCAATTTTAAAATTCTCATCCTTGTTTTCAAATCCCTCCATGGCCTTGCCCCTCCTTATCTCTGTAATCTCCTCCAGCCCTATAATCCCCCTAAACCTCTGCGCTCCACCTATTCTGGCCTTTTGAACATCCCTGATTTCAATCGCTCCACCATTGGTGGCCGTGCCTTTAGCTGCCTCGGTCCTAAGCTCTGGAATTCCCTCCCTAAATCTCTCCGCCTCTCCACTTCTCTGTCCTCCTTTAAGATGCGCCTTAAAACCTACCTCTTCGACCAAGCTTTTGGTCACCTGCCCCAACATCTCATTAAATGGCTCAGTGTCAAATTCTGATTTTGTTTGATAGCGTTCCTGTGAAGCGCCTTAAGATGTTTTATTACGATAAAGGTACTATATAAATATAAGTTGTTGTTGAATAATTAGAACAACCTTTAACAACACTGATTCATTCTGAGTGCAGTAGTTTATATGCCTGTTCCTTCTTAATGTGTTTTAAGCTATGTAAATAACATTATTATTCACCCTGATAATGTTTAACAGTGTTTTTTAACCCTGCAGTTTATATTGTGCCACTTATCTGGCCTTTCATTACATTAAGCTCATTAGCAAATGTTTTAAATTCTATGACTAGTCACAGATATACCTTGAGCTACAATTTGCTTTCAGTTCCGCCCTCGAGAAGTCTTTGAGCCGTCCGCTTTGGGGCTCGCATGCACCGTTTCTGCCCCCCACCCCCTTTAAAATCGGGGCCAAAAACTCTGCATTTCGAGTTCCCATCAAAGCCATGCCATCTGGGTCAACAAGAACAACTTGTATTTATATAGCGCCTTTAAAGTAGTAAAACGTCCCAAGGTGCTTCACAGGAGTATTATAAGACAAAACATTTGACACCAAGCCACATAAGGAGAAATTAGGGCAGGTCTTAGTCAAAGAGGTAGGTTTTAAGGAGCGTCTTAAAGGAGGAAAGAGAGGTCGAGAGGCGGAGAGGTTTAGGCAGGGAATTCCAGAGCTTAGGGCCCAGGCAACAGAAGGGTGAACGGGACTTGGTAAACACGCACACTGACAGTTACCAAGCTCACGTACAAGGTCAGAGAGTGGGAAAAATCAAATTTTTAAAAAGCATTTATTCTTTGAACTCGAGCGACAAATCCCTCTTATGCAGCTCCTATCAGTTGGTCACAGAGCATCTTTTGGGTGAGGCTTGGGAGCAGATTGCCTGCCTTCCTAACTGATACTAAGAAAAGAGAGACGAAAGCAAAAAAAAAAAATCTATTTAACAAAAAGGGAAAAAAGGACTAAGTAAAAAAATAATAGCAGTGACGAGTTGAACACAAAGAGGTAAATTTCTGTGACTACCTGAATTTTGAGCAGCTGGCCCTACACAGGTTATACCCGTCAGGAAAGGCTGAACAGGCTGGGGCTCTTTTCTCCAGAGGGGTGACCTGATCGAGGTCTTTAAGATAATAAAAGGGCTTGATAGGGTAGACGCAGAGAAGATGTTTCCACTTGCGGGGGAGACCAGAACTAGGGGCCATCAATATAAAAGAGTCACTAATAAATCCACTAGGGAATTCAAGAGAAACATCTTTACCCAGAGAGTGGTTAGAATGTGGAACTCGCTACCACAGGGAGTGGTTCAGACGAATAGCAAAGATACATTTAAGGGAAAACTAGATAAGCACATGAGGGAGAAAGGAATAGAAGGACGGAGTTAGATGAAGAGGGGTGGGAGGAGGCTCGTGTGGAGCATAAACACCGGCATGGACCAGTTGGGCTGAATGGCCTGTTTCTGTGCGGTTAATACTTTGTAGTACATGTCATCCAAATGCAACCAGTGAGAGTGGGTAAATTGGAAAATTAGCAAGAAGATACAATTTCACTCATTCGCATCTATTTGAATCAAATTTAGTTCTTATTGATTATAGGTCACAACATTCTAATGGAACCGTGCCTGGAGATGGTGCTGTGAACATGTTACGTGACTCCTTAAGCACAATGGGGCTGAGCTAAGCTGACATGACAGCCCCACTGTACAATCTCACCCACTCAGTTGTAAATAGTGTGCTATCTGGATTTTTTTTTTTTTTTTTAAATAAAGAGAGCCTTCACTGGATCTACCCATTTCCCCTATCCTGACTACCATTTTAAAATAACTGCCCAGAAAATTAAATCCACTTTTCCTCCCCTCCCATCCTTCTCTTCCTTCCCCCAACCCCTACCACCTCTTCACCCCCTCTTCAGCTTCCTTCCTCCATCTGTCATCTCTCCCTCATCCCCCTGCATCCTCTCTTCCCGCCTCCCTCTCCTTGATCCAATTACCCCACCCTCTAACCCTGCTTGACATATACACCACCTTGGTCTCGACTTCCCATGCTCAAAGCCATAGGACATTGACTAGTAATTCCAATAAAAACAATAATCTACCATCAGAAACAACTGAACTACAATACAAGAGTGTGAATATTTTGGTGTGGTGCCTGCATGGAGCGGAGAGAAGTCAAGATCTGCTAAATCTGGTGTAGTTCTCTCTCTGCCTCTCATGTTTAAACATATCTTGCTCATGGCAGGTTGGCTTTTGCAACAAATCTCTGAGATTCTATTTCCACGATAAATTAGATTCTGAAATCAATTCTGAATGATTCCACTAGTGCTAAAGCTGTATTCTGAATTTAATCAAAGGAAAACCAAATTTTTACCACACATTGATCATCTCAAAGGAAAAAATGGTTCACGGAGACAGCACTTGAAACAGTTTACAAGCTCAGCTTAAAGGCTTGCATGGAATTATTAAACCGGTTTTCCCTAAACCTTAGCATTTAAACAATCTGAATGTAAAAGAAATCTTCATTATGCAGTAACAACAGAAAATGCTGGAAACACTCAGCAGGCCAGGCAGCATCCGTGGAGAGAGAAACAGAGTTAACGGGCTGGATTTTGTCAATGGGGGCGAATTGGGGGGCATGACTGCTGGTTTTTGGGTTTCAGTCCAGTCCCCAATGATGTCTGACCAACCCACGCTATTTTCCCTTGATTGACCTTGTTAAGCCCGCCCTGCAGGCTTACCGGCCAATTAAGGGAAAACCGGTGACAGAGGATGTCAGCATATGAACGTTTCACCTATCGAAAATGTTTTGACAGATGAATTGTCAGCGTTTGACAACTTTGAGAAGCTGTCAAACACTGACAATCTCTGTTCTAAGGTGAGCCCTTGCACAGAAGGCTCACCAAAATCTCTCTCCTCAGCAGAAAGCAGATGGCTGCTGCATCTGAGAATGCAGCAGCCATTCTGTCATCTTTGCCATTGAGATGAGGCACCTTCAGATCCTCAAAGGTTGAAGCCTGCAGGAAGAAGCAAAGGTAAGGAAACTTTACATTCAGCCTCTCATACTTATCTCTCCACACTTGCACCCATCACTCACCTCTACAGCGGATTTTTCGATCCCTCTCACCCCCACAGACCCACTGCTCGCCTGGCTGACCCTGGCGAGGTTCACAGCTGTCGGGAAGCCCGCACTTGCAGGGGTAAAATGGGGAAAAGCCTCAAAACTGCCTGTTAACTACCTGTTAACAGGCAGTTAATTGGCTCTAATCCCCTTCCCACCTCGAGGAGACGGGTCCCTGTGCAAGTTGGGGACCCGCCTCACGGGAAGATGGCACGGAGGCGGGTTGGGAGCGGGGTCGGTACCTGCTCCCAGTTTCTGCCATTTTCCCGCCTCCATACCCGCCTCCCCAGGGCTGGGAAAATTCCCCCCAACGTTTCAGGTCTGTGACCCTTCCGGAAATTCTGTTTCTCTCTCCACGGATGCTGCCTGGCCTGCTGAGTGTTTCCAGCATTTTCTGTTGTTATTTCAGATTTCCAGCATCCGCAGTATTTTGCTATTGTATTCATTATGCAGTAGTTGTGGTCAGGATTTATTGCTGTGTGTTACATTTTGAATCACATTTGCATGTGATCATATTGTTTCGTTTGAGGAAGTATATCTCTCCCGGGTGTATAAATGTTTCTTATGGATATAAATTGAACAGACTTCATTCAGACTGCTTACATGCTGTTCTTTCAAATGGCTGTGCTTGCTGATAGTCTGAGTGTATCTCAACTGGATAGCATATTTACTTTGCTGCTGATGGCAATCTTGAACCTGGTGGCAGACTGGCAAAGTATTTCAGGTGACACTAGTGTTATCGGAGGTAGTGCTCACTGTTATAAATCTCATCATTTATCAAGAAACTACTCATGAAATAACACTGGACGGCCAGCTGGTGGCGCCGTCCAAGGAGTATAAATACTCGGGCGTGGGCCCAGCTTTCCAGGGACATTTTGTAAGACAAGGAACTAGTGAAGTACAACTAGACCTCCATGTTCTGAAACAAGTTGATTAAAGCCTTGCTTTATGATCAAACTAAGTGCGTAGTGAGTTTTATTACATCACTCACCACCAGTTTGGCCTGCACCTCCGAATGCAAAACAAGGCCAAAGCGCATTGCTATCACATATTTTGGCAACTGGTCAGCTGAGCGCATGAACCGCTGATGTTTGCTCTGTAGAGGTCAACCAAGTAGTTTTGCTGCCAATGGCATGTATAGACCTTTCTCAGTCCGTTGTAAACAGCGACTTTAAAACAATTACTGTAGAAACCATTATCCAATATAAATAGGGTGCCGCTACTGTGGAAATAACTACACAATATAAACAGGCTAGTTTCTACAGCAACAGGAGGTATTCAGGAAGCAGTTTTGCAATTTAAATGCAGCTTGAGATTCAAATCTTTTGCTCAGGGTCAGATTCAAGTCTCTCCCATTCCCACTGTCCAGTTGAATTTGATGAGAAATATAACATAATAATGGATGGACACTACAAAGAGGGCTGACGTGACAGATGTTAAAATTACTTAGAAACAAGCTTATTACATCTGTTTTGCATTCACTCCTCATCTGCAAATGGTACAATAGCCGTTATCTCAGTTAACCCCTTCATCAGATCAGGAGTATTTTTAAATCATGTCCTTAAGTAATTAAGGTATTAGGGTCTTACATTTTTTTAGTGTACTTTACAAAAATTGCACACATTTCCGCTGATATCTTCGCTTTATCTATAGGATCATTGCTGTTTCTCATGGATTCAGAGGCATAGTTGATACCATTTGCTCAAAGTACTGTGTGTGGTTATTGTGGTCTGTCCTGACTATACGGTCATTGTTAGTCATCATTGCGCTGTGTATTTGTGTAATGGTTTGCTGTTTGTCCTGAGCATAGCATGTGTTTGTACATTTATTGCAGTTTGTGACTGCACAGTGTACTTGTAAGGTCTCCATTATTTGCTCTTGATTGTATGATGGGTTTTGTGTTTGTCGCAGTTGTTTACTTGACTATATAGTATCATGGCACCATATATAGTGCTCCTTTCTTTCTTTGACAAGTATGTTGGCTTACTTTATAAATTTAACTGCCCTGGTTAAACTCAGTCCTATAAAAGCAGATGCACTTACACATGCAAATGTATGGTGACTGGTGCATAAAATGTGGTAAAAATAGAAACATAGAAGATAGGAGCAGGAGTAGGCCATTTGGCCCCTCGAGCCTGCGCCGCCATTCAATGAGATCATGGCTGATCATCCAAATTCAGAACCGTGTTCCTGCCTTCTCTCCATATCCCTTGATCCCTTTAGCCTTAAGAAATATATCCAACTCCTTCTTGAATATATTTAATGAATTGGCCTCTACTGCCTTCTGTGGTAGAGAATTCCACAGGTTCACCACTCTCTGGGTGAAGAAATTCCTCCTCATCTCTGTCCTAAATGGCTTACCCCTTATCCTTAGACTGTGACCCCTGGTTCTGGACTCCCCGGCCATTGGGAACATCCTTCCTGCATCTAGTCTGTCTAGTCTGGTTAGAATTTTATAAGTTTCGATGAGATCCCCTCTCATTCTTCTAAACTCCAGCGAGTACAAGCCCAATCAACCCAATTTCTCCTCATATGTCATTCCTGCCATCCCAGGTATCAGCCTGGTGAATCTTCGCTGAACTCCTTCCATGGCAAGAACATCCTTCCTCAGATAAGGCGACCAAAACTGCACACAATACTCAAGGTGTGGTCTCACCAAGGCCCTGTACAACTGCAGCAAGACATCCTTGTTCCTGTACTCAAACCCTCTCAATCCTGCTCCTATTTCGTGTGTCTAATTCTGTTAGATTCAGGAGATGGTTCTGTGATGGTGGATTGGCGGTTAGGATCAGATCAGCCATGATCTTATTGAATGGCGGAGCAGGCTCGAGGGGCCGATTGGCCTACTCCTGCTCCTATTTCTTATGTTATGTTCTCTCGCTACGAAGGCCAACATACCATTTGCCTTCTTAACCGCCTGCTGCACCTGCATGCTTAATTTCAGCAACTGGTGCACAAGGACGCCCAGGTCTCGTTGCACTTCCCCTTCTCCCAATCTATTGCCATTCAGATAATAATCTGCCTTCCTGTTTTTGACACCAAAGTGGATAACCTCGCATTTATCCACGTTATATTGCATCTGCCATGCTTCTGCCCAATCACCCAACCTGTCCAAATCATACTGGAGTTTCTCGGCATCCTCCTCACAGCACACACGCCCACCCAGCTTTGTGTCGTCTGCAGACTTGGAGATATTACATCTAGTTCCCTCATCCAGGTCATAAATATATATTGTGAATAGCTGGGGTCCAAGGACCGATCCCTGCGGTACCCCACTAGTCACTGCCTGCCACTCGGAAAAAGAGCCGTTTATTCCAACTCTTTGCTTTCTGTCTGCCAACCAGTTCTCTATCCAAGTCAATACCTTGCCCCCAATCCCATGTGCCTTCATTTTACACGCTAATCTCTTATGCGGGACCTTATCGAAAGCCTTTTGAAATCCAAATACACCACATCCACTGGTTCTCCTTTATCTATTTTACCAGTTACATCCTCAAAAAATTTCAGTAGATTAGTCAAGCACGATTTACTTTTGTAAATCCATGTTGACTTTGTTCGATCCGGTCACTTTTTTCCAAGTGCTCTGCTATTACATCCTTTATAATGGACTCTAGCATTTTCCCCACTACCGATGTCAGGCTTACCGGTCTGTAATTCCCCGTTTTCTCTCTACCACCCTTTTTGAACAGTGGGGTAACATTAGCTACCCGCCAATCCATGGGAACTATTCCAGGGTCTATAGAATTTTGGAAGATGACCAGCAATGCATCTACTATTTCTAGGGCCACTTCCTTAAGTACCCTAGGATGTAGATTATCAGGCCCTGGGGATTTATCGGCCTTCAATCCCATCAATTTCCCTAACACCATTTCCCTACAAATACTAATTTCTATCAGTTCCTCCCTTTCATTAGACCCTATGTTCCCTGACATCTTTGGGAGGTTATTTGTGTCCTCCTTTGTGAAGACAGAACCAAAGTATGTATTTAATTGGTCTGCCATTTCTTTGGCAGCACATCTGTTGAATTAGCAAAGACGCTTCCGAAAAAAGTGGGTTTTAAAATTTGTATTTAAATTACTGCTCCATAGCACGTGACCTGCATTTGTTTCCAAGAATTCTAGGAAATACTCGATCTCCAACTGCTCAAAGAAGCTGAAATACAAAGGGGAGGAAGTGATGCTTCAGTTGTATAGAGCCTTGTCCAGACCCCATCGGGAGCGCTGCGTTCAGTTCAGGGCCCCGCACCTCAGGAAGGATATATTGCCCTTGGGGGGGCAGCGCAGATTCACCAGGATGATACCGGGGCTAAGAGGGCTAAATAATGAGGACCGGTTGCATAAACTTGGTTGTATTCCCTTGAGAATGGAAGATTGAGGGGTGATCTAATCGAGGTGTTCAAAATGATAAAAAGGATTCAATAGGGTAGATAAAGAGAATCTATTTTCTCTGGTGAAGAAATCCAGAGCAAGAGGGCTGTTATAAATCTCATCATCATCAAGAAACTACTCATGAAATAACACTGGACGGCCAGCTGGTGGCGCCGTCCAAGGAGTATAAATACTCGGGCGTCAGCCCCAGCTTTGCAGGGACATTTTGTAAGACAAGGAACTAGTGAAGTACAACTAGACCTCCATGTTCTGAAACAAGTTGATTAAAGCCTTGCTTTATGCTCAAACCAAGTGCGTAGTGAGTTTTATTATGTCAAGGGCATAATCTTAAAATTAGAGCTGGGCCATTCAAAAGTGAAATTAGGAAGCACTTCTTCACACAAAGGGTAGAGGAAATCTGGAACCTGCTCATCCAAAAGGCGGTGGATGCTGGGATCAATTGAAACTTTCAAAACTGAGGTCAATAGATTTTTGTTAGGTTAAGGGTATCAAAGGATATGGAGCAAAGGTGGGTAAACGAGGTTGAGGTACAAATCGGCAACGAGGTTGAGGTACAGGTCGGCAATGATCTAATTGAATGGTGGAACAGGCTCGAGGGGCTGAATGGTCTACCCCTGTTCCTATGATCTGTTCAACTCACTTTGTATTTATTTTAGCTATTAATGAAGATTTTAATGGATTTTTCATTGAAGAATAACATTACCTTTTATTATTGTGCATTTAAAATATTGTTCTCTTTGGACAATTTCAACAGATATATGTATACCAGTAGGGGGAGCAGCTGCCTGAGAACACACTGCAAAAGATTAACCCAACCTACCATTTCCTTGCTCGCTGCTTTGACAATTGCAGGCCATAAATTTTTACTTTCTGATTTTTACGTATTTTGAAATTTTTTCATTTCCATTTCCCCTGTTCAATTTTTTCTCCATCTTTCACCTCCACAAGTTCTGATCAGGAGAGTGATTACGAAAAAGTGGATTCAAACCACTTTGATAATGAAGCAGTCCGTGCCTGCATACAGCAGGAACTGGACAACATCCAGGCTTGGGCTGATGAGTGGCAAGTAACATTCCCACCACACAATTATCAGGCAATGACCAGCTCCAGCAAGAAAGAGCATAACCACCTCCCCATGACATTCAGTGGCATTACTGACTCCCCCACCATCAACATCTTGAGGTTGACCATTTGACCAGAAGCCGAACTGCACAAGCCACAAAAATGCCGTAGCTACTAGAGCAGGTATTGTGCAGGGAGAGTATTCTTCGGCAGCACCTCCCAAACCCACGACCTCCACCACCTAGAAAGACAAGGGCAGCAGGCGCATAGGAACACCACCACCTCCAAGTTGCCCTCCAAGTCACACACCATCCTGACTTGGAAATATATCGCCGATCCTTCACTGTCGCTGGGTCAAAATACTGGAGATCCCTCTCTAACAGCACTGTGGGAGCACCTTCAACCCATGGACTGCAACAGTTCAAGAAGGCCCATCACCACCTTCTCAAGAGCGAATAGGCATGAGCAATAAATCTCATCCTTGCCAATGACACCCACATCCCGTGAATGAATGAAAAAAAAAAAAATCGAACACAAGAGCCGTTTCCTTGGAAAGTCATGCAAAGATGAACTGGACAACCACTTATCCTTTTCTAGGAGTGGCTGGTAACATTGTGAAGATAGCTAGTTAACAACTGAACATTTTGTGTATGAAATTTGACTTGGGTGGGAATGCAAAGCAGGCAGTATCACATATGCCAACTGTTATATACCCTGCCCAATATTCAGTTCCATTGAAGTCAATGGAACTCAATATTGGACGGGACATATAACGGACAGCAGATGTGATTCCACCTGTTTTGCATCCCCGCCCAAGTCGCATTTCAAGCACCCCATAGCCTGTGAAGTACAGCCACTGATGTGATGGAGGAAACACCCAGCTAATTTGCGCAAAGCAAGGTCCTGCAAACAGCAATGAGATAATGACCATTGCCAATGTTGGTTGAGGGATAAATATTGGCTGGGACACCAGGGAGAACTCCCGGGCTCTTCTTCAAAATAGTGCCGTGGGATCTTTTACATTCACCTGAGAAAGCAGACGGGGCCTCAGTTTAACGTCGGCACCTCCGACAGTGCAGTGCTCCCTCAGCACGGAACTGAAGTGTCAGTCTAGGTTATTTGCGCTCAAGTCTCTGGAGTGGGACTCAGAGGCGAGAGTGTTACCACTGTCAGTTTGAAGTATCAAAGACGGCCTCGGATATATACATTTGCCTTCAGTTTCACATTTCTGGACAATTTCAAAGAGGCTGTATTATTTTATATCATACCATGACAATTATTTTACATTTTTTAATATTGTAGGTTTAATATTCATACTTTAGAAGTAAAAAAGCAATACTGTGTACAAAAAAACACTCTGAACAGGATGTTATTATTAGTAAAAGTGAAAAACGGACTGGTATTTCACACTCAATGTTTGCTCAGTTTAAATCGCAATGGTTAACGAAATAATCTCACACTTACCTCAAGGCCGGGCGGTCCTGGTATTCCAGCTGGACCTTTATCACCAATTTTCCCCTAAAAAGATTGGCATAAGTAACAAATCAAGAAGCGTATCAATACACAATACTCCAGCTGAGGCCTAACCAATCATTTATAAAGATTTAGCATAATTCCCTCACTTTTGTGCTCTATGCTTCTATTTATAAAGCCAAGGAGCCCACATGCTTTCTTAACAGCTTTATCAACTTCATCCCCTTTGAAGCTTTGTGTATGTGAACACCCAGGCTCGCTGTTCCTGCACCCCCTTTAAAACTGTACCATTTAATTTATACTGCCTCTCATTTTTCCTTCCAAAGCGCATCACTTCACACTTCTTGGTGTTAAATTTCATCTGCCGCGTGTCTGCCATTTTAACATTCTGTCTGTGTCCTCCTGAAGTCTGTTACTATCCTCCTCACTGTTTACTGGTCCTAATTCCGACCCCTGGGGGACAGCACTGTACACTTCCCTCCAGTCTGAAAAACAACTGTTCGCCACGACTCTGCTTTCTGTCTCTTAGCCAATGTTGTATCTACACTGCCCCGTTAATTCCATGGGCTTCAATTTTACTAACAAGTCTATTATGTGGTACTTTATCAAAATCACATGCCAAAACACAGCCGAGTATGGGGAAGTGTGCTGTACCTTTGTACTGAAATGAAACACATTCTTTTTGAATGCATTTATGATGGCACTACACTTAGCGACCTGACTAATTCCCCCCCCCCAACCCCATGATGTGCAATGTATGGCGTGGTTCCGATCATATACCAATGTAAAAATAACGTGAAACAATGTTCCGTTCAGAATAAATCTTCAATTACAATAGAACCACAGAATAGTGCAGCACAGAAGGAGGCCATTCGGCCCATTGAGTCTCTTTCGAAGAGCAATCCAGTTAGTCCCACCCCACCGCTCTTTCCCCATATCCCTGCAAATGTTTCTCCTTCAAGTATTTATCCAATTCCCTTTTGAAGGCTGCTATTGAATCTGTATCCACCACCCTATCAGGCAGCGCATTCAAAATCCTAACCACTCGTTGCGTAAACAAGTTTTTCCTCATGTCGCCTCTGGTTCTTTTGCCAATCGCCTTAAATCTGTGCCCTCTGGTTATCGACCCTTCAGCCACTGGAAACAGCTTCTCTTTATATTCTCTATCTAAATCTCCTCATGATTTTAAACACCTCTGTCAAATCAAAACATGGGCAAGAACCAGTAGCTATTTTGGTTTGAACCTCTAAAATAGCACAGACAGAAATTTAGTAGTTATGTTAAGCATTCACACCAAGACTGCACCAACTGGACAATATGACTAAATAATTAGGAATATCTGAACTTGAAAAATTTAAAACATCTTCCATGCATCAAACAAGTGCAGAGATATTTGGATGGCTTTTGCCTTGCACCATCATCCCTTTTGTCTTTTAATCTCTCCTCCCTTCCACACAATCACAGACCTTCCCCCCCCCCCCCATGTTCCCTGCCTCTGCACTTGCTTAAATCCTGTTACATCTCTAACTTTTTCCAGTTCTGACGAAGGGTCATCGACCTGAAACGTTGACTCTGTTTCTCTCTCCACAGATGCTGCCCTGACCCACTGAGTGTTTCCAGTATTTTCTGTTTTATTTGGATGCCTTGCTGTGCTATTTGTAAAGATGCACCAATAAGGAGTGAAATGTAACTCAGAATTGAAAGAATGAGAAATGGTTGGATACTCACAGCTATCCCGGGTTTCCCCCTCATTCCAGGCATGCCCCGTAACCCTGGGTTACCCTGTAGTGAAATAACAGTACTTTAATCCAAGACAACAGCAGACTTGTCGATTCAGAGTAATATAATTAGCGTTAATTAATCATTCACAGTGCTCTGCTCAATGTTCATTAGATTCGCAAAACCAATTTCCAAGAGACAGGTGTGAACTTATTGGCTGCAGTTTGCAACCAGAAAGGAATTTGACTCAAATAATTATATTTGGAAAGTGAGCACAGAACTAGAGGGCACATTTAAAAAAGTTCACAATCCTCAAACAAGATTAAAGATCAGAAGTAGTGTTTCCCCCAAAGGCGAATGGATATATGGAGCAGATTAATGTAAAAACCAATTGATTCTGGGTCAGTTGATACCTTTAAAAAGGAACTGGATCAATAACTGTTCAGATAGATGACTGAGAGTTATGGCGATATTAATAAATCTGTTTGATTCACATGAGACTTAGCCGAGGAGTGTAGAGATCTGGGGGGCGGGGGCGGTGGGGGGGGGGGGGTGCGTGGGGATGTCCATGAAGGTAGTGATACATGAACAGTGGAAGGAGAAGGCAGGATCAGTTGAATGGCCTTTGTTGTTCCAAGTTCTATTGACTTGGAGCTAATGTAAGAATTTTCTGCTGGGCTCCTGAATTCAAACAATATTTCCATGTCATCTGAATTGATTCTAGTATGTGCACTGCAGACCAGTCCCTGCAAAGACAAACATCTTTACTACGTATTTAAATGACATTGTTTTGAGTCTCTCTGGAACATCTGTCCCTACTCTTTGAAAACACAGTACTAGCTGTGCTCCTGAGAACATAAAACACAAAGTGGACTTCTTGAGTTACGAGGTGCTAGCAGCACAGCAGTTACAGAACTTCTTTCAATTAACAGAGGATATTATCACTTCATTAGCTGGATGCTTAGTCCAATTGCATCTCCTTTTAACTAAACTAAAAATCTCCTGGTTTTAAGAATAGAAAAGTAATATATATAGTCAAAAGATTCAGAGACCACAGTTCCTTCTGCAACCAGTAAACTTTCAACTTATCAACACGCAAAGCACTAAATGAACCTCCTAGCAGCACTGGAGCAATTCTATGAGCAGATCACCTGCCACCCATCCGAACCAGTGGCACGGGTGTGAAAATATATTTAACATCTGTAATCAATACATTTATGGTTAGGGGGTCATTTTAATCTTCAGCACTCCTGCAGTGGAGCTTCCCATGCCAGGGATGCATATTGGGAATTCAAGGCACGTGCCCTCCATAATCTTCCGTCTTTTCGCTGCATAAAATTGCTTGGAGCAGGGAGATGAAAATGTACCACTAATGTATTTTGGTATTTTTTTCCCCCCACTGATGTCCCAATTTTTCAAATTGACTCCTATTCACTTTTGTCATATAATGCCAGCTTTACATCGGCAGATTATCCCTTGTATTGCTCGAACTTTAAGCTCTCATAAAACTGACTTCCCCCCCCCCCAATCTTCTTGTTATATGATGCAGATGCATTTGTTTACAATTCCTTTTTAAAAAAGCATGAAATTAAACCAGCTACAAAATTCCAGTAGTAAATACATCCAGAAAAAAAATGACAGCACATTTATAGCAAAACAGTTCATCTTGAAATAGTAATTATCCCTCTGGGCTGGGCTGGGCTCGGTTATGTCCAAAGAATGCTTTAATATTTCCTGTGTCATCACATACTACTAGGAAAACAATCCCTCATCAAATGACAATGTTGGGGCGGATTTTCAGCCCCCTCACAGACAGTTGAACGTTGAAATCCCAAACTCTGTCCTCCCTGTGTCAGGCACATCTCATGACTCTGCAGCCCGACCTTGCACCCGGAAGGACAATAACTCTTAGCTCGGCTTCTCAGAACATGTCGACCTGCTGAATAAAGCTTATGGAGCTGTTTTACCTATTTGGACATGAGCTCGCCTATAACAAATGGATTCATGAAAAATTTCTTGCTTGCCAACTTTGAAAAGTTGGCATCTCTGAGTGAAAGTTACAAATTGAGCTTGACTTGTCAGCCTCAGACTTTCCTGAAAAGAGTACAATTTATAGAGAAACAATCTTGCAGGACATTTTTGATTTGGATCCCACTCAAGAGTTTTTAAACTCAAAAATATGCCTGGGTGGCACCCATTCATGAAAACGGCTGCATTTGTGATAAATCTCGATGGTTTCTCAATCCAAATATGTGGATTACAACCTTTAAAAAAAAGTTTATACATGTTGTATGAATCTATTTATTTATTATGGTATATAAAGCAGCAGTTATAGCTGGATGCACCAGTGAATTCCATCAACCCACCCATTTCCAAACTTTGGCATCTGATCGTACTCACACCATTACAGGTGGAAGATCAGAAAAACCTTTTCTGTAACGATTGTTTGTAAATATAGTTCAAAATTAAAACTCATGATGCCTGTTTGTTATTATTTTGTATTTTAATCATCCAAACAATCTCAGGCTGTATAAATACATTCAGAACTCATCTGATAATGAAGCAACCCATGCCAACATTCAGGCTTGAGGGGATAAGTGGTAGGTAACATATGTGTCATTTAAGAGTCAGATACTGACCATCTCAAACAAGAAAAAGCCAAGACCTTGACCTTCAATTGCACCACCATTGTTGAGTTCTCTACCATCAACATCTTGCTAGTCACCATTGACCAGAAGCTGAATTGGACCAGCCACATCAACACTGTGGCTACAAGAGCAGGAGAGGGGCTGGGTACTCCACGATGAGTGATTCGCCTCCTAACCCCTCAAAGCTTTTCCACCATCTACAAGGCTCAAATCAGGTGTGTGATGGGATACTCGCCACTTGTCTGGATGGGCGAGTGTCCCAGTCACTTGATTCAGTATCCACCCCTTCCACCACTGGGGCACTGCGGCTGCAGTACGTATAATCTACAGGATGCAGTGCAGCAGCTCACCAAGGTTACTGCGATAACAGCTTCCTCCCTTGCAACCTCTACCAGCAAGAAGCACAAGAGCAGCAGTGTTGTGAGAACAACATCACCTCCCAGTTTCCCTCCAGGTCATATACCATCCTGATTTGGACGTATATCATCGTTCCTTCATCGTCACTGGCTCAATATATTGGAATTCCCTACCTAACACTGTTATGGGAACACCATCACCGCAAGCATTTCAGCAGTTCAAAGAGAAGGATCATCTCCATCTTTTCAGGTCAACTAGGGATGGGAAATAAAAGTGGCCTAGCCAGTGAGGTCCACATACCAAGAACAAAAAAAATGTAAACATATCGGGGTAGTTCCTGACTTTGTGCGATAGTATAAAATGAGTGATAGCGAGTCAGCAATTCCGTTTGAGATGTAAAACGGGCTGCCGATATACTATCACACAAAGCCAAGATTCACTCCATCAAGTCCAAAATTCTGGCGCAGATCATTTACAAGAATTATTCCAGGGATGAGGGACTTCAGTTACGTGGATAGACTGGAGAAGCTGGGGTTGTTCTCCTTAGAGCAGAGAAGGCTGAGAGGAGATTTAATAGAGGTGTTCAAAATCATGAGGGTTCTAGGCAGAGTAGATAGAGAGAAACTGTTCCCATTGGCGGAAGGGTCGAGAACCAGAGGACGCAGATTTAAGGTGATTGGCAGAAGAACCAAAAGGTGACATGAGGAAAAACTTTTTTACGCAGCGAGTGGTTAGGATCTGGAATGCACTGCCTGAAAGGGTGGTGGAGGCAGATTCAGTTGTGGCTTTCAAAAGGGAATTGGATAAGTACCTGAAGGAAAGAAATTTGCAGGATTACGTGGAAAGGGCAGGGGAGTGGGACTAGCTGAAGTACTCCTGCAGAGAGCGTGCATGGGCTCGACGGGCCGAAGTGCTGTAATAATTCTATGATTCTAGGTCATCTTGACTATTTGAACTTCTTGTGCATAGCGAGGCTGCCATGCTCAGCACGTTCCATGAAGTGTAGTAGTTTTACTTCACATACAAGGTGTCAATTTTCCTGTTATCTTCCGGTCATCAAGGCCTTGCCTGACGTAAAGACCTTGCCTGACGTAAAGACCTTGCCTGATTGCCTTCCTGACCATTCGTGGCTTCTGAGGGACGAGCAGCGTCTTCCTAGCGATGTCCGGAAGCTCACTGTTTCTCACTGACGAATAGTACATCTTGCTCCATCTTCATTTTGATTTAAATGCTTTTTAAAAAAAGTTAAATGTTTTTTGTGTTGCGATTCTGATTCAAAAGATCTGAATCTGATGGAAATCAGGTACAAAAATACATCTGAACTCTCATCTTGACATATTGGTGCATTTTGTCAAGATCGCAACTAATTACTAAAGGAAATAAATTCAGAAACTACAGATGTTAAGTGGCTGTATTAGTGTGAAACAAATGCTTTCTCAGCCTTTTCTTTCTTGTACCTTAGGAATTACTCTGAAGTAGCAGGAAAATGGCACTGCAGTTTATTTGTAGAGGAAAGCACTGAGCTTAAAAGATGAAACTAGGGAACACTCAACAAGAAAGCGGTGACATTCATACCACTATGAACCCGCTACTGAAATCAATGTTTACTTTTTAAGTACCAGGTATAAATTGGAAATTAAGTAGGTTGAATTTTCAAAGTTCACACTTTTTGTCAAACTATTGCAAAACTTACCTTATCGCCAGGGAAACCCGGTTCTCCTGGTATTCCTGGAATGCCCTCGTCACCCTAAACTCACAGTACAAGACAGCATAGTGTTAGAGCATTGCCTCATCCCTCTAAACACACAGTAGAACAGCACAGATCTGTAGCATTGCCTCACCAATCTCAATATAATGAACAAGACAGCACAGTTAGACCATTCGCTTGTCACTCTAAACATACTGTACAAGCCAACGTATTACTCCATCACTCTAGACTCAGCTTAGGACACTGCTTCACAACTCTAAATGGAGTATAACGGTGCAGCGTTACGGTGCTGTCTAGTGACTGCAGGCCCACAGTAAAATACGAGTTTGAGTATTGTTTCTAACCATAGACACTGTACAAGAACACAGTATTAGGGTATTGCCTCATCACTATAGACACAGCACAACTGCAAAGTATTGAAGAATTGCCATGTCACATTAAGGCTATGTGATAACAATAAAATTGCCTCATACTCTTCCACACCATTCAGTACTGTGCAGAAATTTAGTTGGCAAAATTTAGTCTGCATCACAATCAGTAAAACACTCTGCAGTGAATTATCTCTGGTGGTGAAATGCTCCTGTGTTGTGCAAAGTTTGGAACATTTTCCATAGGCTTATCGCTTTAATTTGAACAATGCACACTTATACAGTAATAGCTTTAACAATAGTGCAATTTTCTCACCAAATGAAAACCAGACGAGATTGTAATAAAATGTATTGGCCTAGAAATTTGTCTGGGACGGTGGCGCTAAGCGGGCGGTATGGGAGCGGCACCCGATATTCAGTTGCACTGTTCCGATAAGGCCCGTGTTGTGCCTCTGCCCGAGACCAATTTCTAGGCCTTTATGTGTTTTAACCAAACCTGCAACATAAAAGGCAATCAAAAGAAATCTTTATTTCACAACGGGTTTGGGGTCATTTTGAGTGCAAGGTATTGTCAACACATTTGTGTTTGACTTTTTCTACAGAATTTCCCCTTATAGGTTCTTAACTTCACCAATCCTTCTGCTGACAAACTGGAAAAACCTGACACAGATCTATTCACGTTAATCAACTAACAGGAAACACTGACACCGTTTGGCAAACACAGTGTTCTCTCACATGTGACACCTGGGTGTCCTTGTGCACCAGTCGCTGAAGGTAAGCATGCAGGTGCAGCAGGCGGTTAAGAAGGCAAATGGTATGTTGGTCTTCATAGCAAGAGGATTCGAGTACAGGAACAAGGATGTCTTGCTGCAGTTGTACAGGGCCTTGGTGAGACCACACCTTGAGTATTGTGTGCAGTTTTGGTCGCCTTATCTGAGGAAGGTTGTTCATGCCATGGAGGGAGTGCAGCGAAGATTCACCAGACTGATACCTGGGATGGCAGGAATGACGTATGAAGAGAGATTGGGTCGTTTGGGCTTGTATTCACTAGAGTTTAGAAGAATGAGAGAGGATCTCATTGAAACTTATAAAATTCTAACAGGACTAGACAGACTAGATGCAGGAAGGATGTTCCCGATGGCGGGGGAGTCCAGAACCAGGGGTCACAGTCTAAGGATAAGGGATAAGCCATTTAGGACAGAGATGAGGAGGAATTTCTTCACCCAGAGAGTGGTGAACCTGTGGAATTCTCTACCACAGAAGGCCGTTGAGGCCAATTCATTAAATATATTCAAGAAGGAGTTAGATATATTTCTTAAGGCTAAAGGGATCAAGGGATATGGGGAGAAAGCAGGGACAGGGTACTGAATTTGGATGATCAGCCATGATCTCATTAAATGGCGGAACAGGCTCGAGGGGCCGAATGGCCTACTCCTGCTCCTATCTTCTATGTTTCTATGTGAGACCTCCACTGTTCCAAAATGGCCAATCAATTAACCACATTGGGTAGTGATGGATTTGAGATTTGTGGTTACAGCTCAGGAACAGAAGAGAGAGTGGACTTGAGACGTTACATTACTACATGATCAGCCATTGTGTTTTCAGGCTGAAAGCTGAAGAATGTGGTTGAATCTGAATGTATCTCTTAATGAGACTTGGCTAGAAAGGTTATCAACCTGAAACGTTAACTCTGTTTCCCTCTCCACAGATGCTGCCTGACCTGCTGAGTATTTCCAGCATTTTCTGTTTTCATTTCCGATCTCCAGCACCCGCAGTACTTTGCTTTTGACTAGAAACTGAGTGGCTCTTTTGCCTTCTATAAGTTTTGGAATTCAAAGTCTTCCTTTTCTGATAATCCTTCCTTTCATGAACATTTCAAAAAGAACTGGTTCACTTGTCCATGACAAGCACTCTTTAAAACCCACATTCATGTTTTTTCAGCACATTTGTGTTGAAACAGGATGGTGCATTTTCTATTAAATACGTATTTTAAAAAGTTTTCAAATGATTACAGAGCAATTACCACAAACATAAAGGTAACATTGCAGGCAGGTGAACATCACCAATATAAAAGGAACTCTCAGTCTTAGAAGAACACTCCCTCCTGCTCAAGTTGATGCTGTATTGACATTCTTTGACTTAAGTTTCTTTTAAGTGATCTTTTTAAGATAAGTATTTATTGTTATTAGCTCAAGTTTTATGCCGTTCCATCACAGATGAAATCATTCTGTTTTTAACACTGCTGGTTAAAGGCTCCAGATAGACTGCAGAAAAGCTGAAAAAGGTAATTCATTTGATTTATAGTTCACCCATGTACGGTGAAGTGTTGGAAGCAAATCTAGCTCCCTGATTCGATATAATGGGGTAGATGTTGAACTTGCCGCCTGGGCATAAAACTGGCTTTGTGGATCGGTCGCCCCACTGTAGAAACTGACGGAGTTTCAGTGGAAATTGGGCGGTTTCTATAACAAATGGCTGATTTGTAACAGTGGATGGGTGAAAGATAACTCAAATCTATTAAGTTTTTCAGCTTTTCAAACTCACAGGTTACTAATAGAATAAAAACAATTAAAAACACTGGTTCGGCCTCAACTGGGAGTATTGTGCCCAATTCTGGGCACCGCACTTTAGGAAGGATGTGAAGGCCTTAGAGAGGGTGCAGAAAAGATTTATGAGAATGATTCCAGGGATGAGGGACTTCAGTTACGTGGATAGACTGGAGAAGCTGGGGTTGTTCTCCTTGGAGCAGAGAAGGTTGAGAGGAGATTTGATAGAGGTGTTCAAAATCACGAGGGGTCTGGACAGAGTAGATAGAGAGAAACTGTTCCCATTGGCGGAAGGGACGAGAACCAGAGAGCACAGATTGTTGGCAGAAGAATCGAAGGCGACATGGGGAAAAACTTTTTTTACGCAGCGAGTGGTTAGGATCTGGAATGCGCTGCCTGAAAGGGTGGTGGAGGCAGACTCAATCATGGCTTTCAAAAGGGAACTGGATAAGTACCTGAAGGAAAACAAAATTGCAGGACTATGCGGAAAGGACGGGGGAGTGGGACTAGCTGAAGTGCTCTTACAGAGAGCCGGCACGGGCTCGATAGGCTGAATGGCCTCCTTCTGTGCTGTAACCATTCTATGATTCTATGAAAATACTGGGGAAAGAATTGCTCTGGCCACAATGTGTAGTCACATTAAAAATATGTTCATGAACATTTCTTGTAATTTGTTCAGCAGTCAAAAAGAAGATAATTAGAATTTTAGTAGAAATGCCAATCAGGAGAAATCTTCATGAATGTGCTTATATGTTGCAGCAATTTGTAAGCTCATCGTTACATGTTCAACCCAAATCAAACAAATAGGAACATTACTTTCCTTAAAGTAATAAGTTAGTCATAGTTGTTTAATAAAAACGTAGAATAATTATGCTAAATACAGGCTAATAAATCTTATAAAACGCAAAGAATTTGCATAAAACAAATGATTGAAAAATATTTTATTACCTATGATAATTTATTATATAAACTCAAGGAAGGGACCTATGTGGCCATGAAAGGTTGTGAATATATGGAACATAGGAACAGGAGTAGGCCATTTCGCTCCTCGAGCCTGTTCCGCCATTCAACAGCCATTTGCGGAAGAGGGTTGAAAACTTCTACCATCCTTTGTGTGTAGAAGTGTTTCTTAACTTCACTCCTGAAAGGTCTGGTTCTAACATTTAGACTATGTCCCTGAGTCCTAGACTCCCCAACCAGCGGAAATAGTTTCTCTCTATCTACCCTATCAGTTCCCCTTAATATCTTGAAAACTTTGACCAAATCACTTCTGACCTACATGTGGCTCCAGACCCACAGCAATGTGGTTGACTCTTAACTGCCCTCTGAAATGGCCCAGCAAGCCACTCCGTTGTACCAAACTGCTACGAAAAAGTCGAACAGCTCTGTGGGAGTACCTTCACCACACGGACTGCAGCGGTTCAAGAAGGCGGCTCACCACCACCTTCTCAAGGGCAATTAGGGATGGGCAATAAATGCTGGCCTTGCCAGCGACGCCTACATTCCATGAATGAATAAAAAAAGAGGATTAAACTACAGCTTGCAAAATAAAAAAAATTGTTTTCAGTGCATAAAGTATTTATAAAAGACATCTGTTTACTGCGGGAGACTTTAACTATATCTAGAATAACGTGTGAAGAATATTTCCTTAACAGCTGTATTGTTTAAATAAACTTCAAATTTGCAAACCTAGTTACATTTTTCATTAGACTGCAGTGATTAAATAGGAAGTGTGGTTACAGTCTCAGTGTAAGCAATGTGACATAGACTGGAATGAGTTGCACAGATTCTTTATCTTAAAATAACCTTTGCCCAAGAAGTAATTAATATAGAGGCACGTGGTTATCGTGGAAAGGAATAGTATATAAAGCACTACAAACAATCATTTTTTTTTTAATGAAACGAGTATGAAGAGGAACAAATGTGAGGGCGAGCCGTGATTACCCGTGCCCAGTGGGTGATAAGCGAATATATATGTTCAAAGTGCATATTAGACCAAACCAGACAGTAGTGTCTAGCAGCAAGGATGCTTGGACAGTTTGAAGTCTGGCACAACACACTGACGGCCCAACATGCTGTGTCACAGAAGGATAGCTTGTGGCTTTTTACCCGTAATTCCCCACAGATTGAGTTCCCAAACTTGGCCATGCCATCAGGACCGTTCCCAGTAGAGACTAGGTACTTCCCGAATGAGAGAAAGGGAAGGAGCATGTTTAAAAATGTTGATTAAGTCGTTCTGAGCTACTATTGTGCAGCTCTTCATGCACAGTTACAGAGTTGTATCAGCAAGTTGCTCCTCTATCTCCTTGCACAGGGGTGGTGTGTAGCAAAAGGTACCTAAACAGGAGCAATAAGTATATAAAGGATGGATGGAAATTTTAATTATGGGCAAAAAAGGAGTGTTAATTCATCCTAATAAATATTAAAACTACACTACAGTGCAATAAAGGAGTATTAAATATTGTTTTGTAAAAAGTCATGAAACTCAGTGCTTAAAAAGTATTAAAGCTAAATCAGAAGTAGTGATGGGGGATTAAACTCCATGCTAGAGGGAGAATTAATATTAAACCAATGGTGCGAGAAAATGTTTTTTCTAAATTAGTGCAATAAAATAAAACATACTCTGTTATAAGGAAGTGTTATACTAATTCAGCGCAGTGAGGGAGTATTACGAAAGAGAGTATTAGACACCATGCTTTGTAAATATTATGATGTCACAGTGCAATAAGGGAATATTAAACTCAGGTGCTGGGAGGGAGTTTTGATATTACATCACAGTGCAATAAGGGAGTATTCAGATCACCTTATCACCTTTCAGTCCTGGTGCTCCAGGGTTTCCCATCAGCCCCTAGGAAAACAAGCAGATAGTTTAGTAAATAGGAAAAAAGACACATATTAGAGGCATGTGGATGTCAGGTTCCTGAATATGTTCAATGTTAAGGTACAAATCATTAAAATATTAAAAAGCACCAAATAATGGGACTGAATTTCCCGATGGTCTGCCCTAGCCTTAGTGAATGATCTGCAGAAACTTCGGAGAAACAGAGTGAATGGTGTTTACAGGATTTCCCATGGAGCTGCCGCTGAAGTTATGGCGTATGATACTCGCAGAAATTCAACCCCAATGTCACTTATCTAACAAAGGTTCACAGAGTAACACTCAGAGGTCAGTTATTATATAACAACAACAACTTGTATCTATACAGCATCTTTAACTGAGTAAAATGTCGCAAAGCGCTTTCCAGGAGAGTTATCAAATGAAATTTGGCACCGAGCCACATAGAGATATTAGGGCAAATAACCAAAAGCTTGGTCAAAGAGGTAGGTTTTAAGGAAGGCCTTAAAGGAGGAGAGAGATGTAGAGAGGCGGAGACGTTTAGGGAGGCAATTCCAGAACTTTGGGCCTCAGCAGCTGAGGGCACGGCCACCAATGGTGGAGCGATTAAAATCGGGGATGCATAAGATGCCAGAATTGGAGGAGCACAGAGATCTCAGAGGGTTCTAGCGCATGAGGAGGTTACAGAGATAGGGAGGGGGCGAGGCCATGGAGGGATTTGAAAACAAGGATGAGAATTTTAAAATCGAGGCGTCGCTTAACCGGGAGCCAATGTAGGTCAGCGAGCACAGGGGTGATGGGTGAACGGGACTTGGTGCGAGTTAGGACACGGGCAGCAGAGTTTTGGATGACCTCAAGTTTACGGAGGCTAGAAGGTGGGAGGCCGGTCAGGAGTGTGTTGGAATAGTCAAGTCTAGAGATAACAAAGGCATGGATGAGGGTTTCAGCAGCAAATGAGCTGAGATGGGGCAGAGTCGGACGATGTTACGGAGGTGGAAATAGGCGGCCTTAGTGATGGTGAGGTACTCAGACAAACACACCCATTTCCTTCATGGTTGACAGAAGTTGTATCACACACATCGTGCAACTGAACATTTTGTCTGTGTTTTTTCATGATTCCTACACACCCCATAAAAAAGCTTATTGAACTTTAGTGAACAAGAGAGTAAACAACCTCCAAGCTAGCAAGAGTATAAAATAAGGAATCGCTTTACACTCACACCAATATTTTTATTAACATAATTGAGCCACAGATGTTCACCCCTGCAGTTCCTATTCTTTGGCTGAATTGAATTGCCAATTGATTGGGAAACAGTGTGCAAACAAACTCTACTTGTGACGTTCTCCGGAGCTTGAGTTGGAGGCTTTTAAACATGGTCATGATTTTTGTTTATATCAGACACTTGGCTGAACAACAAAAAAAAACCTACGCAAAACTACCTACAGTATGCATACTCAGAGCAATCAGTACCATGGGAATTTGTGTAGGAGGTAGTGCTAATTTTTAACGGTGGTGTACCTCAAAATACTTCACAACTTTAAACCAACATGAGTGGCTGTTCTGCTAACCCTAAGGAAAGACAATTGGGTGGTTATATTAAAATTACATGATGCCCATTCTTGGGCCAGAATTTTCCCCATAAAAAACGGGTGGGTTTGGAGCGTAGGGGCAGTTAAATTGTTAAAAATGGGATTCCCGACCTGATCCCGCCACCGGTTCGCCCACTTCTGGTTTTAACGGAGGCGGGAAGGGGGGCGGCCAACCCGCTCCCGGGGGGCGGTACGTCACTTTAAATATTATAATGAGGCCGGCAGCCTCTTTTTTCACCTCCATTTTGAATTTAACTGCCTGTGGACGGGTTTCACACAATTCATGAAATCCGGCAGTTAAACCGAGGCGGGGACGGCTGCATCCAGGAGGAAAGTGTCTTTATACCGACCTCCTGGGTCCAGTGTCCCTGCCTAACCCACCCCTCCCCCTCGATCGGAGACCCTTCCCCCACGAGGCCTCCGATCGCCTTCCCGGGTCTCCGATCCCCACCATGAGGCCTCTCCCCAACCCCACCGATGATGCTGAGGCCGGCCCCAATCCTCCTTCTCCCCACCGCCGATCCTCCGGCCAACCCGCGCCCCCTCAATCTGGCTGGCTGTGGGCGGGAAACCGAGGCCTCACATGCAAATCAGGCCCTGCCGTTAAAGCCGGCACATGGCCTGCGGGAAACACGGCCTCCCAGGGTTCCCTCCCGCCTCGGAGACCCCCCCCCACCCCGCCACTCCGCCAACCCGCCTACCTGCAGAGAATTCCGACTTTGGTTGCAATTAGTATCAGTTTATATTATGTAGAACAATGTATTATGTTTTCAAACAAATGCAGTGCATATTCATTAGCTGATGTACAATATATTTCCAATGTGTATCTTTAGAGCATGACATTGCTATTCTTTTTCCCAAATGTCAGATAGATTGGATATATATTTTGTTAAACGGTGTTCAAAATAGCCTGAATTAATTTTGATTTTTGCCACAAATTCTGTTTTGGCAACAGATTTTATACATCTTCAGATGATATAGGGAACGCAATGCTACTTAACCTTCTAAGTACCGAACACATTTTTCAGCTTTTACATTACACAATTTGCATTTGAAATCTGTATAAATAATTTTCTGTATCTTTATTGCGCTAAATAGTAAAAGACAGATTTTTTAAAATGCACAAGACCAAAATGTACAGAATTCTCAGTACTGTATAATCAAAGTTAAAAATCTTAGATGTTTTTAATATTTGCATTGAAAGATCAATCAGCACTCAAACACACTTTATTCCCAGACAGTATTATGACTAGCAACTTCAACCAATTAAGTTGGATTACTTTTGACATACAGTAACATTGACACTTGGCGGTGAGTTTCCACTTGTCTAATAACTTTACTGAAAAATTTGCGACTTTCTTTGCTACAATAATTGACAGAAGGAATGTCAGCCATTGGTTAGTAACATAATCTAGCACAGAAACAATCACTTGTCTGATCAATTAACAGAAAAAAGAGTTGGAATAATCCAGCTCACCTTCGGTCCACGTCGTCCAGGCAAGCCCATCTTCCCAAGACGCCCCATGTCACCCTGCCAAGAACAGCAAAGAGACAATTAAAGTCTATGGCTCGTATTGGCCTTTGCCAACATCAAATAAAGCAGTAAAATGAGGGGGGGGGGGGGGGGGAAACCAAATCTCATTTTATGAGAACAGGTCCTTAGTTCCATCGGGAAATGGAATTCCTACATACTCTTAAGCAGTGAACGACATCAAGCGCTCCCAGATCAGGGCAGCTGCAATACAAATTTTTACTGACAGCAAGGTTTTATGACACACTGCTAGTTGCTGCTGCTAGATGACATTCCCATTTCCAACACGCTCTACTCTTATGACACCTTTCAGCAATTTTGTCTAGTGCCTATCTAGTAAATCGACTAATTGCCAATTGGGCTAAATTAATGCTCCATAATGCCCAAATTTTAAAATACTTTTCTACTGTAAATTTCCACCTTCTGCGGATTGAATTAATACTATCCACATTCATATCACGGAGCCCATTAACACCAGCTACAGAAGAGACTTTCACTCCTCTCTCTGGATTGGTTTTGCGCCTGTGTCAAAGGACAATATAACATATAGTACCACTGACTTACTTTTTGTGTATTTAAATGGGACTTTAAAATATAATTATGACTTTTCGATGTGGCCGCTCTCCTCGGGGCGCTGCTGTTTATTAACTTTGGCCTAAATTAGATTTTCTCATTGCTGTTTTGTGGTTAAAATGGAATTGCGCCTCTATACATAAATATTAAACAAACCAACAAGTTCCTCTATCAATGACAGTAATGCTTCATCACTGTAGGGTTGGGCTAGATTCATACTCTTATATAAAAAAAAAGTTTCCAATTAGCAACTGCGCAGTCCAAATAGTCCCAATTGTGTCACAGAACATTTCTAAATAATGACTTTTTAAAGTCGCCCTTCTGATTAGCAATATGGAACATTGTTAAATGATAATAATTGCTTGTTTAAAAGGAAGAAAGCAACATACATAACCGTAATTCCTGTTTCACCGTATTGAGGCAAGATTTTCCTTCCAACCAAATAGAAATTGTTCATTTAGCAACTTGGTCAGGTACATGCAAATATGGCCAACTGAGGGCATCAAGTTTGATTGTTAGTCAAGCCCGTGATTCTAACTTTATTGCTGCCACTGAGTTAAGAATCTAATACCTAACAGCTACAAACGGGAGCAAAATTTGCATGAAAAGTAGGGTGATATGGTTCTGTTTGCAGTTACAATAATTGAAATATAGTGGTTGTAGTGTGGTAAGAAAGATTAAAAGAGGGCAATATTGTAGCTGAGAGAACACCAGTCTGTGAGTCTCGGGATTTATAGATTGTGGAGGCATAGGAGAGCGTGGGGGAGGGAACTGTTGATTGAGTTGGAAGAAGTGTGCAAGGCAGACGCCAGCTCGCTACAACATGGGGAAAAATGGTAGCTCAGGTCAGGATATTATTGATTGCCACTATGGCAGGAACAGCGTAAAAGCTAGCGAGCTTCTGATTGTATTTGTGGCAGAGGCAAAAGGATGTTCATTGCATTTGAAAAGGAGAAACACAGGGTTACTGACAATAGTTGGACAGGAGGTTTATGAGATGGGGGATTGCTGACGGTAGCTGGAACAGAGAAAACTGCTTATTGTATTTGGGACAGAAAGAGCTTGCAGGGTTGGTAGTGGGAGGACTGGCCTGGTTAGGGTTGGGGTTAAAAGAAAAAAAAGGTAGGCTTGCATTTCTATAGCGCGTTTCATGACCACCGGATGTCTCAAAACGCTTTACAGCCAATGAAGTACTTTTTGAAGTGTAGTCACTGTTGTAATGTAGGAAACGCAGCAGCCAATTTGCGCATAGCAAGCTCCCACAAACAGCAATGTGATAATGATCAGATAATGTTTTTTTTTAGTAATGTTGATTGAAGGATAAATATTGGCCAGGACACCGGGGAGAACTCCCCTGCTCTTCTTCAAAATAGTGCCATGAGATCTTTTACATCCAGCTGAGGGAGCAGACAGGGTCTCGGTTTAACATCTCATCTGAAAAACGGCACCTCCAACAGTGCAGCGCTCCCTCAGCACTGCACTGGGAGTGTCAGTCTGGATTTTTGTGCTTAAGTTTCTGGAGTGGGGACTTGAATCCACAACCTCCTGACTCAGAGCGAGGGTGCTGCCCACTGAGCCACAGCTGACATGTCCGGTTAGTTGGTTAGGGTTAGGGTAGGGTGTTTCAAGCCGGATTCATCAAGATATAGTTGCAGCAAACTTCACTGTGATCCACCACAGTCCAGTGAACTTTGATCACCGCTTGAATTCTTGAAAGTCTTTCTATAGGCCTTTAACACAAGTGTTTTATAGGGGCATGTTCGCTCACTTTGCCCCTTCTGCATTTCAGTAATCACCTCCACTCATAATGGGGGCGATTTTTGTTTCTTGTGTATATTAGGTGGACTCTGGGCAGGATGTCTGCATTTGCCTGTCCGATGAAGTTGCCAAAGCAATTTTCGTGGTTGGGCCTCGGTAACACTGAATTGTCAAGCTGCCAGTGCTAGTCGTGCTCCTTATAGACAACTCACCCATGGGCAGGGCAGGAAATCCAGCAGGACTTGATTTTGATGCGCTTGCAGCATTACCTTGTACAAGACGGGTGGAAGCGTTGGGAGTAAAGTGACAGGGAAAAACGTTTGTATCACCTACAGTGGCGAATATTGGAAGCCTTCAGAGGCTCAAAACACACAAGATGTGTGCCAGACCCGTTTCCAGCTTTCCCTTACTGCGGCCAAGGATCCGTTTAAATAACCGTTGGCAATGGCCACCTACCCACTTGTCCCACCCATGGTTTCTGGGCAGATAAAGGAACAGGCAGTGGCAACATGGGTAGAGACAAAAATGGCATTGGGTCTTAACTGTGTCATTAGACCCCAATCTGCTATATTAGTGAGGCCCCCACCTGATCCTGGCTGCTGCTCCAGCTGCCTAAACTCAGAACGAGCGTTAATCCCCCACATGATTTTGGTCCTGCCAGCACCCCATCTTTATTTTTCAATTTTTTTTTCAATTTTCAATTTTATTTGTCATATATGCAGCAGACGTGTGCACTGCACAATGAAATGTTGATTTTTACGAGTCCTCCCAACATTGGAATAAATATGGCATAACAATGATAAAATACTAATAGAAATACAGTACAGGTACACTATCCCTTATCCGAAAGCCTTGGGACCAGCTGAGTTTCGGTTTTCGGAATTTTTTGGATTTCAGAAGGTATTGGGAAATTTGTCGGGGGTCGGGGTCGGGGTCAGCGGGGGGTCGGCGGGGGGTCGGGGTCGGCGGGGGGTCGAAAAGAATATCGGACGGGCCGCGGTTCGGGTCGGGTCGGGTGGGAGGGGGGAGAAAAGAATATCGGACGGGCCGCGGTTCGGGTCGGGTCGGGTGGGAGGGGGGAGAAAAGAATATCGGACGGGCCGCTGCAGCTATCGGACGGGCCGCTGTATTGTTGGGTTCACTCTCCCGGTGCCTCCTTCACACTGCCCGGCTCAGCCTGCATTCTCCTACCCAGGAGGGAACTCTGTGACCCTCTGCCCTGCTCAGCGTAAGTCGTGCGCCACTCTGGTCATGTTGTGCGCACGACTTACGCTGAACGAAAAAACTTTCGGTTTTTAGAGGTTTTCGGAAGTTCGGATAAAGGATAGTCTACTTGTAATAATAAATAAAACAACAGTAATAAATAATAATAAATTATACGTTCATGAGTCTTATGGCCTGTGGTAGAAGCTGTTTCGAAACCTGCTGGTACGAGACTGTATGCTTCGGTATCTCTTACCGGACGGGAGCAGGGCGAAGAGGTTGTGGCTGGGGTGGCTCGCATCTTTAATGATTCTCAGGGCCTTCCCCCGGCACCTCTCGGGGTAGATATCCTGGACAGCAGGTAGTTTAATTCCTATAGTACGTTGTGCAGCTTTCACCACCATCTGTAGAGCCTTGCAGTCTATGGCGGTGCAGTTGCCATACCAGGTAGTGATGCAGCCGGACAGGATACTCTCGATGGTGCACCGGTAGAAGTTGGTGAGAATCTGGGGGGCCATTCCAAATTTCTTCAGTCTCCTGAGGAAGAACAGGCGTTGGCATGCCTTCTTCGTTACGACGTCGATATGATGTGACCACGTTAAGTCCTCCGTAATGAATACACCCAGGAATTTGAAGCTGCTGACCCTCTCCACCTCAGCCCCTTCGATGTAGATTGGGGTGTGTCCCTCCCCCTGCCACTTCCTGTAGTCCACGATCATCTCCTTTGTTTTGCTGATGTTGAGGGAGAGGTTGTTGTACTTGCACCATTCTGCTAGAGCTCTTACCTCCTCCCTGTAGCCTGTCTTGTCGCCATCTGTGATCAGGCCTAGAACGGTAGTGTCATCAGCAAACTTGATGATGGAGTTGGAGTTGTGCGTGGCCACATTTAGGTGTAAATGGGGTGTGGTGGAGACAAAGCTGCCTCCAATATAATGATTGACTCTTTTGCTGAAGATTCAATTCGCCTTTTTCCACTTCAGAATGCCTGCCTTCAGACCATTCCTTTCGCAGTACAATTTCTGTATTGCTGCAGGTTGATATCCATGCTCTTCAATAGGGCAGTGAAAATCTCACTTCTTTCAATTATTAAAAGGTAATTTCTTCATGACTACTGCAGGTCCAACCAGCAGTTACCACCTCATACCTTTGTTGACTCCATCCTTATTCATTCTTCTTCAATTGACATTTTGGGCCTCTGATCCGAAATGGAAACCCCAACATCGCTCCATAGAAACATAGGAGCAGGAGTCGGCCATTTGGCCCTTCGAGCCTGCTCCGCAATTCAACACGATCATGGCTGATCGTCTATCTCAATACCATATTCCCACTCTCTCCCCATACCCCTTGATGCCTTTTGTGTCTAGAAGTGCTCCAGTGTTAAAGCTGCCTCTAATAAGTATGGCTTCCTCTTCCTTAAAAAGCACTTCCTTTCCCCCTCACCAACTTGTAAAACTCTGCTCATTCAAGAATTTGGGGAGGGTCTTTGCTGATGTTCAGGGTCAAAAGAGGACACGGACCCTCATGCCATCCAGTCAATGTTGGTTAAGGCTATTTCCACCCTCGTAACATCGTCCGACTCCGCCCCTGCCTCAGCTCATCTGTTGCTGCAACCCTCATCCATGCCTTTGTTACCTCTAGACTTGACTATTCCAACGCACTCCTGGCTGGCCTCCCACTTTCTACCCTCCGTAAACTTGAGGTCATCCAAAATTCTGCTGCCCGTGTCCTAACGCGCACCAAGCCCCGTTCACCCATCACCCCTGTACTCGCTGACCTACATTGGCTGCCAGTTAAGCAACGCCTCGATATTAAAATTCTCATCCTCGCTTTCAAATCCCTCCATGGCCTCACCCCTCTAGGGACCAGGGATTCAGCTACGTGTAGAGATTACAGGAGCTGTGGTTGTTCTCCTTAGAGAAAAGAAGGTTAAGGGGCGGTTTAATAGAGGGGTTTTGATAGAGTGGAGTATGGAGAAACTGTTTCCACTGGCAGGAGGGTCAGTAACCAGAGGGCACAGATTTAAGATAATTGGCAAAAAATCCAGGGGGAAAATAAGGAGAATTTTTTTTATGTAACGAGTTATGATCTGGAACGCACTACCTGAAAAGGTGGTGGAAGCAGATTTAATAGTGACTTTCAAAAGAGAATTGGATAAATACTTGAAAAGGAGACATTTTCAGGGCTATGGGGAAAAGAGCAGGGGAGAGGGACTAATTGGAGAGCTCTTTCAAAGAGCCGGCACAGACACGATGGGCCGAATGGACGCCTCCTGTACTGTATGATTCTATGAAGAGTATGAAGCAGAAATGCACCATGTATTAAGCTACCAATCTAAAACTCTCTCTTGTGGCTCACAATGATGGATGTAAGATACAGTGAAGGGCCTGGTGAGTTACACATTTCACATTCATTCTGCAGCAGCATCACAGGTTAAACGTTTGAACTTACTGCAAGATTCTGAGGGCAAGCTTGTGGAAATTCAATCACAGTACTGGCCACCAAATTAAATTTTTAATAAACTTATGAAAATAAAATATAAATCTAAAAGAAAACTTCCTTTAAAATAAATTAAACACTTGCTGGAATGACCATCAGATTCACCTGTGCATCAACAACATGTTTAGGTACCTGGATGTAATTAAATATTCAGGGCTGGATTTTACCAGCCCTGAGGAGGCGGGTTTGGAGGCGGGACTGCTGGGAAAGTCAAAAAGAATGGGAGCGGATCCCGAACCTGCTCCCAACCTGCCTCCAACCAATCTTCCCGGGAGTTGGGTCCCCGATTTGTGCAGGGACCCAATTCCTAGTGGCGGGAAGAGGATTATAGCCACTTAACTGTCTGTTAACAGGTAGTTAACAGGCAGTTAAGAGGCTTTTTCCAATTTTTAAGACTTCTGCTGCGGGCTTCCCGATGTCGGGGAACCCCGCCAGGGTAAGTGAGGCATGCTGTGGGTCTGTTGTACTGTTGGTGTACAGATGACAGCTGCAGAAGTGGTGTGAAGGATACAATGGGACACTGGTGAGTATCAGAGGTAAGGAAATGTTGGGAAAGTCATTTTTAATGTGTTTAGCTTTTTCTGTAGGTGACAAGCTTTGAAATGTTTGTGTGGCCTCACCTCAATTGGAGAAGTGACAGCTCGCTTCTGTACCCTCACCTACAGCTGCCATCTGTTTCATCCTAAGGAGAGAGTCATTGGAGAGCCTGGGTGCAAGGGCTCACCGTTGTACAGTGAGTGTCAGTGTTTGACAGCACCTCAATGCTGCCGAACACTGTCAAATCATCTGTCAAAAAATTATGGTTCATGTGCCTTTAAGAAAACCGGCAGATGAAACGTCATTAACTGACGTCATCTGACACCAGCTTTCCCTTAATTAGCCGGCAAGCCTGCAGGGCGGGGCTTAACAAGGCCAATCAGGGGAATAAAGCGTCTGTGTGTCGGACATCGCTGGGGGCGGGGCTAGAATCCGGAAGGCAGCAGTCCCACCCCAACTCGTCTCGGTGAGTAAAATCCAGCCCTCAGTGTGAAGTTATTTTACTGAATTATACTCATTCAAGCAGAAATCAATAAAATGTTTAATTAGTCTCATTTTAATGAAGTGATGAATTTATAGCTCATTTTGCATGTATTCAATGTATTGTTTAAAACACACAGAATGATAGAAAGCCATTCTTTGCTTCTGATATGTCAATCAAAAATCAAGGTCAAAATCAACTACTCAGGAAAGAAGTAAAAAGGTGCATGTGTCGAATCTGCAATCACTTTAGTAGAAATTTAGTAATTCCACAACCAGTGGTTATGGCATCTGCCAAAAACTTATATTGCCACAGAGGGCAGCTTTGCTTCAGAGAACAGGATTCTTTAGCAGATTTAATTTTTTTTTTTTAATTTTTTTTTTTTTTAAATTTTTTTTTTAGAGAATTTGTTTTCATCCCTGATTTTTTTTAAATATGGTGTTTACCTTTAGCACCACACTGCAGCCTTCGTCTGTGAGGGTGGAATGGCTTGGGTCTTAGACTGATCACTGAGTCAATGTTGATCCATGATCATGTGACAGGCATACCAACTACGTGTTTACAGCTTTCTGAGCTGCCAGCTTTCTGTCCCCCTGAAAAAGGGCACTCCTCCCCCTCCCAATAAAAATCTATCTGGTGACCGAGCAAAGAGCCCAAAACTCCTGGCCTCAAGTAATGAGCAATTCTGGATTCCAAATGAACTATGCTGAGTAGTAGTTGGTATGTTCCATTGACATTCCATGCAGATGCTGAGAGGATGTTTCCCCTGGCTGGGGAGTCTAGAACCAGGGGTCACAGTCTCAGGATAAGGGGTCGGCCATTTAGGACTGAGATGAGGAGAAATTTCTTCACTCAGAGGGTGGTGAATCTTTGGAATTCTCTACTCCAGAGGGCTGTGGGTGCTCAGTCGTTGAGTATATTCAAGACAGAGATTGATGGATTTTTGGACACTAGGGGAATCAAGGGATATGGGGATCGGGCGGGAAAGTGGAGTTGAGGTAGGAGATCAGCCATGATCTTATTGAATGGCGGAGCAGGCTTGAGAAGCTGTATGGTCTACCCCTGCTCCTATATCTTATGGTCTTATGCTTCATAGAAGTTAACACATCTATCCTACATCTCAGCTGTTTCCAGTAAATGAAATGTTTACTTCACTTATCAGCCTAGCTCACAATAATTAATATACTCACCTTGCTTCTGCGAATCTATAGCAGCTGACATGTTTTCTTGACATTTTAGACTAACATAGTAATTACCATGCTTCCTCATTTGACCCACAACAATTAACACACTTGTTTCACTTGCCAAACTTCACTTAACACATGCCCTCACTTCACCTCCCTGGCTGATCTCTAGCAGTTAAACTGGAACCTCTTCTTATTACAGTGTTGCACTGCCAAAGTCCTTCTGCGACCGGTGGGCACCGCAGGGACTGGAGTAGACACAGAAAATAATGTTCTTATTTAATTTGAGAAGTTACCTTTGGTTTTTTTAATGTTTAATTTTCAATTAGTTGGGCTTTTTTTTTTAAAGAGGGGGCACTTTTGTTAGATTATTGCGTTGGATGACATTAGCTGCTCCCTCAGTCTATTACATACCTTACCCTGCCTAGAACAGATAGAATAAGTGGTTTTAATAAGGAATTTATGGTGCATGTTTGGCAGTATAACTGCAGCAAACAAGCACGAGTTTGGATTTCAGCTTTAGATGAGAGACCATCTCCAGGATATAGTCTTCTCCCACCCTGGCGTCACATCAGCTGTGGTATAACTGCAACCAGTGCATCGTGACGTAAGAAAACTACTAGGCATTTGGTCTGAGTATTAAACAAGGCTTTAATCAACTGTTTTTCAACATGGAGATCTAGTTGTGTCCTTCACTAGTTCCTGTTAAAGAATGTCCTGAGCAAGCTGGGCCCATGCCCGAGTCTTTATACACTCCCTGGACAGCACCACCAGCAGGCCACCCAGTATTATTTCATAAGTCATTTCCACATGAATGACAAGATTCATGTCACATCGCAAGTTTAAAATTAATTTCCCAGGCAGTTCACCGGACCACATTTAATTTTTAATGTTAGTAGAGGCAACAGGATCATTGGCTTTTAAAATTTCACTGGTGTTCCAGTGCCACTGAGTAGAGAGTTACATGAGGCTGCCATACTCAAGGTATACCAGCTCTGGGTTGTTAGCTGCCAGGGTCAACGGAGCTCTGCATTTGTTTGCTTGCACAGCTGTGCAGAGGTGTGTTCACTGGCATCTGAATCATGACAAAATCTTAATGTTAAGAGGAAGCTGAATGACCCGTGGATCATCCTAGGAACTTCTTAGATTTTGATTCGCAACAAGGCCGTTAAACTGTGGGGGTTGTGAAACCAAAGTGGTGTAGGACAACCTGCTGGAGATGGCCGCACACTTCTTATCCATGGGTGCATTTGAACTGTGCACAGCAAAACTCAAGAGTGGATTGCTTGCAAAATTTGTAGTGGTTAGGGAGAGCTGATTTACACTGACTCCTCCAAAACCAATCTCAGTAACCTCATTGCAAAGTGGGTTTCATCCCCAGTTATGATCGGATGTCATTGGGCCAGAAATTAGGATCAGGGGCTTGCCACGCGTGCAAGCCCCCGATGTGCACTCACCCGGCGCGCCGACATCTGAAGCCTGGGCCTGCTTGGAATTCCTGTCACTGGCCCGGTTCAGATGTCAGCGCGATGTGCTTGCCTGATCCAGCGGCGTAGTTAGTGCGATGTGCCAGCTGGGATCAGGTGAGCACTGTGCAGCCAATCAGGGGAGGGGAAACTTCATTCATGAGTTTGATAGTAAGAACTGTCAAACTCATGAAAAGTACGGGCGCCCAAAAGACTAGTTTAACTTTAAATAAAATTTAAAAAAACATCCCAATAATTAAATAAACTATAAATAACTTTAAAAAACTATTTTAAACAATTAATC
Organism: Somniosus microcephalus; assembly: GCF_052327205.1. Lineage (NCBI taxonomy): Eukaryota > Metazoa > Chordata > Chondrichthyes > Squaliformes > Somniosidae > Somniosus > Somniosus microcephalus. The sequence goes on from NC_141009.1 coordinate 9,082,823, forward strand.
AAATTTTTGAAAAAAATAATTTTTTAAGAAATCGGGTCTAAAAATAAACTTACCTTACTGTAAAGTCCTTAAAAACAATAAAGCTGTGGAAAAAGTGTTATAATTTTAAATAATAGACCACTTACCTTCAAGAATCAAGTCCTTATGCCTCCTTTTTATATGTCTAAAAAGTTCAGGCCCTTGCACACGGGCAAACCTGTCAAAAAGAAGGAAGTTCAACGCGTGCGTGCAGAGTCCTGCGCACACGCGTTGGACCTCTGAGCCCCTTGGAGGAAATGCCGGTTTCCCGCGCATGCGCTGTGCATGCTGAAATCCGGCACTTCCAACAGGCCCACGCGTGAGTTCCCCGTCCGTACTCACGCGTTGGGACCGGAATTACTGGGCCATTATGTTACAAGGCTGCCCCGTGAAAGGAGAGGTGGGTTTGGGTGAGAAACTGCTGAAGAGGGTTTGCACTGCAATACGGGAGCCGCAGTTTAGGTGTGAAACCCCAGCTGCTGGGATTGACATCCCAGGTCGGTGGGGAGTTAGATCGCTCGTGGCAACGTTAATGCTGCAGGGTAGCCGAGACCCTCCGTGCATCCGGTGATTTCACAGCTGAATTACACTATCCTTGCTGAAAACGATTTGCAGCAATGCAAACTGTGTCGTGTAAGTGGCCTAATCGTTAACGTTTCTGTTCACCAAAAAAAACAAGAAAAAAATAATCATTCTGAATTAAGATTTCTACTGTTGTGGATGTACTTAACATCACAAAGGTCTTCCAGAGAGTGAGTAATTGTAAAGTTTTCTTTTTGTCTTTTAAATCAATATTTGAGAAGAAAATCTTTCCGTGAAGACGTTATTATTTTAACCATTCCATCTAAAGCCTTGTGCACATTGCAGGCTTGTTGAATCGAAGCTGAACAGCAATCCTCTGAAAATGCTGCTGCACTTTTAATACTCTGGTTACAAAAAAGGTTCTGTACACGGCAGTTTATTTTTACAGGTCTAAAAACATAATTATGCACACTAGTGGTGGGTAGTATTGACCATAATTACATTTTTAGAAGTGCTTTAAAAAGAACCACCTGGAGATATTTAAGAGGAAAATCAGATAATTACCTCTTGTTCTATCAATATTCAGCCCCTAGAGAATGAAGGGTATTTAAGTGGGAGTGACAGTGCGGATATATTTCAAAATCTGCGAGAAATTATAGGTTAATTTACAAGAATGGTTCCAGGGATGAGGGACTTCAGTTACGTGGATAGACTGGAGAAGCTGGGGTTGTTCTCCTTAGAGCAGAGAAGGCTGAGAGGAAATTTGACAGAGGTGTTCAAAATCATGAGGGGTCTAGACAGAGTCGGTAGAGAGAAACTATTCCCACTGGCGGAAGGGTCAAGGACCAGAGGCCACAGATTTAAGGTGACTGGCAGAAGAACCAAAGGCGACATAAGAAAAAACTTTTTTACGCAGCGAGTGGTTAGGATCTGGAATGCACTGCCTGAAAGGGTGGTGGAGGCAGACTCAATCACGGCTTTCAAAAGGGAGTTGGATAAGTATCTGAAGGAAAAAATTTGCCGGGCTACGGGGAAAGGGAGGGGGAGTGGGACTAGCTAAAGTGCTCTTGCAGAGAGCTGGCACGAGCTCGACGTGCCGAATGGCCTCCTTCTGTGCTGTAACCATTCTATGAGGTTCTGATTTTCAGTAGCCTAAGATTTAGAATGAGAGTGACATTATAAATGTTCACAGTGCTATTTTCCAATTAGGTAGAAAAACACTTGGATTTGCTTATATGTTGCATAAGATGATGTGTACATCAAAGAAAATGTAATCTTTTTTGAGCTTCTTCAGCCCACCTATAGGTAGTTTTCCATAACACTTCCATTTCATGTTTTACAAATGGACGTCTGAAAATGAAAAGGCGACAGATAGTTTAGATAGCTGGCCATTGGCAAGCACAAGCCATTTTCATTGATATCACTTTATAATTTCAATGGCTATGCGCTCACTTTTTGTCTTCTCTTCTTAGGCAATCCCTCGGAACCGAGGATGACTTGCTTCCACACTAAAAATAAGTTCTCAGGTGACTGATGAGTCCAATGCGGGACTTACAGTCTCTTGTCACTGTTAGGGTTGTCCATGAGGGTCCTGACGTTCCAGGTCCCAAACTTCATTTTAAAGGGTGGAAGATGCCGTGCGTGAATTCTTTTAACGTGGGGTGGCCTTTGCACACCAGCTACCACACGGGCTTGACAGAGCAAGGTCTTGGTCCAATGGCAAGGGGATCCAAGACGATTGGAGACCAGGCTCTGCTACATCGACCTAGCACACACACACACACAAACATACTCCTACTGTCCTCCTCCCTCCTTCCAGCAGGTCCTCTCTGCCTGGGTTTCATAGGCTATAACCCTGTAGTAAGGCATTAAACATTAAAAGTTGCATCAAATGTTAAACTCAACCAGGTGCTTCCTGTGGAGTCCAAAATAGTATCGTCTCTTTCCCACCCCACCGCCCCCCCAATCACCCAAAAATGGGCAACCCTCAGCATCTTAATAGCTCCAGTTTCATCTGATGGTGTGTGTAACTCCATTGTTTACTTTTTGTAGTGCTGTGGGTGTTACTTGAAGGAGGCAGCTACTAGTGGAAGTAGCCTGGATTGCAAGCAAAGCCTCCAAACGACCCTTAAAATGTATATGGTGTTAGAGCTGGTTTTCAAGAATGGTATTTCTAGGGGGGAAAACTATCTATTCACACATTTTTATTCTCAGCTTTTGGAAAGATTGGGATAGGGTTAAAAGAGACATCGGCATTCAAGGCAAATTCATCTTAATTTTAATTGTAAGCCTATTTGCTGATATCATCTTAGAAAACGTTTAACGAGATCGTTTTCCTGTTTTTCATCCCGTCAGTTTGATCCTGAAACTCTCAAGAGATTTATTTAGCAAACAGTTTGTAAAATGTTAGCCCTCTCACCTCTACCCCTAGTTCACCTTTGGTGCATCACATTTAGCTGTACGCATTGTCTGAACGGGTGGTCCAGTAACCCTGCGACTCATCCAGCAATTATGTTGTGTGACTCAGAAAGCTTTGGGAGGGATGAATGTTTTTGGTTTAAGATGGGATGTAACATCCATTCCTTTCCCCGTTTCGTGAGAGACAATTTGTCTTGTTTGCTGAATGAGTGGAGGGTAAAAGTCTTCCTCTGGATTCACACCAGCGATCACCACGGTGTGAAATTTGAGTGTTAAACTTTATCCTACCAGGGGTGTTGTTTAAAGGCCCATAATGATCTTTTGAATCATTTAAGGACTTGAGTCCTTATTGGAACAACCTGGGAACTGTTCAGTCAGCTTCTGCAAAAGTTCACTTTTTGTGATTAATTACATAAACCACATGTTGAATAGTTTTATCTGATCTTCTTTACTCATGGAATTCCACAGGTCTCGATTGAGTACCCTCTTGGCACTTTTTATTCTTAGGAAAATGCAGTCTGGTGGTTTAAATCTAGCAAACTGTTGCCAGCACTTGGTGGTTTCTGCTGTCATAACTCTTCCTTCATTCGCCTCACATAATTTCCGTACAGGAAAAATTCTGCTCCCAAAGTTTGCAAGACAAAGCTTAGAACAAAGTGAGCTAGGTTTTAACAACAGATTCCGAGACATGTTAAAGAATGAGCTGCGTAAGTTTAGCAATTTCTATTTATTAAAACCACCTTGCACTGTTAAATGAAAGGTTTATGGTCTCTTTAAAATGAACACTGTTGGCAAATATCTGACACCCAAGAGGTTCTGTTTAATTATCATAAATGTCTGGAATCAATCTTTTTTGAAGCTGCAATGTTAAAGGTTGGAATTATACTTCAACTAATGTCAATTCAAACTGGTGTAGGACAGCCTCCAAAAGGGGGTCTGGGTGCGCTCAAGATCAGATTGAGGCCCGGTCCCCGAGTTATACTGTTGATTTTGCATGGATGCACAAACAAACCGTTTTCTATTGTCACAAAGCTGGCAGTACAACTGTACTCTTATTCTGATATTCAAGAGGAGTCATGTTATGAAACACATGTTCCCTTCAAGAACTTAAACAATGAAATTGTTAATGTCATTTTCACATTCATTTTAGGAATCAACTGAAGAGGAAGATGACATTTTCAATAAAAATGGAAACTGATACATTTGTTATTATTTCTGTTTTTTAAAAAATCATATGTTAATTTGAGCTGTTGTGCAATAGGGAGAGAAGTAGGCAAAACTAAATGGTTTAGTTGACAAATTTTCTGCAGAGGCTTTCTCATAACTCAGCAACTTTATCCAGTGACCAAATGAATCATATGGAGCGGGCAGGTCCTACGTTTGAGCCCTGATCTGTGCTCAGTTAGCTGAAGTCCGCCATGGGGGTGGTGGAGGCGCCATGATTGGGCTCAGCAGTAGGGTACGGTAGCGTAGTGGTTATGCTGCTGGACTAGTAATCCAGAGGCCTGGACTAATGATCGGGAGACGTGAATTCAAATCCCACCATGACAGCTGGGGAATTTAAATTCAGTTAATTAAATAAATCTGCAATGTAAAAGCTTGTGTTAGTAATGGTGACCATACAACTACCGGATTGTTGTAAAAACCTATCACTGGTTCACCAATGCACTTTAGGGAAGGAAATCTGCCGTCCTTACCTCCTTACCTGGTCTGGCCTACATGTGACTCCAAACCCACAGCAATGTGGTTGACTCTTAACTGTCCTCTGAAATGGCCCAGCAAGCCACTCAGTTACACCAAACCGCTACGACACCTTCACCCCACGGACTGCAGCGGCTCACCACCACCATCTCAAGGGCAATTAGGGATGGGCAATAAATGCTGGCCTTGGCCAACGACGCCAAGATCCCGTGAATGAATAAATTTTAAAAAAAGGCATTCCCTGAGCTTAAGAAAGGCAAATTCAGCCAGGGTTGCTGCTCCTGATCACTATCCAGTGGGATGTGTGTGGCTGTCACAATTGTTTCTGAAATGTTTGAAAAGTTAACTCTTTGAGCAGTGTGTACAGATTCACTGGACGATGTCAAACTCTGGGGGTCTGCTGATTAATATACTCTTTCTTCTGTTCTCTTTTTAGATTGATCTGTAAAAATCTATCAAAGACTGATCCAGTTGCATCTAGAATGCAACCATGTGAATCTTTCAAGTTTGGTCCATCAATTGCCCTGAAAAACAGCCTTTAAAGATTGTTTCCAGCAAAAGGCTGTTTTTCTTCACTTGCTTCCAACTCCAGAAAGGTACGACAGTTTTGTTTCTACCTAATGGGACCTAAGGTTACATACAGTTCAGCAAATAAAAATAGGTCAGATAGAGAATGGGAAAGAAGAGAGAATGGGGGGGCAAAATAGGAACATTGCAAAATGGAAGTGTTTAACGTTAGTTTAAATTGTGTTTTAACAGTATATTTTAGTCTACAGGTTTAATATTACAATAATAAAGCTACTCCCGATAGTAGTGTTATTGTAAGTGTCAGAGTTTGTGAGCTGAAAACAAACTGGTTGGTCCAGGGAGGCAGGAATGTCCCAGGAGACAGGAATGTCCCAGGAGCTGCCAGCAGTGCAAGAGTTAAAAATGCATCTTTCTTAGAAGTCACCAGAAGAAATACGCCAATGTCATTTTGAGACTAAAGCATCAAAGGGCTTTGGTTAATAAAAATGAGAAGTTAAGTAACTAGTGTTAATGTTTTGAATGACTTTCTGTTAAACACTAATGAATATAAATTACTTATTAACCAGTATTTGTGATGGTTGTAATATTCATTCTTCACTTTTGTCTTTAGAAACAGAGCATATTGTAATGTTCATGCAATTTTTCTGAATGACGAAAGACAATATTCTCAGTAAAACAGAATGCAGAGTAATGCCGCTGAATGTAAAATAAATAATGGCATTGAAGTAGTTAAGGAATGTTTGATACTTACAATCAATCCATGAACACCAGCAGGGCCTGGGGCTCCCAACTCTCCCTGTAAGCAAAGATCAGAAGATTATTGGCTCTTTTCTAAACAAGTAAGAGTTTGAAAGTGGCTCGTGCTCGGAAAGCACAGGCTCAAGGGGGAAGACCTGGTCCCCCTCCCTGGCCTGTGTAATCTGCAGCTCCCATCGACAGAAGGCATGCAAATGAATGAAGCTCAGCTACTTTCACTCGGCGTGCAAACAGAGGCCTGCTTGTTGTCCCGCTTCAGTGGCCTACAGTTATGCGCGGGCCTGATTTCCTCCATTCCACCAGCGGGACTACAGGAACACTTCAGTGAAAGAGATAACTGTAGCCACCCAGCAGTCAGCGCTTTCTTTTTGGTAGGGGGAACTGGTAATAAGTTGGAATAGAACCAGAGTAAAAACCCGAAGTAAAATACAGAATCTGTGTCAGATGGATGTTTAGCTGCTAGGTTTAATCATGTAAATAACAGACAGAATGATACAGATCTCAATCCAAACAAACCGCAAACATTGACTGAATTACAGCCTCTGTATGTTGTATTATTGTATTAGCACAGACTGAATCAGAGCCTTTTTGTGCCATGTGACCATTTATAGTATTGCCATCACTAAATTATTTTATACGCTATTAAAACTGAATGAATTATAATCTCGATAAAGCATATTGCACATCCATACCACTAATTCCATAGCAGTAATTGTTCTTTAAATATTGTATTAACAGTGGCTGAAACAAAGTTCATTTACGCCACTTAATTATATACTGAATGCAATGTGTGTGACTAAGGTTCCCGTTAAGCTGCGTGGCCGCGTAGAGGCCTGGAGCTCCCGCGCAGGCCCGTCACCGGCTTTTGAATGGGGAAAAACCACGCATGCGCAGAAATCTGAATGGAGCACGCAGCCCGTTAAAGGGGCCACGCACCCAAAGAAAAGGGAACATTGTGTGTGGCTAGAAATTATGATGCATTTGGAGCGTAGAATACACCACATAGGCAGGAAAACATAAGTAGTGTGCAATTAAAATATTTCTGATACACTAATGTTTCCATGTGAGTGGCATTGGAGGGTAATTATCATCAAACTTCAAATTAAATTCCCATAACTGTGAAATTAAAATCATCATAGATTTTGATGGTATATAACTTAGTTGTTGTTTGGTATCATATCTGAGAATATACTACTGATTTCCTTTCCTCATAACTGTTTCTTTGCTGTTCATTACAACACCAAATGAATGGGAATGGACAAGGAATGTACACTGAGGTATGGAGGTAGAGAATTGGAGTGGTGACTGAAAGCTTGGTCGATAAAGAAGGTTTTTAAAGGTGGAGGGAGTTCCACAAAGTAGGGCAGAGGTGGCTGAAGTATCTCTCACCAATGGTGGATGTGTAAAAGACCAGAATCAGAGGACTGGCGGGTGGGGTGGGGGGGAAAGATTTAAGGCTGGAGAATGTTGCAGAGATAACGTGGGGGTGGGATGAGGAATATGAAGAGGTGGACAAAGACTTTAAATACAATACATTAACGGACAGGGATCCAACGTATGTCAGCGAGGGCGGGGTGCTGGGGGAGTGGGGACTTGGTGTGGACAGGGATCCAACGTATGTCAGCGAGGGCGGGGTGCTGGGGGAGCGGGGACTTGGTGTGGACAGGGATCCAATGTATGTCAGCGAGGGCGGGGTGCTGGGGGAGCGGGGACTTGGTGTGGACAGGATGTGAGCAGCTGAGTTTTGGTAGTTAGAGTTTATATGGAGGGTAGGAGCTTGGCTAAGCAGGTAGGCGACAAAAGCATGGCTAAGAGTTTTAACAGCAGAGGGGCTGAGGTATGGGCAGAGGCAAGAAATGCTATGGAGGTGGAAATAATTGGTCTTTGGTGATGAATAGGATGTGGGGTTTGAAGCTTAGCTCTGGGTAGAACAGGAGGCGGAGATTTTGCATGGACTGGCTCAACCTGTGCAAGTGGCCAGGTTCAGTTGCAAGGAAGTGGAGTTTATGGTGGGGCTGAAAGTGATGCTTTAGGCTCTCCTGATGTTAAGTGGCAGCAAGCTGAATTACCATTAAAAAGTTATAGAAAATGTTGACCAAAAAAAAATGATAGGCCCAATTTTAACCTTGCCTGCCCGGCCAGGTGAGCAGTTAAAATCGGGGTAAGTAACTTACTTCTTCCAATCCCGCTGCCTTTCTGCGGGATGTTATTTTAACCTGTTGTTTTTAGCAGGCTCACAGGACATAGAAGGCAGCAGGGTCCGACTGCAATATTTATCGGAAAGTTCCCCCATAATGGACAGGAAATCCCAGACAGCGCACTCACAATTTCCTGATATGTGAGGCTGCTGGACAAAGCTTCCCGATAATAGCGCGCGCTTGAAGCTTTATGACTTCAATGTCGCAACGTTAACGTGCTTTACCGCGTAGTGTAATGGGAATTAATACCGCTGTGATTTCCCACATAATATTTTAAAAACAATGCAGATTTATTTCCATGACATTTTACATTAAAAAAATGCTCTTTTAAAATTAAAACAAGCCGAGTAAATCTCCTTGTATGTAATTTTATATAGTTATGAACTAATGAAAATAACCATATTGGATACTTGTACCTAAAAACATAATATTGACCTTTTGGTGAACACTGGATCACAAATATAGTTCCAATTTCATTAGTTCAGGATTAAATTCATTACAGGGAATTTTTTGGGGATATTTTTGTTTGTTTATCTCCTCACTTTTGATTGGTTCTACTTCTCTATAATATTTATATAAGTCTGGCTGGGAGTTCATTTTGCAGGAGGAAATGGATTGGACTGGAATCAAGAGAAACCCAAGGAAACCCTAACTTCCAAAATCTTTAAAATGAAAACATTTTGATATTAAACTTTTCAAATAGCTCTTTATTCAGTTATTTACTAATCATTTGTACTTCACATAAATCAACAGTAACCAAATCAAGCAGTATTTGTCAAGCCATTGGTTCTCACACAATGAATTCTGGTATCGTGGGCTCACTTCTATTTGCTAGTTCTCACTTCCCCTTAGTGCACGCTGACATTTCTTACTCTTTGTTGGTCCATTTTGATCTCTGCATCACATATCTGTTATAGGAACACAGGAACAGGAGGAGGCCATTCAGGCCCTCGAGCCCATTCCGCTACTCAATGAGATCATGGCTGATCTGTGACCCAACTCCCGCCTTTGGCCCATGTCCCTTAATACCTTTGGTTAACAGAAAGTTATCAATCTCTGATTTAAAATTAATTGATCTAACATCAATTGTTGTTTGCGGAAGAGAGTTCCAAACTTCTACCACCCTTTGTGTGTAGAAGTGTTTCCTAATTTCACTACTGAAAGGTCTGGCTCTAATTTTTAGACGATGCCCCCTAGTCCTAGAATCCCCAACCAGTGGAAATAGTTTCTCTCTCTCTACCCTATCTGTTCCCCTTAATGTCTTGAAAACTTCGATCAGATCGCCCCTTAATCTTCTAAATTCCAGGGAATACAACCCTAGTTTGTGTAATTGCTCCTTGTAATTTAACCCCTGGAGTCCGGGTATCATTCAATTCAATTCAATTCAATTTTATTTGTCATATATGCAGCAGACGTGTGTACTGCACAATGAAATGTTGATTTTTACGAGTCCTCCCTGGTAAATCTACGCTGCACTCCCTCCAAGGCCAATATATTCTTCCTAAGGTGTGGTGCCCAGAACTGCTCACAGTGCTCCAGGTGTGGTCTAACCAGGGCTTTGTACAGCTGCAGAATAACTTCTACCCCCTTGTATTCTAGTCCTCTAGATATAACGGCCAGCATTCTATTAGCCTTTTGATTATTTTCTGTACCTGTTCATGACATTTTAATGATCTATGTACCTGGACCCTCTCTCCTTTTTATCTGCTGCAATGATCTCCATCTAAACTCCCAAAATCTGTATAATCCAAAGACTTTCGTGTGGTTATCAGTATTCTATCCACCATGCCTCTATATACATGATGGACAGAAGCCCAATGGTTAAAAAGCTTTGTTAGAACTGAGAAACATTGTAAACTGATGGGTTCCCTCAGCTCTGAGCTGCACAGATTCACAGTCAGGTCACCATGGAGGAGAATAAACACAAACAGGCAGGAGCTTTACTGTAATTTTCAAATAAAGAAAGGACTTGCATTTATACGGCACCTTTCATGACTCTCAGGACATCCCAAAGCACTTTACGGCCACTGAGGTAGTTTGTAGTACAGTGAATGTTGTAATGTAGGGAATGGGGCAGCCAATTTGCACCCAGCAAGGTCCACAAATAACAGTGAGATCATGACCAGATCATCTGCTTTAGTGATGTTGCTTGACGCATAAATGTTGGCCAGGATATTTGCTTTGGTTTAACGCCTCATCCGAAAGACGGACATAGAGCAAACGATGTGGAAGTGGTGTAATGACACCTGCCCTCTGCTTTTTCCAGATTATATGTTGATGCATCAGCACATCATATAACGGGCTGCACAGGGATCAGCGGCAGGCATGGCAAGAAGATCAAAACCTACAATTTTAAGGCACATTTATGCAGCTTTTTTCTTAATATATTTTTATCTTTCTGCTCTCACAAAATGAGTTTTTTTGTGGTAACTGCTCTGCAGTTTTTTATTACAGAATCCATTAGTGCCCTGAATGGGATTACTACTGGGAAGCTCTATACAGGTAAGCTACTGGGAGGATGAAGACACCGTGGATGGATGCCAGGCAGGTGTGTTTTTCCCAACCTTTTCAAAGGCTGTAAGAAATTCCATTTCTCTATTGTGCCACTTCCCCTTAATTTTCTACATCCTGTCATTTTCACTGCAATGCAATTTTCTGCTTCTATCGCCAGTGTGCTCTCTGTAAATGTACAAATCTACATTTAGCTGTGAATAATTATGCAAATGCACAGACACATAAAAATTGAGATATCATCGTAGCACCATTCTGGGGAGCTGTGTGCGCCAGTTCTACTGAGTTACACCAGTATAGGAAAATCAGCCTCATGGGCCTGAATACTAATCACGGATCTCATCTATATGAGGTAATTCATGGATGGAAATGTGGGTATATACAAGCAAATTGTGGGCTTTATAGTATGCATATTCCTACCCACAGCAGAAACTGGAGCCCTCTGAGTTTCTGTTTAATTAGCAGGTTAAGGATTAAAACAAAGTCTCACTGTTTGAAGCACATGAAATTTCTCTTTATTCAGCAGAATGAAAGTTAAACCAGTTTAGCGTTTGTTTAGCTAACTATATGGCATTTGTGTTTCACTAGCTAGACACAGTTAAAGGATAACCATGTGGTTCTCCTCTTCAATTCAAAGGTAGGAGCTAAAAATCCAACTATCACCCTGCACCAACTGCAGAGAGTCTGGTCCATTCCACCAGATAAAGTACAAGTTACAGTACCTGTGGTGCCACCTGTGTCTTCGCTGTTTAAGAAGGTAGATACATTAACATTACACTATTAAGACCAATCTAATTTTACAAATACAATAGCAAAATACTGCGGATGCTGGAAATCTGAAATAACAGCTGTTAATGTTGCTGCCATCATCATCCACACATCATCTAGAGTCATCTTTTGTTTCTTAACTTGTCCCATTACCATCTCCTTTTGCCTTGCACCATCATCCCTTTTGTCTTTTAATCTCTCCTGCCTTCCATCCTATCACAGACCTTCCCTTTGTTCTTTCCTCCCCTCCTCCCTGCCCCTGCTTAAAAATCTCTCCTCCCTAACCTTTTCCAGTTCTGACGGAGGGTCATCGGCCTGAAATGTTGGCTCTGTTTCTCCCTCTCCTCGATGCTGCCTGGCCTGCTGAGTGTTTCCAGCACCTTCTGTTATTATTTTTAATTTTACAAATGTTATGCCACAGAAGCAAGTACACATATTCAAAGCTGCAAAGGACGTGGGAAGCCTTGAAATTTGGGTGCAGCCATTTTTTGCGAAGCGGAACGATCCCTTGGCCTGAATCGTGAGGCCCGAGGGTGCACCCGTTATTGTGCACCGGGGCCCTGACGACCATCCAGCCGGGGAGCTGCGGGCAGCACCGGGCAGTTTGGCGGCTGATGTAAGAAAACTACTAGGCACTTGGTCTAAGCATTAAACTAAGCTTTAATCAACTGTTTTACAACATGGAGGTCTAGTTGTGTCCTTCACTAGTTCCTGTTAAGAATGTCCTGCGCAAGCTGGGCCCGTGCCCGAGTATTTATACTCTTCCTGGACAGCGCCACCCGCAGGCCACTCAGTATTATTTCATAAGTCTTTCTTTCATGAATGACTGATTCATGTCAGCGGCGAAGCGGGGTTGAAGGTCGGGCCACCGTGATGCCAGCAGGTAAGTGATGACTGGGTGTGACCGAGAAGAGGGGCGACTGGGCCAGGAAGGAAGTGGTGGCTGGGGTGGGGTAAGAGGGATGAAAGTTGGGAGGGGGGGGGGTGGGGGGGAGGTAGCAGCGATGATCAGGCGGGGAGTAGTGGCGGCAGTCGTGAAGGGATGTAATGCTGACGATGATCGTGGGGGGGCAGGGGTTCAAGCAACGGTCAGCAGCGATGCGCGTTCTGTGAATGTTTCCAGTTTCAATGCTATGCCTCAACAACAACATCAACTTGCATTTATATAGCGCCTTTAACATAGTAAAATGTCCCAAGGCGGTTCACAGGAGCAATTATCGAACAACAGTTGACACATAAGGAGAAATTAGGGCAGGTGACCAAAAGCTTGGTCAAAGAGCTAGATTTTAAGGAGCGTCTTAAAGGAGGAAAGAGAGGTGGAGAGGCGGGGAGGTTTCGGGAGGGAATTCTACAGCTTAGGGCCGAGGCAGCTGAAGGCACGGCCACCAATGATGGAGCAAATAAAATCGAGGAAGCAGAAGAGGCCAGAATTGGAGGAGCGCAGAGTTCTTGCAGGGTTCTAGGGCTGGAGGAGATTACAGAGATAGGGAGGGGCGAGGCCATTGAGGGATTTGAAAACAAGGATGAGAATTTAAAAGTTGAGGCATTGCCGGACCGGGAGCCAATGTAGGTCAGCGAGCACAGGGGCGATGGGTGAATGGGACTTGGTGCGAGTTAGTATACGGGCACTCCTGCGCCCACACATTCAAGCAAGTATATTTTAAAACCTTACTTGTTGATTGCGGCCTAACATGTGGTTCCCTTTAAAAACCGCATCAGGCCGTATGTAGACCTGGCAAGGCTAACCAATCCTGCGGTGGGTCTCAAACGGGTATTAGGCTCCTTATTTGCATATGCAAAAAAGGTCTAATGTCTATTTCAGGGGTGGGCACTGCATGGCGATTTTTGAGCCTTTACCAATATGGCGGGCGGCACACTTTCGGCTCGTAACAGAATGAACAACTTTACTTCAATCCCTTCTCCCAGTGTCATGCTCTCTTGGCGATTGAACAGCTTATTCTTGTACTGGACTACAGTTCTCATTACTCTAAGTGTAAGTATATGCAGTACTGGAGAAGTGTAAACATCAGCTGGATTTTTGCCTTTTATCGACCATGTTGAACGATCTAGGGCTAGAAATTGGGTTGCTTTGTGCCTCTCGTTAGTGCCTCTTGTTAGGCGCTAACAGGGCGCAAATGCCCTAGTGCCCGGGCGCAGCGCCACTAACGCCTCCTGCGAAGTTCAGCGGGAGGTTAGCGGCGGCAGTAGGCGGTAGCGCCCCGCTTGCAATGATGAGGTCATCGCCGTGCGCAGCGCCCCGGCCGCAAACTTTCACTTGCGCTCCCTGCCCTATCGCCGGGTGAGATGTGCGACATTATCAGGGGGCGGTTTTGCAGCGGCGGTGGCGGGCGGCGGCGCTACTTAAAGGGCAGGTGTCAGGCGGCCATTTTTATTTTGGCCAACTGCCAGCACCTGCCCACCTTTAACATTTGTATTCAGGGGTGCCAGCCACAATTGTTCAGCCTGGCCGTCCTCTTGAGTGCCGGGCTGTTTCTATGGCACCCCGCTCCCCGGTGGTCCAGCAGGGCCCCGGTGCGCGCAGCGCTAGGCTCCTCCCCTTTAATCAGGGGAGGAGGCCCGCAATGACGCGGCGCTACGTGCTGCCGCGTGTGGCGCAGCTGCACGTAGCGCCATGACACTGAGTAGCAGTGCCCCAAGAAGGAGGTGGAGAACTTCCAGTAGGGCTCCACCACCTTCTTGGGGCGCTACTACTGAATTTACAGGGTAGGGCCGCAAACTTTTTCTCCACTCCCGGACTTGAGCACGTAATTTCGGCTGACACTTCAGCGTCGTACTGAGTGAGTGCTGCACTGTCGGAGGGGCAGTACTGAGGGAGTGCTGCACTGTCGGAGGGGCAGTACTGAGTGAGTGCTGCACTGTTGGAGGGGAAGTACTGAGTGAGTGCTGCACTGTTGGAGGGGAAGTACTGAGTGAGTGCTGCACTGTCGGAGGGGCAGTACTGAGGGAGTGCTGCACTGTCGGAGGGGCAGTACTGAGTGAGTGCTGCACTGTTGGAGGGGCAGTACTGAGTGAGTGCTGCACTGTCAGAGGGGCAGTACTGAGGGAGTGCTGCACTGTCGGAGGGGAAGTACTGAGTGAGTGCTGCACTGTTGGAGGGGCAGTACTGAGGGAGTGCTGCACTGTCGGAGGGGCAGTACTGAGTGAGTGCTGCACTGTCGGAGGGGCAGTACTGAGGGAGTGCTGCACTGTCAGAGGGGCAGTACTGAGTGAGTGCTGCACTGTCAGAGGGGCAGTACTGAGTGAGTGCTGCACTGTCGGAGGGGCAGTACTGAGGGAGTGCTGCACTGTCAGAGGGGCAGTACTGAGGGAGTGCTGCACTGTCGGAGGGGCAGTACTGAGTGAGTGCTGCACTGTCGGAGGGGCAGTACTGAGTGAGTGCTGCACTGTCAGAGGGGCGGTACTGAGGGAGTGCTGCACTGTCAGAGGGGCAGTACTGAGGGAGTGCTGCATTGTCGGAGGCTGTTTCTCAGATGAGGTGATAACCAAAGGCTCCATCAGGCTGTTGCAGTGGTCATTAGCAATTTCTATGGAACTATTTGGAGAAGGGCAGGGAGCTCTCTCGGTGTCCTTGGCCAACATTCCTCCCTCAATCAACACCGCCAGAAACTGGTTAGCTGGCCACTCCTCTCTTTTGCTGTCTCTGGGACCTCGCTGTCTGAAAATTGGCTGTTGCATTTGTCTTCATAAGAACAGTGACTGCACTTCAAATATGATTTATTAGTTTGAAGTGCATGATAAGGATTGTTATAAATGCAAGTTCTTTCTTATGTAGGTTTAGGGAAATTCCTGTAAACTTTGTTTGTATTCAACTGACAAACTGTAGTTGCTACAATAATAAAGCTACTCAAACATTAAGAATACTTTTGTTGCTGCAATGTTAATTCTAAACAAATATGTTTCTATATTTCTTAAGGCTAAAGGGATCAAGGGATATGGGGAGAAGGCAGGGACAGGGGCTTAGAAATTCAGTATAGCCACTTTTGGGGCGGTAAAGTCGGGCGGCCGCTAAAGTTTGCGCCCGCCGGCAAGTGGAGGCCACTTCGCTGATATTCAGTAGCTTTGGCCAAGGAGTTTGCTCGAGCGCTAAAACTGGCGATGCACGGCTATCTTTAGGCGCTAAGCCGGCGGTGCAGACTGATACCGCCGAGGCTGGGCGCAGCGCAGGTGCGGTCATGTTTTGATTGACAGCAGACACCCTGGCGCCGGCCAGCTCTTAAAGGGGGAAGGGTCGACTTGGTCTGCTGCCACGCCCTGGATACTGCAGCCCTCCAGCTAGGCCTAAACACTGCTGCTGGAGAGAAATAGCGCCAGGAAAGATGCAGAGGGCCCGTGAGTGAGCGCAGCGCTTCTCTGCCCATGATTTAAAGGTGCTGGTTAGGGCTTTGGAGAGGAGACGCCATATCTTGTTCCCGGACAGTGGCAAGAAGCCTGCCACCAGTGTGTACAGGAGAGCCTGGAGGGATATCGCCCAGAGGGTCACAGCCACCTGCGATGTCCCCAGGACTGGTGACCAATGCCGGAAAAAGTTTAACGACCTCACTCGGATTGTCAGGGTGAGTACCCTTTCCAGTGTCCTCCTCATCCTTGCATGTGCACCTCACATTATGGGCAAAGGGACCTCAAAGCCCTAATGGCCAGCCCTCATCCAGCAGCTATGGCACTGGCATGAACATCAATTGCACTTTCTGCACTTTACACACTGGCCAAGCTATTCGACCATGGGAGGCAGTGCACACAACAACAGGGCACCACACTGGCCAAGCTATTCGACCATGG
Source organism: Somniosus microcephalus (assembly GCF_052327205.1). Classification (NCBI taxonomy): domain Eukaryota; kingdom Metazoa; phylum Chordata; class Chondrichthyes; order Squaliformes; family Somniosidae; genus Somniosus; species Somniosus microcephalus. The sequence continues at coordinate 9,099,040 of NC_141009.1, forward strand.
GAGGCAGTGCACACAGCAACAGGGCACCACACTGTACTTAGAGGCCGTCCTTTCTCTTGCAGGCCAAGCTGGCCCAGAATCTGAAGAGCCGGACTGTCACCGGGGGAGGCCGTCCCCAGTTCCAGCAGCTCAGTGACCTGGAGGAGCGCGTGGGTCGACTCATGGGTGGCCGCCTGATTGGCCCCGTTGCATGTGGAGATGCCGACCCTGTGCTGGGCCCCAATGGTAAGGACATGACCTTTTGGACCTCTCTCGTTCCCCTTGCGCTTCAGATCTACATCCTTTGCCACTGTCCGACCAATGCGCAGAATGCCACCACTCATGCCTCCCTCGCTGACGCCCTGTCCTCACTCTAAAGCTACTCTTGTGCCTTCCTGCTTTCAGCTGGTGAGGAGGAGGTCCCTGAGGCTGCGACTGACAGTCCCTCGGAAGAGGAGGACGAGGAGGAGCAAGAGGAAGGCGGCCCATCGGGGGAACCCTCATCCGCGCCAGGGGATGGCAATGGAGGGGACACGTCTTCCCTGGAGGAGAGCCAGGGGGAAGTGTTGCAGGGGGGTGTAGCTCCTGTGCCCAGTGGCGTCCAGCCACGCGGGAAGGGTCGGGCAGCTCGGCTGCCTTCTCCCCAGAGGGGGGAAGTGTTGCAGGGGAGTGTAGCTCCTGTGCCCAGTGGCGTCCAGCCACGCGGGAAGGGTCGGGCAGCTCGGCTGCCTTCTCCCCAGAGGGGGGAAGTGTTGCAGGGGAGTGTCGCTCCTGTGCCCAGTGGCGTCCAGCCACGCGGGAAGGGTCGGGCAGCTCGGCTGCCTTCTCCCCAGAGGGGGGAAGTGTTGCAGGGGAGTGTAGTTGCTGGGCCCAGTGGCGTCCAGCCACGCGGGAAGGGTCGGGCAGCTTGGCGGCCTTCTCCCCAGAGGGAGAGTCTGGCCTCCAGTCCGGAGACGGTCCTCGCCCAGGAGGTGCGCCTCCTTGATCAAATGTCCGCGGACTCGGATCGTCGGCACACCGAGTTCATGGGGGTTGTGGCACGGTTGCCTGAGGCCATCGAGTCCCTGGCTCATAGTGTGTCCGATTTCGGGGCCTCACAGGCCAGGGGTTTCGAACAACTCGTGGCAGCACAGGCCAGGGGTCTCGAACAATTCGGGGCAGCACAGGACGCGAGTCGGGCCGAATTGAGGGCAGCACAGGACGCGAGTCGGGCCGAATTCAGGGCAGCACAGGACGCGAGTCGGGACGACTTCAGGGCAGCACAGGCAGCGAGTGGACAGTTGATCAGTGGTGCCGTGCAGTCACTGGCTGGTCTGATGCGGGCACAGACCAGGGCAGTACGGGCACTCACTGCTGCCACACTCGCTGTGTCAGGCAGGCATCGCCAGGGCACCCGCCGCGCTGCAGCAGCACAGCGGTCTGGCCTTCAGCAGATTGCTGCGCTTGCTGCAGTGCCAGCCCGGCCGAGTGCCAGTGTCTCAGGCGAGCAGCGAGCGCCTGGCATCAGCCAGCTTGCCCCAATTGCTGCAGCCGCCACTGCCACTCCCCCAGCGAAGCTGCCACGAGCTGCTGGAGAGACTGGTGCTGGCCAGCCACAGCTGCAGCAGTCAGCAGCCGGCCCCTCGAGGACCAGAGCTCGTCTAGGCCGACCCCCAAGGGCATCTGCTGTCACGCAATGTGCCCCTCAGGAGCCTTCCCCCAGCCTTGCAGCACCCACAGGGCCCAGGTTGAGGCGGAGCAGCAGGTCGGCCAGGGGCCGGAAAAGGCTGGACAAGGACTCGCCCTCTCGGCACACAAAGTAGAGTGTGTTGCCAAATGTTTTTTTATATGGGGGTGGTTGTGTTGTCTATGCGGGGGTTGTTTTGGTAAGGCCGAGGATGAAGGCCATTTGGATGCAAAACTTTTGTTATTCCTCCCCAGGTTGTGGGAGTGAGTCATGTGTTTGACTGTTTTTTGGGGGTGTTGTCTGTTTTTGGGTTTCATGTGGGAAGGGCCCTGAGTTTATTCAATAAAGCTTTTTCTTTATTCAGCTTGTCCATGTGTGATGTTTGAAGTGGTTGTTGCGTTAACCGGCTGAGGGCTTGCGGAGCAGCTGCATTCATGTCCCTTCATTGCCACAAGCCATTCCCTGACAGGGGGCCTAGAAGTGTCGTTCAATAAGCCGGCGACGGACGGCCCTTGGACCTTGTGGCTCCCTCCTGGGCTGGTACTCCTCCTCCTCCTCCTCCTCATGGTCCTCCTGCTCCTCCTCCTGAGGTGGTGGTCCAACATGAGGTGGCAGTGCCTGAGTCCTGCGGATAGCCAGGTTGTGCAGCATGCAGCAAACGACGACGAACTGGGAGACTCTATCCGGCGAATACTGCAGAGATCCGCCGGAGCGATCCAGGCAGCGGAACCGTTGCTTGAGGACGCCAATCATTTGCTCTATGATGTTCCTTGTGGCTTGATGGCTTTCGTTGTATGCCTCCTCAGCAGGGGTCCTGGGCGCGCGGAGCGGGGTCATGAGCCATGTACACAAAGGATAGCCTTTGTCCCCGATAAGCCATCCTCTTGGGGGAGGCTGTGCCTGGAACATGTCAGCCACAGTAGTCTGGCGCAGGATAAATGCATCGTGGCTGCTGCCTGGAAAGCGGGCATTGACAGCTAGGATGCGCTGCCTGTGGTCACACACCAGCTGTACATTGAAGGAATGGTAGCCCTTCCGGTTGCGGTAATCCTCGGCATTGTCGATAGGTGCCCGCAAAGCCACATGCGTACAGTCAATGGCGCCCTGCACCATGGGGAAGTCGGCGATCCTCGCAAATCCGACTGCACGCTGCTCCTGCCTCTCTAGGGTCATGAGGAAGGAGATGAATTGGTGTCTCCTTGTGAAAAGGGCATCGGTGACCTGCCGGATGCAGCGATGCACGGCGACCTGGGATATGTTAGCTATGTCCCCAGCAGCGGCTTGGAAGGAGCCGCTTGCATAAAAGTTCAGAGCCACCGTGACCTTCACTTCCACCGACAGAGACGTCCTGCACATCAGCTGTGGACGCAGATCTCTGTGAAGCAGCTGGCAGATCTCTGCAACCATCTCCCTTCTGAAGCGCAGCCTCTTAACACACTGCGCGGCAGTCATGGTGAGATAGGACACCTGCTGGCGGTATTCCCTGAGTGGGTAAGGCCTACGTTGCCGACGCCTGATGCCCCCTCTGCGTCTAGGCATGGCTGCCCCTCTCACACAGCGTCTGCGAGCCCTTCGCACATAATGCTGGAACTGAGGGTTGGAACCCCATGCAGCCCCCATAATATACTCGCAAACAATGAAATCACAATGAGGCCAATTTCCAAGCTCTGGCCAGAAGCCAAAAATACCTCTCCTATGTTGGGCCAAATCAGTAAGGTCTCTTCCTTGGTCTCTGTCCAGAAATCCGTTGCACAAAAGTCATTGCAGCAAAATGGCTGGCCTTTATAGTTCAGTGTAAGTGCCCTTTAATTAGCGCTCCCCGAGGCCCGCAGGGCCTCTGCTGCGTTCCACTTCACAGTTCTTAACACCGCCACGCCCACATTGGGCGGGCACGACTGAAGTTCCGGTTTGGGGCGCACAAAGGGCGTTGCACGACGAAATGACGTCATAAGTTGCGCGCGCAGCTGAGCGCGCGCAAACACTTTGCGCCGGCGCTAAATGTCTACTGAAGTTGGGCGTAGGCGCAGATCGTCCTGCGCCCGGCCGCTAAGTGGCTAGCGCTCGAGATCTACTCCTCCTAAGGCGCTAACGGCTGGCGAACGCAACTGAATTTCTAGGTACTGAGTTTGGATGATCAGCCATGATCTCATTGAATGGCGGAGCAGGCTCGAGGGGCCGAATGGCCTACTCCTGCTCCTATCTTCTATGTTTCTATGTTAAAAGTTTGCTTTCCCACCTGTCCCACTATTCTCTCTGTCTTATACTTAACCTTTCTTCTGTCTCTTTTCTCCAATAATCCACCTTTGAAGGTGAAAGCTAAGGAAAGATTGGATAGGCTAGGATTGTTGTCTCTGGAGTGGGACTTGACCCCACAACCTTCTGGCTCAGAGGCGAGAGTGCTACCCACTGAGCCACAGCTAACACTCTATATAATGTATTATCGTAAGGGACTAGCATATTATATCATAAACGAGATCTACTGTGATATCCTAGTTTCTTTGGAACAGAGGAGGCTGAGGGGAGACTTAATTGAGGTGTATAAAATTATGAGGGGCCTCGATAGAGTGGATAGGAAGGACCTATTTCCCTTAGCAGAGAGGTCAATAACCAGGGGGCAGAGATTTACAGAAATTGGTAGAAGGATTAGAGGGGAGTTGAGGAGAACTTTTTTCACCCAGAGGGTGGTGGGGGTCTGGAACTCACTGCCTGAAAGGGTGGTAGAGGCAGAAACCCTCATCACATTTACAAAGTACTTGGATATGCACTTGATGTGCCGTAACCTACAGGGCTCTGGACCAAGAGCTGGAAAGTGGGATTAGGCTGGGGATAGCTCTTTTTAGCTGGGCCGAATGGTCTCCTTCTGTGCCGTAAATTTCTATGATTTTATGAAAGCAACTTTGAAAAAATTCCCTGTTGATTGGCCATAAACTGTCTATAAAGCAGTATGCAAACCTGAAGATTGACTAGGTTTTATCACACTGGAAATGGCCACTGACAAATGTGTGAATTAATCTACAGCCTGGGACGGGGAGTGCAAATAGCCAAGCCCACCTTTACTGATATGGTCGCTGGAAAACATACAACATCCCAAAGCACTTTACAGCCAATGAAGTACTTTTTGAAGTGTAGTCACTGTTGCCATGTCGGAAATGCAGCAGCCAATTTGCACACAGCAAGCTCCCACAAACAGCAATGCGATAATGATCAGATAATGTTTTTTTGTGATGTTGATTAATATTGGCCAGGACACCCAGGAGAACTCCCCTGCTCTTCTTCGAAATAGTGCCATGGGATCTTTTATGGCCTCGGTTTAATGTCTCATCCGAAAGATGGCACCTCCGACAGTGCAGCACTCCCTCAGTACTGCACTGGAGGATCAGCCTAGATGTTTGTGCTCAAGTCTCTGGAGCGGGACTTGAACCCACAACCTTCTGACTCAGAAGAGAGCGTGCTACCAACTGAGCCATGGCTGATACTCTAACAGTGTATTATTGTAAGGGACCAGCATATTATATCATAAACGAGATCTACTGTGATATCCTTGTTTACCAGTAATTCAGAGAGCTTTTGCCTTTCTAGCATGATTAGACACAAGAATAGCATTACCTCAATCTGGATACCATTACAGTCACTATGTTCAATGACTGTCACCAAACCACCGCTGGCTAAATTCTTCAGTGAGTTCAAGATGTTCTTTGATGCAAATCACAAAACAGTGACTAACAAAATCCACACAAATAATTTCAACATGGATCTAAACCTCCTATCCAATAATCTTTTACTGTATGAATAGAGACGCCAGTTACAGGCTAGAAAGAAAGGAATCGTTTGCAAACTGCAGACTAGATTAATTAAATAATTCCCCTACATGATGTGTAGTATAATGCTTACTGCACCACAGTTGTTTGGCTTAAGGTGTTGTCTAGCACTAATCCAGGCACATGGAAATACTGAGTTACAGAAGAGAGAATAAACAATTTGTCAAACAGAAACATTAAAACAATGTACAAGGGTTTCTTTAGGCTGTGATCTACTGTAATAACATGTGATGTGAAGTGAGCACCATGATTGGTCCTTACCGCAATCATCTCCGTTTTCCTAATAAAATATCGCATTGTCCCCAACAAAATCACGATCCTTGCATTTAACTAACATATGGGGGGGCAGGGGGGCGGGGGTGAGGGAGCAGTTAAAATGGAGTGGTGGATTTACCCGATGGCCTCCCGCCCCAATCCCACCGGCAGACACCAAGGACACCCGCCTGAAGCCGGCGGGCTCCTTCTTTAAATATGCAGATCGGGTCCCAATGACATCATCAGCACTCGACCGACGTGTCTGACATTGGCCCGAGCGGGGAAGCGGCTGAGGGTTTGGCGACAGGCTGAAGCAGGAGGAGGAGGAGGATCAACAGCGGCAGAGGCCCCTCGATGGTAAGTTTATTACTTTCCTTTGTGGGGACAGGAGGTGCAGGAGTGCTCCTCTGGGCCCCAACAAGGGAAGCGTGGGACTCCTCTGCCCAAATTCTTCCCCCCTCCTTCCAAAACCGCTAACATCCTCAGAACCCACCCCCCCTCACCCTGAAATTACCTCGCGACAGGCCGGCTGCCTCAAGAGATGCCCGATTTTCATAGCCAGTATTTATTTTTGCGATCTTCGTGATATATAGATTAGGGGTAATTTTAGAAAATCATGCTCCCAGTGCGGAGCCTTGGCTGCCGGGCACACTAGATTGGAGATTTGGGCACGCCGTGATTTTCCAGCTATTTACTTTAATGGAAAGATAATGGTGGATAGTGACACACGGGTATCTGATACGCTCCTCCCAGCAGTCACGGTTCCAGTCCAAAATAAAATTGGCCTTAGTGCGACTGTCATATTTGAGAAAAATACCTCTCTCAATTCACAGACCCTGTTGGGGTCAGAGATGTCTAACAAATTTTTATATCATTTCCTTCAAATTTTACCTAAACTCTTTCTCTCTCTCCAATAACGGCTTCATCAAGCTTCGTCCACACTACTCCAGCATGTTTGAAGTGGTAACAAGTTAAAGGCAGATTTGAATTAACAATTTAAATTATTCCTATCACAGCAATATATATAGATTATCATGTGTTGTACTGAACAAATTAAGATTTTAAGTGATGACTTACTCGCCTAGAAATGACTGTGGGTACTATCAGCAGACTCAGCACTTGGGTCTTCTCCTTGTCCTTTGGCCCACCACTAGTAGCAGAGTATTCAGCTCCCCTCGGTGTCCTGGTCAACACTTCTCCCTCAACTAACATCACAAAAACAGATTATCTGGTCATTTAGCTCATTGATGTTTGTGGGATCTTGCGTTGTGCATTTTGGCTGTTGTGTTTCCTTCTGTTACAACGGTGACTACACTTCAAGAGTACTTCATTGCCGGTGAAGCTTTGTGGGACATCCTGAGGTGGTGAATGCCGCTATATAAAAGCAAATTCTTTTCTTTCTCTGGAACTCTTGCCCCAAAACCCTCCGTGCCTCCACCTGTGAAAATCTTCTCAAACCATCTCTTCTAACTCCCACCACCAGTAACTATTCCTTGAAGCATTTTACCGAGTTTTTCTCTCCCATCTGCAAAACGATTTGTGACTTTTTCTACCTTAACGTTGCGCTATAAATACAAGTTGTAGTTTTGTTTCACCAACAGCAAATGCATTCATTGACAAATGAACCCAAAGATGTGATGGATAAGCAATGGTTTTCTTTACTTTGCATGTAAAGACTTGCATTTCTGTAGCGCATTTCACGACCACTGAACATCCCGAAGCATTTTACAGCCAATGAAGTACTTTTTGAAGTGTAATCACTGTTGTAATGTGGGAAACGCGGCAGCCAATTTGCGCACAGCAAGCTCCCACAAACAGCAATGTGATAATGACCAGATAATCTGTTTTTTTGTGATGTTGATTGAGGGATAAATATTGGCCCCAGGACACCGGGGATAACTCCCCTACTCTTCTTCAAAATAGTGCCATGGGATCTTTTACGTCCAACTGGGAGGGCAGACCGGGCCTCGGTTTAATGTCACATCTGAAAGACGGTACCTCCGACAGTGCAGCACTCCCTCAGCACTGCACTGGAGTGTCAGCCTAGATTTTTGTGCTCAAGTCACTGGAGTGGGACGTGAACCCACAACCTTCTGACTCAGAGGTGAGAGTGCTGCCCACTGAGCCATGGCTGACACTACATATATTTGTAATTATCTTTTATTCAACTATTCATATATTTAATGACTACATAAAGATGTAAACCTTTATCCAGACCTGGAAGGATTTCATTGTGACTTGTAACTTTCTTGCCTGGGGACTGAGGCCAATTTTGATGGCCTTCCGCACCCCAGTTGAAACTGGCTAAGCTCAGCACAGACCAGGTATTGAAACTGCAACTTTCCTAGTCCTGGATCTCCATCTAATAGCATTCATCTTCAAATAGAAACATTTAAAGAATTAAAAAAAAGAGAAAAAAATACATAAGGCAGCACGGTGGCATAGTGGTTAGCACTGTTGCCTCACAGCGCCAGGGACCCGGGTTCAAATCCGGCCTCGGGCGACTGTCTGTGTGGAGTTTGCACATTCTCCCTGTGTCTGCGTGGGTTTCCTCCGGGTGCTCCGGTTTCCTCCCACAGTCCAAAGATGTGCGGGTTAGGTTGATTGGCTATGATAAATTGACCCTTAGTGTTAGGGGGGATTAAATATGTGGGGTTACGGGGATAGGGTGGGATATGTGTTGGTGTAGGGGTTACGGGGATCGGGTGGGATATGTGTCAGTGCAGGCTCGATGGGCCGAAATGGCCTCTATCTGCACTGTGGGGTTTCTGTGATTTCTGTGATTATAGAACTCTCTTCTCAACTCTATGGGCTTAATTAAAATCCTGCTTGAACAAGGTAGATGAAGATTGTTACAGGCATGTAATGGCTTCAAATGGTGGTTATCAGCGCATGATGCAATAATGCTTCATAGAACTCCATCATGCCACAAGAACACCATTACATTACAAAATCATCACTTCTGATATAATTGCAAGGTAAGATAGAAACTTAGAAACTGCTGCTGGCAGTATTACCCAATAAATACTTAATAAGAAAGTCTTCTGACCATTTTAATACAGGCATCAATCTGTTTATTTCAAGGCGGCGACTGCTGCCAACGAAGTTGAAGTAGATGCGCATGCGCAGTCTAAGTGTTGTTTTGCTTGTTCGCTTCGCGAATCACGGGCTCTGGGGGATAAAAGCCAGGAAGAGAGCGGGTCTTCGGGACTGTAGGGGGAAAAAAAAGCTGGGAATGGAGTGGGCTCTGTGGAAAAAAATGCAGAAACATCATCGCTGTCAGCTTCCAGATTAATGCGCAGTCCGCTTCGGCACAGCTTCCGGTCGTTGGCAGCAGTCACTCCGTTATTTTAAATGGGTTAATCCTTATATAAAAATAGCCATCGAAGGAATGCCAAGCAACATATTAAGTGTCCTTCAGCCTAAATTTAAACGGATTCAGATAGGATTAATGTCCTTTTAATGGACAGGAATCCAAAGCATAAAGTTAGCCACACAATAATAAGCATTACGGAAAATTGGAAATTAAATATTGGTATTCTGGAGCTGGACTACTAATGAAGTGCTCTTCTGAAAAAACATGGGGCCTAGAAATTGCGGTCGGAGGTGTACCTACGGAGCACGCCTCTGACCTGCGAAAGAATTACGAAAGTACCCGCTGGCAGCGAGGCAGTGAAAACTTGCGGTCTCGGACCTTGAGGCGCAGGGCAGCAGAATGGCCCCCGGATCCCAGGGACGCAGGCAGTGTGGAAGCATACCTGGGATCATGTGGGCCTTGGTCCTCCAATCAATAAGCGGAATTCCATTTCAATCATTTACGAAGGGAATCCCCTAATGAGATGCAATGGAATCCCGAAATCTAATAATTATACAATGTGCGGTTTTATTCATAATTACCTTCATGCCACCAACCTCACTAAAAATTAAATTTTTTGATAATTTTATACATCATTAAAACTGCAATCTGGGCCAATATTTGCATAAACTCATTTCATACAGTGTATGTGCATAATTTAGGATATGAAAATATTTAATTAAAGCCTTAGCTATCCCCTTACACTGATGCAAACTGGCCCTGTGCCTGCTTGCACCAAACATAAGACTTCCGTGCGCAATTGCTGGCCAGTCGGTGGGCAAATAGCCCAACTCTGCGCCAGCAATTGCTTTTTTGTGGCCCCCGCAGATGGCCTGTCAATGTGTACGTTGTTCCGGATTTTGTGCATGTGTCCCGAAGGGAATACGATGGCGCCGTCATACAAACCACAGTTTCAGGGTCACTGCCTCGAGACCACAAAACACCAGTTTTCCAGTTACCATACGGCTTTTTGGTATTTTCATTCAATCTTTATTCACACTTTCTTAAACAAACAAACTAAAAGCTACCAAATGCTTCATTTCTGTTGGAACACTATCAGTAATATTTGTGGTTTGGCAGATTTGTTAAAAAAAAACAAATGGCCATTACCATATAGATCAATGTGTGTGTAAAATCTGCAACTACACTATAATGAGTAGCTGGTGCAGATTCTAGATCATTACCATACTGAACATTTGTTGCCGAATTTGAATGAGGAAACTGTCTGTTACATCGTTATATTATTACATTGTTAAGTGGAACTACTTGTTACATTGTTATATGGAACTACTTTGGTTAGTGTATTTATATTGCTATGTGGCACACTGTGAAAGGCAGTGCGTAGTGCAAGGTCGGACATCTTGTATCACTCCGCACCATGCGGCAGCAACATCATAAAAGCAAGAATACAACTGAGTGAAAGTCGTAAACTAAATGAGTTAAAAGTGTCTGTATTACATAGTAATAAGAACACAAGGAGACACAACACTGTCGATATCATTAAGTGCTGGAGTTTTTTTGAACAAATAACTAATTGATATCCTGTATTACCCAGTGGTAGTCTGGGGTCTGGAGCAGTTATGATGAGTGGGAAAGTATCGCTCACGCTTCAAAGCGGCTCTTTTACAAAGTGTCCCACATGTGAAATCCTGATTGGCTCAAATACTGCATTCATTAAAATGCAACATCATGGTCCCATTCCAAGGCGGGGCTTAGCACAGTAGGTCCAAGCAACAATACCCAGATGGAGCCGGGGAACAGAGCACAGTCAAGCCAGGTTGTGGAGAATAATGAAGCCAGGGAGCAGAGTGCAGTGGGGAGCTGGGGAGTGGAGAACAGCGGAGCACAATGGGGGTCCAGGGAGCAGAGCCAGAATGAGTTATTTTCTGACTGGTCTATGCACCTATTTATTTATCTACCTAGCTATATTAATCTGTTTAGCCTGTGCCCATAGAGGGTAAAATGGTGTCCATTGTACTTCAAGGTGTCCCACTTACAAAGGACTCCCACTTGAAGTCCAGATTGCCTCGTAGTCATAAAATAAGAAAAAATTCAAGATCACTGTTAACTGAACAATGCCGAATGCCTCAACTATGACGAAACCAAATTCACTGGTAGGAACGATATTAATGAACAAGTAAAAGGAACAAACAATGAACACAAAACCAACCAATCAAATTCTTGGAAAACTTTCCTCCAGTGCTTTGAGCAGTCCCGAGCATATCTCATTAGGCTTTGCTCGTGTTAAATTAGAGGGTGTGCTTTTACATTGATGGGAGCATTATACAACGTATTATATAAAACATATGCAGGAGCGCCTATATCTATTAACATATGGTGTTGTATTACATTAGCTCATATGGGATTATTCATAGACAAAGACGTAAAAACAAATTGTATTTCCATTTTCCTATAATTGTCTCTTACTATCTAATGTTTTCTGTCTCCCTCTTTACCTTCCTGCTTGTCTTTCTCGCTTTCTGACTTTTTCTTTCTCGCCTTATGCCACTTACACACTTTTTCTAGATGTCTTTGCACCTCTGTATTTGTCTCTTTTCTGACTCTTCGGAAGCGGATGGGAGTGGACGGCAATCCCACGCGGGAGTCTCAGTCGGAGGCCCGGCAGACTTTAACTGGTTATGTTGGTCAGCTGCTTGGCCGTTTCCAGCGGCAAGTGGCAGCTGGCTGGCGGGGAAGGACGGAAATAGGGCGGACTCCAGAAGGGAGCCAGTGTACCCTGTTAGACCACGTCTCACCATGATAACACCAACCAGACAGAATCAGAGAACAGTACAGCACAGAAGGCGGCCATTCGGCCCATCGAGTCCGTGCCAGCTCTTTCAAAGAGCAATCCAGTTAGTCCCACTCCTCCCGTTCTTTCCCCAGATCCCTGCAGTTTTTCTCTCCTTCAAGTATTTATCCAATTCCCTTTTGAAGGCTACTATTGAATCTGTATCCACCACCCTATCAAACTCTGCCTCACTTACCTGGCAACGGCTGTAGGGAATTATCTTCATATGGTCAAAGTCATCAGAGCGCCAGTTGGGGTGGTTGTGCCATTTACATGGTAGCTGCAGGTGTTTTTGCATCCAGTGACGGTACTGGTTAGCTGTGGACTGAGGTTTAGTTCCAGCTTCTTGCAGACATGCTGCAATGTTGTCTTCTGGGAATGGTGCCAAGGAGTAGCAAACAGAGCCACCCTCCGTGCCAACACATCATGCAGCGCCACTTCTACTTCAACAGCCATTGAAACACGGGCTTGAGTGCTGATCTGCCTCATCGGTTGCCCACAAACTCATGCGTGCACCACGGATTCCCTTTCTCTTCATTCCTTCTGAGCCTTTCCAAAGGCTTTCAGAATTTTTGTCCCTTTATGCGACACTCCGCTTTAATTGTCCCCATCCCTTTAAATCTCACTAGTGTGTTCCCTGCACTCCTTACCAGCTGCACCTGTAGATACGGAGTGAGTTCATCTTAGAAGACCGGGTGAAAACAGCACAATTCTATCTGAGTCTGTATAAAATCTGCTCCCAAACAATGAAGCCTAAACTGCACCCATAATCTGAAAGTTTAAGCTAAGGTGGCCTGATGCTGACTTGTACAAGACACCTAACTAAATATCCACAAAACAGAACTATAAAAGACAAAATAAAAGAGAGTTTTCAGGACAAAAATAAAGGATGAAAAAAGGCTCAAGTCTTTAATTCTATACAGTTGACTTGTCCTTAAAATAATTCTCTTTCGGATGAGATGTTAAACCGAGGCCCCGTCTGCTCTCTCAGGAGGATGTAAAAGATCCCATGGTGCTATTTCGAAGAAGAGCAGGGTAGTTCTCCCCGGTGTCCTGGCCAATATTTATTCCTCAATCAACATCACTAACACTCAGATTATCTGGACATTATCACATTGCTGTTTGTGGGAGCTTGCTGTGCGCAAATTGGCTGCCGTGTTTCCTACATTACAACAATGACTACACTTCAAAAGTAATTCATTGGCTGTGAAGCGTTTTGGGCCGTCCGGTGGTCATGGAAGGCGCTACAGAAATGCAAGTCTTTCTTTTCTTTCTCTTATATTTTACTCTTTTTCAAAAATAGAGTATATGGTCATTTTCTTTTCAGTAATTATGTGGCATAAACAAAATTGCAACCATTCCCAACTTTGAAATATGTAGGTCCTGAGAATATGATTTTATTGGCAAAAGATTAACAAAATGATGGGAGTAAATTACAAAACCCCTGCCATAATCATCATTTAACACGTCTCAAGCAGCTAACTAGCCACTAAACCAGTGAAAATGTCAAATGTTTGCAACCCAGCTGTGAAGTGTGCAGAATTTGTGGAGATTGGCTGTACGTAATGTGAGAAAAGCCAAATTTTTTTAGACTAGGCCTTGGATGCAAACTTTTAAAACATCTTGGGGGAGAAATTGGGTGGAGCCGCAAACGAGGCGCCAAGCTCGCCTGGGCGCCAGATTTAGCGCTGCGATCGGAGCAGCAGCGATCGCCGGAAATTCAGCTTGAGCGCCCCAAGAGGGACACGGGGCGAGGCTCGAGGCGCTCCGCGTCCCTCTTAGGACGCTGAAACTGAATATCGCAGCGCAACGTGCCGCAGCGCCACACGCTGCAGCACGGCGCGCTGCGGTACTGCCGGCCTTCCTCCCATTCTTAAGGGGGAGGGGCCTGCACCAGAGCGATCAGAGATCGCGAGTGCCGGCAAAAGAGCCCGGCACCGAGGAGAAGTGCCGGGCTCTTGGAAAACAGCCGGCAATGCCACGGGGGGGAGAACAGGAGGCCGGGGACGGAGGTGCTGGCAGGCGGCCGCCGAAAAAAACGGCCGCCCTGCACCTCCACCTTAATTTGCGCCACTGCCGCCACAGGTAGGCCCCATGAACCGGGCGCGATTAGCGAGCGGCGCTACAGAGGCGGTCGCTGCCAAATATCGCGATTGGGGCGGTAGCGGGGCACTGCGCACACCGATGATGTCATCGGTGGCGGTGCAGCGCAACAGGCTAACGCCGCCATTAGCGCCCCAGCTAAATATCGCGGGAGGCGTGGCCAGTGGCGCTAAAGCCGCTGAGTGCCCTCTTTAGGCGTTAACTGGTGGCGCAGCCCACCGAATTTCTAGGCCCTTTTATTTTAACTTTTTCTTAATGGAGGTTGGTTTATGTGGACGTCTAATGCCATCAGCATTAGAGCATCAAAGTAGCGACACAGGTTAATAAGGCCATTAAATAAAGCAAACATACCACTGGGGTTCACTTCTAGAGGGACAGAATTGAAAAGCAGAGAAGTTATGTTAAACTTGTATAGAACCTTGGTTAGACCACAATGTGCACATTTCTGGTCTCCATCTTATGAAAAAGGATATAGAGGCATTGGAGAAGGTGCAAAAAAAGATTTACAAGGATGATACCAGAACTGAGAGGTTATATCGATCAGGAAAAATTGAACAGGCTGGGGCTCTTCACTCTCGAAAAGAGAAGGCTGAGGGTGGTCTTTAAGATTATGAAAAGGTTTAATAGGGTAGATATAGAGAAGATGTTTCCACTTGTGGGCGAGACCAAAACTAGGGGCCATAAATATAAGATAGTCACTAATAAATCCAATAGGGAATTCAGGAGAAACTTCTTTACCCAGAGAGTGGTTAGAATGTGGAACTAGCTACCACAGGGAGTGGTTGAAGCGAATAGCAGAGATGCATTTAAAGGAAAGCTAGATAAACACCTGAGGGAGACAGGAATAGAAGGATATGCTGATAGGGCGAGATGAAATAGGATGGGAGGAGGCTTGTGTGGAGCATAAACACTGGCCGAATGGCCTGTGTCTGTGCTGTATATTCAATTTGAACATATATGAACATAAAGAAAAATAATAGTTGTTAAAGATATATGCAAAAAAATGCTGCACTGGCAAAGAAATGTTTGCAAGTAAGACTGTAGAAGTGAAAGGTGCAGGGTTATGCAAGTTACACTATAAATACTAAGATGGGTATGAGAACATACTGCAAGAAGAGATTTCCATGGGCTAAATCATCATCTCAAATTTCACCACTTATGCAAACTTGCAAATGATCAAAGGTTGAAGTGAAGAACAGGTGGTGGGGACCCCATGCCATGGAATAAACATGAGCCGGATATCGTAGGTCAATTTGGGAAGAAATGTTCAGAAGGTGTGGGTCAGTGTAGATTGGATGTGAGCGCAAAACCTGTGGTATAAACAATATTATTCAGATATTTTACAATTTGCACACTATATTACATCAGAGTTGCACAAACATGGTGTTGTTCAATGTAACTCAGAGGCTATGCTGCTTTATGATGACACTATGTTACACTATGAAACACATTGAGCAGGATTTTCATTCAGAAGTCGGGTTGGAGGCGGGACTACAACTTTCGGGGTTGTAGTCCCGCCTCCATCGAGATGCGGCCAATCCACGCGACTTTAACTTGATTGACCTTGTTGAGCCCGCCCAGTGGGCTCAGCAGGCCAATTAAGGGCCACCCGGCAACAGGTGACATCACAGACTGAAATTTCATCTGTCAAACAGTGACAGCCTTACTTCTAACATGAGTCCTTCTCCACAGACTCAGCTAGAAATCTCTCCTGCACAGAAAGCTGAAGGCTGTCACTTTTGACAGATCGCAGCCATTCTGCTTTTTGTGCCGGTGAGATGAGGGACTCCCCGAACCTAAAGGAAGGAAGGCTGAAAAGGTAAGAAAAGGTATGTAAAACTTATTTAATCACTTTAGACACACCAAACACACTTACCTTTGCACTCATGCACCCATCACTCACCTGAACACCGACATCTCAACCCCTCCAAGCCCTTCAACCCGACGGCCCGACTCCTCTAACTTGGCATGGTTTGAAGCCGTCGGGAATCCCACAGTTCAAGCTTAAAAATAGGGATTAGGCTAAAAACTACCTGTTAACTACCTGTTAACAGGCAGTTAATTGGCACTAATCCCTTCCCGCCTCGGGTAGGCGGGTCCCAGTGCGGGGCGGGTACCCGCCTCCTTTGAAACTGGCATGGAGGCGGGTTGGGGGCGGCATGGGGCCAGGACCCCCGATTTCGGGAAGTTAACCTCCCCGCACGCCTCCAATCCCGACTCCACGGCACACTGAAAATCGAGCCCATAATGTATGTTATCACAATGCCTTGTGCAATCGCAGCAATTTTCTTAACATCCATTCTGAAAATCAGCCTAAATAATTTTAAACTCAAAACTTTCAAAGATATATTTAAACTCCTACAACTTCCACAACCTTAACTGTTAACAACATGCAAAGCATCCTAGAAACAACCCACTAGGCAAAAATCTATGTTAAAAAGGTAGGTACAGGTATAATAAAGTAATCTAAAGAATATTAGGACTTGAATGATGAAATCTATACATATCTTTATAGCCCACAGAAACTTTAATCTTAACCAAAATGTAAAACCAAACCAATTTAAAAAGCAGCCAAGTTATTTAAAATAAAAAAAACTTCCAATACACTAACAGGTAACTATAATTGAAATACTAAAACTTGAACTGCTCAAAATCTTAGAAAGAAAGAAAGACTTGCATTTCTGTAGCGCCTTTCATGACCACCGGATGCCCCAAAGTGCTTTACAGCCAATGAAGTACTTTTTGAAGTGTAGAGTCACTGTTGTAATGTCGGAAACACGGCAGCCAATAGGCACACAGCAAGGTCCCACAAACAGCAATGTGATAATGACCAGATCATCAGTTTTTTCTTTAATGATGTTGATTTAATAACCATACCATAATGACCAAAAACATACAGGAAAGAGCACATTTCGTTTGAACTTTGTGTAAATGTGTGTGCAGGAGGGGCAACCTAAGATTGAGTCAAAGGTCATCTGATGCACAAACTGATTCTTTCAGAAGAACAGAAAGCCTCCAAAACACATAGGCCTAGAAATTGAGTGCCCTTAGCGCCGATTTTGCGGCGCTAGAGGGCCTAGCGCTGCAATTGGCGCCGGCGCCGAAATTGCCTGGGGCCCTTCCGCCGCGGTAGACCGGTAGCGCTGCGCCGGCACCGATGACGTCATCGGTGTGCGCAGCGTCCCGGTTGCCATGCCGACGGGCCCCAGCGCCGAAATTCAGTTGCGGCCGCCTCGCCCGTGGCAGCCGCAACTAAGACTCTGGCAACAGAGTCTTACAAGTCTTTGCGCCGGCGCATTAAAGGCCCCGCGGCGGCCGGCCGCTTTCCCGCCGGCCGCCTGGCCACAGCTCCCTCCCCGGACTCCCCCCCCCCCCCCCCCCCGGAACAGAAGCAAGCCCGGCACTTGTCCGAGGTGCCGGGCTCATTTTTTAAAAGATTTTCGCGGGCTGCGGCCGGGTGCAGGCAGCTCCTCCTTAAGGGAAGGAGGAGGCCTGCACTTCCCGAGCCTGCCGCACCGCATCGGGTGCCGCAGCGCCGGAATTGCGGCGCGAAACGGCAGTTAGCGCCGATTTACCGCCGCAAAGACCCTTCAGTAGCGCCGGCAGCCGTTTGGGCGCGGCCCTGCTGAATTTTTGGCGCGCGCAGGGGGACTTAGCGCCGGCACTAACTTCCGGCGCTAAAGCCCTGGCTAAGCCAAAACTCAATTTCTAGGCCATATACATAAAAAGAGGCAGAGTGTTGTATAAAACAACATCTAGCATCTATCTGAGGTTGAACCAGACTGTTCTCAACCTTGAAAGAAAAGAAAGACTTGCATTTCTATAGCGCCTTTCACGACCATCGGACGTCTCAAAGCACTTTACAGCCAATGAAGTACTTTTGAAGTGGAGTCACTGTTGTAATGTGGGAAACGCGGAAGCCAATTTGCGCACAGCAAGCACCCACAAACAGCAATGTGATAATGACCAGATAATTTGTTTTTGTTATGTTGATTGAGGGATAAATATTGGCCAGGACACTGGGGTAACCCCCTGCTCTTCTTCAAAATAGTGTCATGGGATCTTTTACGCCCATCTGAGAGAGCAGATGGGGACTCGGATTAACATCTCCGACAGTGCAGCACTCCCTCAGCACTGCACAGGAGTGTCAGCCTGGATTATGGGCTCAAGTCTCTGGAGTGGGACTTGAACCCACGATCTTCTACTCAGAGGCTAGAGAGTTCTACCCACTGAGCCACAGCTGACACTTGGTGTCATATTTGACCCTGAAATGAGTTTCCGACCACATATCCGTGGCATAACTAAGACCCCCCATTTCCACCTCCGTAACATTGCCCGTCCCTGCCCCTGCCTCAGCTCATCCGCTGCTGAAACCCTCATCCATGCCTTTGTTGCCTCTAGACTTGACTATTCCAACACACTCCTGGCTGGACTCCTAAGTCAGTGTTTTCTTTTCTTGTCTGTTGTCTTTTAGTCTTTAATTTAGGGCAGAGGGGTATACTAAAAACTTTAGTTAATTAATCTAATAAATAGAGGCATGGCAGGGCAGCTCAGTCCCGTGGAATGCACATCCTGTGCCATGTGGGAAATCCTGGACATCTCCTGTGGTCTGGACGACCACGTGTGCGGGAAGTGTCGCCAGCTACAGCAGCTGGAGCGCCGGGATTCGGAGCTTGAGCGGCGGCTGGAGTCACTGCTGTGCATCCGCGAGGCTGAGAACTTCGTGGATAGCACGTTTCGGGAGGTGGTCACCCCGCAGCTTAAGAGTGTGCAGGCAGAGAGGGAATGGGTGACTGCCAGACAGAAGAGGACCACCAGGCAGGTAGGGCAGGAATCCCCTGAGTGCATCTCGCTCGCTAACCGGTTTTCAGCTCTGAATACTGGTGGGGGCGATGGTTCCTCTGGGGAGTGCAGCCTGAGCCATGTCCATGGCACCATGGGTGGCTCAGTTGCACAGGCGGGGAGGAAGAAGCGTGGAAGAGCAACAGTGGTGGGGGATTCGATAGTTAGGGGAACAGACAGGCGTTTCTGCGGCCGCAGACGTGACTCCAGGATGGTATGTTGCCTCCCTGGTGCCAGGGTCAAGGATGTCACTGAATGGCTGCAGGACATTCTAAGGGAGGAGGGTGATCAGCCAGAGGTCATGGTCCATATCGGTACCAACAAAATAGGTAGAAAGAGGGATGAGGTCCCGCAGGCAGAGGGAGCTAGGAAAGAGATTAAAAAGCAGGACCTCAAAAGGCAGTAATCTCCAGATTACTCCCGGTGCCACGTGCTACAGAAAGAGGTGGGTAGAGCAGATGAATGCGTGGCTGGAGAGATGGTGCAGGAAGGAGGGCTTTAGATTCCTGAGGCATTGGGACCGCTTCTGGAGGAGGTGGAACCTGTACAAGCCGGACGGGTTACACCTCAACAGAGCTGGAACCAATATCCTCGCAGGGGAGGGGGGGTTTGCTAGTGCTGTTGGGGAGTGGTTTAACTAGCTTGGCAGGGGTGTGGGAACCTGAGAGTATTTTCAGAAGGGAGAGAGGCAAAGCTGGAAATGGAGGGCAGAAAATTAGTAAGCAAGTTTGGAAGGCAGAGGAAAGAAAAGCTAGGAAATAGACAAAAAGGGAGTTTGGCAATGCTAAATGGTATATACTTCAACGCAAGGAGTCTAAGAAATAAGGGAGATGAGCTAAGTGCACAGATAAATACGTGGGAGTATGATATTATAGCTGTGGTAAACCACGTTCACTATCGTATCACTGTTAGTAGTTAGCACTGTTCACCACTGTTCGTTATAACTGTATCACTGACCACTATTGTATCACGGTACGAGGTCGCCTCTTGCCACACTGCTATACCTGGGATGACCACTGCCGACTCCGCCTTGGCTCCACCCACCAGGCCAGGTATAAAGGTGAGCGACTGGCTGGTATTCCTCCTGCTTGGATCGGATCACCCACGAGAGTGGGCTGTTATTTAGTCAATAAAAACCTTTAGTCACCTTCGTAACTCTTCGCCTTTTATTGGAGGAATTGATAGGTATATCAATTTTATTGACTAAATTTAATGATGTCCGACAACGAGTCACAACCGGCGGAGGAGCCACCAGCGCAGCTCCCAGGAGCACAGCCACACCAGCCAGCTTGGCTGCGAGCCCTCAGACCGCCGTACCTGGACCTGAACCCACGAGCAGCAAACTCAGCCGCAGACTTTAAACACTGGCTGGTCTGCTTCGAATCATACCTGAGAGAATCCAGCGTCCCTCAGGCATCCAAACTAAGTGTCCTGCAGGCACAACTGAGCCCGAGAGTATACACTCTCATCGAGGACATGACTACCTACGAGACCGCCATCAACCTGCTGAAACAGAAGTACCGGACCCCGGTAAACTACATGTACGCTAGGCACCTCCTAAGATCACGGCCGCAACAGCCAGGAGAATCAGTAGCCGAATTCTCACAGGCGCTATATGCACTCGCCAGGAACTGTGACTTTAAATCGGTGTCGGCAGCCGAAAATACTGAAGATAATATCCGCGACGCATTCCTGAAAGGCCTACGGTCCGAGTACTCACGGCAAAGACTGCTGGAAGCTAAAGACCTCAGCATGGAAAAAGCTGAAGCCCTCGCTATCTCCCTGGAAGTGGCCCACCAAGATCAGGAAGCATTCACCAGGTACTGCTCGCGACCCTGGGACTCGGGCCCGACCCCTACCACAGCACCCTTCCCAGCGCCGCCCCCGGGACCTACCTCTGCGTCGGCGTCCCGGACCCGACCGGCCCCGCCACCCCCGGCACCGGCCCCGACATCGGGCATCCGCGATCGGGCCGCCGGCTGTTTTTTTTGTGGCCAGGAGAAGCACCCGAGGTCGCGCTGCCCAGCCAAGAACTCCATATGTAAAACCTGCCTGAAGAAAGGCCACTTCTCCAAGGCCTGCAGGAGCGGATCCTCAGAGGCCAGCAGTGCCGCATGCGAACTATGGGGGCGGCCATCTTCGTTTAGGGCAACTGAGGCCAGCATCCCCACACATGAGTCATGGGGCGGCCATCTTTGTTTAGGGCAACTGAGGCCAGCATCCCCACACATGAGTCATGGGGGCGGCCATCTTTGATTAAGGCAACCGACCCCAATAGTGCCTCATGGGGCCCTACCTCGTGGGAGACGCCATTTTACTCACCACGCCCGACCGCCTCGCCCGCAGATGACAACGACTCGCTCAGCTACACACTAGCTTCCGTCACCCTGGACCAAGCCCGCCCGCACCATCTGTCCAAGTCAATGATGGACATCAAAGTGAACGGCCACGCCACGACCTGCCTGTTCGACAGCGGAAGCACGGAGAGCTTCATCCACCCAGACACGGTGAGCCACTACTCCCTCTCTGTCCTACCAACGCGCAGCCGAATCTCGATGGCATCGAGGTCCCACGCCACGGACATCAGCGGCTACTGTGTCGTGACCCTGTCGGTTAAGGGCACGGAGTATAAAAACTTTAAACTCCTCGTCCTCCCCCATCTCTGCGCTGCCGTCCTACTAGGGCTGGACTTCCAATCCCACCTCCAAAGCGTAACCCTAGCATACGGTGGACCCCTCCCCCCACTCACAGTCAACAACCAGCAAACGTTAAACCGCCCACCGCGTAACACCTGCAGCCTCTCCACCCTCAAGGTCCCGCCACCCTCTCTGTTTGCTAACCTTACCCCTGACTGCAAACCCGTCGCTACCAAAAGCAGGCGGTATAGCGCCGGGGACAGAGCCTTCATTAGCTCTGAGGTGCGGCGCCTCCTGAAAGAGGGCATTATCGAGGGGAGCAGCAGCCCCTGGCGTGCCCAGGTCGTAGTCGTAAAGACCGGCGATAAAAACCGCCTGGTCATCGACTACAGCCAGACCATAAACAGATATACCCAGCTGGACGCATACCCCCTCCCCCGCATATCTGACATGGTCAATCAGATTGCACAGTATAAAGTATTCTCGACCATCGACCTGAAGTCGGCCTACCACCAACTCCCTATCCACCCTGAGGACCGCCAGTATACCGCCTTCGAGGCGAATGGGCGCCTATACCACTTCCTTAGGGTCCCCTTCGGTGTCACTAATGGGGTCTCGGTCTTCCAAAGGGAGATGGACCAGATGGTTGACCAGAACGAACTGCAGGCTACATTCCCCTACCTAGATAACGTCACTATCTGCGGCCGCGACCAGCAGGAACATGACGCGAATCTGGAGAAATTCCTCCGTACGGCCCAACGGCTGAACCTCACCTACAATAAGGAGAAATGCGTGTTTAACACCACGCGCCTTGCCATCCTCGGCTGCGTAGTGGAGAACGGAATCATCGGCCCCGACCCAGAAAGAATGCGCCCCCTCATGGAGCTACCCCTCCCCCACTGCCCTAAAGCACTTAGGAGAACCCTGGGGCTTTTCGCCTACTATGCCCAATGGGTACCCAATTACGCGGACAAAGCCAGACCCCTCCTGAAAGCCACTTCCTTCCCCCTCACGGAGGAGGCGTGCGCGGCCTTCTCCCTCATTAAGGGAGACATAGCCAAGGCCACGATGCACGCAGTGGACGAGTCCATCCCCTTTCAGGTGGAGAGCGACGCATCCGACTTCGCCTTAGCCGCCACCCTAAACCAGGAGGGGAGGCCAGTGGCCTTCTTCTCAAGGACCCTACAGGGCCCCGAGATCCGACATTCGTCGGTCGAGAAAGAGGCCCAGGCGATCGTGGAGGCAGTACGGCGCTGGAGGCACTACCTGGCAGGCAAACGATTTACCCTCCTCACCGACCAGCGTTCGGTGGCTTTCATGTTTAATAACAAGCTGAAGGGCAAAATCAAGAATGACAAGATTTTGAGATGGAGAATCGAGCTCTCCACCTACGATTATGAGATCTTGTACCGGCCAGGCAAGCTGAACGAATCCCCTGATGCCCTTTCACGAATGACATGCGCCAGCGCGCATATCGATAGGCTTCAGACCCTCCACGACCAGCTCTGCCACCCCGGAGTCACCAGACTCTACCATTTCATTAAGGCCCGCAACCTGACCTACTCCATCGAGGAGGTCAGGACCATGACCAGGAACTGCCAGACCTGTGCGGAGTGCAAACCGCACTTCTATAGGCCGGACCGAGCAAGCCTGATCAAGGCCACCCGCCCCTTCGAGCGCCTGAGCATCGACTTTAAGGGGCCCCTCCCGTCCTCTGACCGTAATGTGTACTTCCTCAACATCGTTGATGAGTACTCCCGTTTCCCCTTTGCCTTCCCCTGCCCCGACATGACCAGTAGCACGGTCATTAAGTGCCTGAATGCCCTCTTCGCCTTGTTCGGGTTCCCGAACTATATACACAGCGACCGGGGCTCCTCCTTCATGAGCGAGGAACTCCGGCAATTCCTCCTAGAGAGAGGTATTGCAGCAAGCAGGACCACCAGCTACAACCCCAGAGGTAACGGTCAGGTGGAAAGAGAGAACGCGACGGTATGGAAGGCCGTCCTCTTAGCCTTAAAGTCTAAGGGCCTCCCAACCTCCCGCTGGCAAGAAGTCCTCCCGACAGCGCTGCACTCCATCCGGTCATTACTTTGCACGGCCACTAACACCACCCCCCATGAACGAATGTTCGTTTTCCCCAGGAAGTCGACTACGGGAACCACTCTACCAACCTGGCTGACCGCCCCGGGGCCGGTCTGGCTGCGGAAACACGTGAGGACCCATAAAACGGACCCCCTGGTCGAGAGGGTGAACCTCCTGCACGCCAACCCCCAGTACGCCTACGTGGCGTACCCAGACGGGCGGGAGGACACTGTCTCCCTACGAGACCTCGCACCCTCAGCCGATCCGGAAACACCGCCACCACCCCCCCCAACCTCAGTCCAGGTAGACGGCATGCCGGAACCCCATGAGCCCTCGCCGACCACGCAAACACCAGCATCAACACCGGATAAGGCACCAGCACCGGATAAGGCAACACCACCGCTGCGGCGATCGGAGAGGCTTACGAAGCCTCCGGACAGACTGACCTACCAGAATTGGTAGTACACTTCACCCCGCCGGACTTAATTCTAAACAAGGGGTGAATGTGGTAAACCACGTTCACTATCGTATCACTGTTAGTAGTTAGCACTGTTCACCACTGTTCGTTATAACTGTATCACTGACCACTATTGTATCACGGTACGAGGTCGCCTCTTGCCACACTGCTATACCTGGGATGACCACTGCCGACTCCGCCTTGGCTCCACCCACCAGGCCAGGTATAAAGGTGAGCGACTGGCTGGTATTCCTCCTGCTTGGATCGGATCACCCACGAGAGTGGGCTGTTATTTAGTCAATAAAAACCTTTAGTCACCTTCGTAACTCTTCGCCTTTTATTGGAGGAATTGATAGGTATATCAATAGCCATTACTGAGACATGGCTGAAAGGAGGGCAGGAATGGCAGCTCAACATTCCTGGTTACAGGGTTTTCAGGCGAGATAGAGAGGGGGGTTAAAAAAGGAGGGGGGGTCGCAGTATTGATTAAAGTGACAATTACAGCTGTGAGGAGGGATGATATGTTAGAAGGATCATCAAATGAGGCCATATAGGTGAACTAAAGAACAAAAAAGGGGCAATCACACTGCTGGGAGTGTACTATAGGCCCCCAAACAGTCCGAGGGAGATAGAACAGCAAATTTGTAGGCAAATTTCTGACGAGTACAAAAATAATAGGGCAGTAATAGTGGAGGATTTCAATTACCCCAATATTAACTGGGATACTACCAGTGTAAAAGGTATAGAGGGCACAGAATTCCTAAGTTGCATTCTGGAGTTTTTAGCCAATATGTAGCAAGCCCAACAAGAGGGGGGGCAGTTCTGGATTTAGTTTTAGGGAATGAAGCTGGGCAGATGGAAGGAGTATCAGTGGGAGAGCATTTTTGTGGTAGTGATCATAATTCAGTTAGTTTTAGCATAATTATGGATAAGGACAAAGAACAAACAGGACTAAGGGTTCTAAATTGGGGAAAGGCCAATTTTACTAGGTGGAGAAGTGATTGAGCAAAGTGGATAGGAAACAGTTACTTGAAGGTAAATCAGTGTCAGAGAAGTGGTAGGCATTCAAGAGGGAGATACATGGAGTTCAGGGTAAACATGTTCCCACAAAGAAAAAGGGTAGAACTGCCAAATTTAGAGCACCCTGGATGACAAGGTGCATACAGGGTAAGATAAGGCAAAAAAGGGAAGCCTGTATCAGATATCGTGAGCTCAATACTACAGAAAGCCTAGAAGAGTATAGAAAGTGTAGGGTTGAAATTAAGGAGGAAATTAGGAAAACAGAAAGAGGGCATGAAAAAATACTGGCAAGTAGAATCAAAGAAAACCCAAAGATCTTTTATAATTACATAAAGAGCAAGAGGATAACTAAGGAAAGACTAGGGCCTATCAGGGACCAAAATGGTGATCTATGTGTGGAGGCGGAGGACGTGGGGAAGGTACTTAATGAATATTTTGCAGCTGTATTCACAAAAGAGGAGGACGATGCTGATGTTGAAGTTAAGGAGGAAGATAGTGAAATATTAAACTGGATAAACATAGTAAGAGAGGAAGTATTAAGGGGTTTAGCATCCTTGAAAGTAGATAAATTGCCAGGGCCAGATTAAATATATCCGAGGCTATTAAAAGAAGCAAGGGAGGAAATTGCGGAGGCTCTGACCATCATTTTCCAATCCTCCCTGGCTACAGGAGTGGTGCCAGAGGATTGGAGAACTGCTAACGTTGTACCATTGTTTAAAAAGGTAGGAAGGGATAAACCGAGCAATTACAGGCCAGTTATTTTAACCTCGGTTAAATGGGCAAATTACTGGAATCAATTCTGAGGGACAGTATAAGCCTTCATTTAGAAAGACACAGATTAATCAGGGGTCAGCATGGTTTTGTTGAGGGAAGGTCGTGTCTGACTAACTTGATTGAATTCTTTGAGGAGGTCACAAGGTGGGTCAATGAGGGCAGTGCATTTGATGTAGTCTACACGGATTTTAGCAAGGCTTTTCACAAAGTCCCACATGGCAAGCTGATCAAAAAAGTAAAATCCTCTGGCAAAGTGTCAAATTGGATCCAAAAGTGGCTCAGTGACAGGAAACAAAGGGTAATTGTAGAGGAGTTTTTAAGGACTGGAAGGCTGTTTCCAGTGGGGTTCCACAGGGCTCAGTACCGGTCCCTTACTTTTTGTAGTATATATTAATGATTTAGACTTAAATGTAGGGGCCATGAAATTTGCAATGATACAAAAATTGGTCATGTGGTTGACAGTGAGGAGGAAAGCTTTAGACTGCAGGAAGATATCGATGAACTGGCCAGTTGGGCAGAAAACTGGCAAATGGAATTCAATCCGGAAAAGTGTGAGGTAATGCATTTGGGGAGGTGCAACAAGGCAAGGGACTACACAATTAATGGGAGGATATTGAGAGGTGTGAAGGGACAGAGGGACCTTGGAATGTATGTCCACAGATCCTTAAGGGTAGCAGGACAGGTCAACAAAGTAGTTAAAAAGGCATACGGAATGCTTTCCTTTATTAGTCGAGGCATAGAATATAAGAGCAGGGAAGTTATGCTAGAACTGTATACAACACTGGTTAGGCCACAGCTTGTGTGCAGTTCTGGTCATTACAGGAAGGTTGTGATTGCACTGGAGAGGGTGCAGAGGAGATTTATGAGGATGTTGCCAGGGCTGGAAAACTTTAGCTATGAGGAAAGCATGGATAGGCTGGGGTTGTTTTCCTTGGAACAGAGGAGGCTGCGGGGAGATTTCATTGAGATGTGTAAAATTATGAGGGGCCTAGATAGAGTGGATAGGAAGGATCTATTTCCCTTAGCAGAGGGGTTAAGAACCAGGGGGCATAGATTTAAAGTAGTTGGTAGAAGGATTAGAGGGGAGATGAGGGAAAAAATTTCCACCCAGAGGGTGCTGGGGGTCTGGAACTCATTGCCCGAAAGGGTGAAAGAGGCAGAAACCCTCATCACATTTAAAAAGTATTTGGATGTGCACTTGAAGAGCCGTAACCTACAGGGCTACGGACCTAGTGCTGGAAGGTGGGATTAGGCTGGGTAGCTCTTTTCCGACCGGCACGGACACGATGGGCTGAATGGCCTCCTTCTGTGTCGTAATTTTCTTATGAATCGATGATTCTACCCTACGTAAACTTAAGGTCATCCAAAATTCGGCTGCCCGTGTCCTAACTCACACCAAGTCCCGTTCACCCATCATCACTCTGCTCGCTGACGTCCATTGGCTCCTGGTTAAGCAATGCCTCGATCTTAAAATTCTCAACCTAGTTTTCAAATCCCTCCATGCCCCCTTCCCCCCCATCTCTGTAATCTCCTTCAGCACCACAAACCCCCCGGAGATATCTGCGCTCCTCTAATTCTGCCCTCTTGAGCATCCCTGATTATAATCGCTCCACCATTGGCGGCCGTGCCTTCCGCTGCCTGGGCCCTAACCTCTGGAATTCCCTCCCTAAACCTCTCCGCCTCTCTTTCCTCCTTTAAGACCCTCCTTAAAACCTGCCTCCATCTGCCCTAATTTCTCCCTATGTGGCTCTTTTTGTCTTATAACGCTCCTGTGAAGTGCCTTGGGACGTTTTACTAAATTAATGGCGCTATATGAATTCAAGGTGGTGTTGCTGTAAAAGACCAAAACAACTGACAAATAATTAGGAGCAGGCAGAAAATGTTCAACTAAAGAACAAAGAAAGTAAGAAGAAGAAAATGGGCAGCACGGCCCAGCTAAGGAATTAAAGGGCAGGAAAGTTCTAAAACTCAAGTCCCAGGAATAGGCCTTTGGAAGAAAATATTGTTGCAGACATTGGCAACCCTGGAAACAACTATGTGGGGTAAGATTATTTGTTTGGTTTGTGAATTATTTTATTTTTTGTTATGTTTATTAAATTGGTATAAATTAGGCTTTAAAATCCAAATAGCAACTCAAACTACTTTAAAAAAAAATCCTTTGAGCAATTATTTTGGCAGCTATTCTC